>NC_080386.1:111666152-112025415 GCF_014773155.1 Arachis stenosperma | reverse complement strand
TGAAAATGTAATTTAATTTATAGTTAATAAAACATCTATACATATCTATGGCATCAACAGTCCAATAATGTTTAGATTCACGTCCACGTTTACGTTTAGGTTCGGATGGATGCTCAGATATAGCTTAATTGAGCAATGGGAGATGGGAGAACACAATAATAATAAGTCCGAACAATGGGGATGGGAGATGCTAAAGCAGGGACCTTGATTGAGCCCACAATGTTAAATAATCAGCTGTGGATTAAGTTATAAGAGTATTTTTCTAAAAAATAATGTGAAAAAGCAAGCTAAGAACAACTTGTATTAAAGACTAGCTTCAAAACTCCCAAGCACTTAGATATAAAAGGCTAACTGTAGGGGTTGGGACGAAACAAAAAAGAACATGGATAATGAAGAAACAATCACTCACACAGTCAAAGAGGCAACCAAGTCAGCTTTGGTGAAGTTCACTCCAGCATTGTATTTTGTGAACTCCCCAATTTTGGTGTCGTAAGAGAGCTCAGAACCAATTGCAAGTACGTCAGTCCCTACAACACCAAAGACAAAACTGAACTAGTTATTTGTGTACATTCTGGACATTTGTTCTAATTTAGTACTAGTTATTTTACATTTCAGGCTAATATTGTAAATGGGGACCAAGTTCAGCAAGAAGGAAAAACTTGAAATAATAATGTATAATTTATAATCACCGGATAATTATAATTAATCCAAAAGGGAATGAAGGAATAATAAATGGTAAAAATTAATTAGTTAATGATGGTTTGATCATGTGGACTACTACTGCTTAAGTAAATAGCTATATATATATAGTTAGTATCCAATTGAATATTGATTGATGATGATGTATTATTATTGTAGCAAGAAATTAAAAGTGGTGAATAAGAGATATCTATATACCCTACTATGCATGCACATACTAAACTTCCACCTGTTCACCAACAGAGACAAAACTCAACTTATTGCCAATGAAAGATATAGTTCAAGGTTTAGTATAGTTTCAATGAGTTCATTTCTTAAATTTTATAATCCACTCTTGTCTATGGAGATGTAAGGTTTACACTGCAAATGAATGTCTTACCTTTCCAGACCTTTGATCAGGAACTCTGAAGTTAAAGATGGTTTTGAGACCAGGAGCAGGCTCATTAACAGTGATGGTTATGAAGAGCTGAAACGCAAAAGCATGATTAACATTAGTAAAGCATACATAACAGGTAAGTCCTAAATTGAGTTTCAAGAAAATTGACAATAGCAGCTACGAGCACACTATAATTAAAGTTTATATTGCCCAATATCAACCTCCCGAAAAGTGTATTAATATTGTCCAAACAGGGCACCCAATTAAAATACAGTGCCAAAATGGTAAACATAACACTAAGATAAATAATACCCCTTGAATACCCTTGGGTATTTCATTGCCCCAGTGCTTGTACTTGAATCAAATTTTAACAATAGGGAGTATTTGACATACTTGCTATAGGAAAATTTCAATAGTTATGTAGACAGAAATATAGTATATTATATGGCTGTCAGAATCGACTCAAGCCATCTCAGATCATGGAAACTGAAATCAAAATCAGACTATCAGTGGGAGGAAAATAAAAGTATTTTTCATTTAACAGTGTAATAACTTACAACTAATAACATGTACTATAATCAAAATCCAAAGAAAAGAAGGCAAGGAATCAGCTCATGTGATTAAAGTGACTCAATTCTTTATTAACCACGGAAATGATTAACTAAAGTGATAGATATTATGAACAGAATCACAGAACAGAGCCCTACTTCACTAAGCTTATTCAGTCTGAACTCATTCATCAATTCACTATATTAAGAAATAGCAGGATGAATTAACTAGAAAATCCAAAATAATAATAAGAGTGGCAGCAATTGAACCATTGACACATGCATCGAAGTAAATACATAAGGAAAGAGAAAGTGAAGTTACCGTAAGGAGAAATGAGGAGATGAAAAGAGAGGTTGGTTTTTTAGGTCAAATATAGTGCTGTTCCAAGATCTGAGATCGTCGACTGGTTGAACACAAGACCTGATCGGCGTCAATCACCCTCACACCAACGTCAATGGAATGCTTCTACACAAAGAAAACGATCGCGGAGCTGCAGAGAAACAAAAACCCCCAAAAATCAGCAACAAAAAACGAAGAAATCAGTAACTGGCGGAGAGGGAGAGGTACCTAGAGAACTTGAGAGGGAGCTGCAGAGAAACAAATAAGTAATTGGCGGAGAGGGAAAGGTACCGGCGGAGAGAGGAGAAGCCCGAGAGGGAAGAACGGCGTTGTCGGAGCACGGAGGAGACGAAGGAGAGAGAAGGGAGATCGAGAGCGCCGTTACTGTGTTTCGTTTAATGAGGCTAGGTTTGCAATTCTTTTGTTTTATATACGTGTGAAAACAGCGGTTCAAAACCGCCATAATCACCAGAACCGCCCAATACATAAAGTTAATTATGGCAGCAACCAAACATGCCATAAAAACTGGGTATTACGGCGGTTCTTTAAAACCGCCGTAATGTCAATGCCATTTTAAACTCTTTTTTTTTGTAGTGACGGTGTCAAAGCAAGAGCCGCTGCATCGGTGCCCGGATGTAGTATTAAATGAGCAAGGGTTCTCGCGTTTTCGTGAACGGACGAGGGTAAATAAGCTAGTTCAAAAAGTAAAAGGTAAAGGTTGAAGCGACAGAAGGTTGAGATTTGGGACATGGAACATAGGCACTCTAACAGGAAAGTCCATGGAGGTGGTGGACACCATGACAAGGAGGAAGATTAACATTATGTGCCTACAAGAAACGAAATGGGTTGGTGCAAAAGCTAAGGAGTTGGATACTTCTGGTTTCAAACTTTGATATACAGGAAATGTGAAGAATAGGAATGGGGTTGGAATAATTGTGGATAAACAGCGGAAGAAGGACGTAGTGAATGTCAAGAGGGTGGGCGATCGGATCATCTCTATCAAACTTGTGGTGGAGGGAGGTGCTTTCCATGTGATTAGCGCCTATGCACCGCAAGTAGGTTCGGACGAACAACACAAGATAAGGTTTTGGGAGGATCTAGAGAGTTTGGTTCAAGGCATACCTTTGGGAGATAAGATTTTCTTAAGAGGAGATTTAAATGGCCATGTTGGGAGAGAAGTGACTGGATATGGGAGTATTCACGGAGGCCATGGTTTCAGGGTGATCAATACCGAGGGTAAAACTATTTTGAACTTTTCCTCAACCTTTGATCTTCTCATCGCAAAAACATGTTTTAAAAAGAGAGACGAACATCTTATAACCTATAAGAGTGGCATGACAAGCTTTCAAATCGACTTCTTCTTGTTGAGGAGAGTCGACCGGAAATTTTGCATTAACTGTAAAATTATCCCGGGAGAGAGTTTGACAACACAACATAGGGTGCTCGTCATGGATTTTTGCGTTGAGTAAAAGTTGAGGAAAAGACATCATACGAAGAACCTAAGGACGAGGTGGTGGCGGATGAAAGGTTAGGAACAAAGAAGCTTCCTAAGACGGGTAGGAGAAGAGGCAAAGTGGGATGGGAATGGAAGCACGGAAGAGATGTAGAGGGAGATGGCAGAAGTTATTAGAAGAACAGCAAAAGAAAGTTTTGGTGAATCTAAAGGAATAGGACCAAGAGACAAGGAGTCCTGGTGATGGAATGCAAGTATACAAGAAAAGATAAAGATAAAAAGGGAATGCTTCAAAGAGTGGTCTTTATGCCGCAATGCAGATAACTGGGAAAAATATAAGGCGGCTAAGAAAGAGACAAAAGTGGCTGTAAGTGAAGCAAGAACAAGAGCATATGAGGGTCTCTACCAGTCTTTGGGCACGAAAGAAGGAGAAAAAGGTATATATAGAATCGCAAAGAGCCAGGAAAGAAGAACGAGAGATTTGGATCAGGTTAAGTGCATAAAGGATAAGGATGGAGAGGTGTTGGCTCAAGAGGAGAAGATTAATGAAAGGTGAAAGAGCTACTTCTACGAGTTATTTAATGAGGGACAGAAGACTCTTTCGAGCCTTGGTCGATTATGCACAAGGGAAGAAGATAAAAACTTTGACTACTATCGAAGGATTCGAGAATTCGAGGTAAAAGAGGCTCTAAAGCAGATGAAAAATGGCAGGGCAGTAGGACCTGATAATATCCCGATTGAGGTTTGGAAGGGTCTTGGAGAAAAAGGCATCAACTGGTTAACCAAACTTTTTAATGAGATTTTATGGTCAAAGAAGATGTCTGATGAGTGAAGAAAGAACACCTTGGTATCTATCTACAAGAATAAGGGGGATATACAAAGTTGTGGAAACTATAGAAGGATTAAGCTTATGAGTCATACTATGAAGTTATGAGAAAGGGTGATAGAACGGAGGTTGAGAAAAGAGACACAAGTAACAGAGAACCAATTTGGATTTATGCCAGGCAGATCTACCATTGAAGCGATATACCTATTAAGAAGGATGATGGAGAGGTATCATAGTAATAAAAGTGATCTACATATGGTGTTTATTGATTTGGAAAAAGCGTATGATAGGGTACCAAGGGAGGTCTTATGGAAGGTTTTAGAAAAGAGGAGAGTAAGGATCACATATATTCGGGCAATTAAAGACATGTATGATGGGGTCACAACTAGTGTGAAGACTCAAGGTGGTGTGACAGAGGAATTCCCTATTGGTATAGGATTGCACCAGGGATCATCCTTAAATTCATACCTTTTCACATTAGTCTTGGAAGTACTCACAGAGCACATCCAAGAGCCTGTGCCATAGTGCATGCTTTTTGCCGATGATATCGTCCTTATGGGAGAGTCAAGGGAAGACCTAAATAAGAAGTTGGAGTTATGGAGAGAAGCTTTAGAAGTGTATGGTTTGCGCATAAGCCGTAGCAAGACGGAATATATGGAATGTAAGTTCAGTCTGAGAAGGGAAAACCCCAATATAGAGGTGAAGATTGGAGAAAACATCCTACGAAAAGTTAAAAGTTTTAAGTATCTTGGGTGCATCATACAGGATAATGAAGAGATTGAACAGGATGTAAATCATAGGATCCAAGCAGGTTGGTCAAAATGGAGGAGTGCATCTGGTTTTATATGCGACAAAAAAGTGCCTCTAAAACTTAAAGGTAAATTCTATCGCACCGCTATAAGACTGGTTATGCTGTATGGTACGGAGTGTTGGGCGGCTAAAGGGGAGCACGAACATAAGCTTAGTGTGGCAGAGATGAAGATGTTGAGATGGATGAGTGGTCATACGCGATTGGATAAAATAAGGAATGAAGATATAAGGGAAAGAGTTGGAGTAGCACCCATTGTGGAAAAGATGGTTGAATCGCGTCTCAGGTGGTTTGGACATGTGAGAAGAAAACCGATAGAACATCCAGTCAGGAGAGTGGATAAGATGGAAGATGGACAAAGGGCGAAAGGCAGAGGAAGACCTAAGAAGACCATCCATGAGGTGGTCAAACGAGATCTACATGTAAACGGTCTCTCTGTAGACATGATACATGACAGAGCACAATGTCGTCGTTTGATTCATGTAGCCGACCCCACTTAGTGGGACAAGACTTTGTTGTTGTTGTTGTTGTAATTTTCTATATAAAAAATATTAATTTAGATCGGTTTAAAATTTAGTTTATCAATTTTTTGGTCAAATTAATTTGTTTAATCTAATTTTAACAAAAATAACACAGTTTTTTTTTTTACCAAAGATAGGAGACTCGAACCCGCAACCTCTTAATTGAGTATGGGGAGACTATGCCATTTGAACTATTACTCATTGACAAAAAATAAAAATAACACAGTTTGATCGATTATATAAGTTGAATTTTAATTATTTAAAAAACATCTTTAAAAAAATAAATATTTTAATTTTTTTTTATCTGAATGATTCCTTAAAAAATATCTGATATTAATAAATAAATCGTCAATAAATTACACGATCATCAATAAAAAGTGTCCTTTTTTTTCCGGAGGCTTGGCGTTACCAACCTAATGGTTTGGTAAATATATAATAAATAATTAAAATTAAATTGATATTTTTGTAAATACATTATCGATATTGAGACAATTGATAATGAAATTTAATTTTAATTTTTAATTTTTAATTTTTTTATAAATTATAAATAAAATTTTTATAAAATTAATTTTTGTTATTATTTAAAAGATTTTTTCGTATTACATATCCCACTAATATTAAGATTGAAATGTTTCTTTTTTTTTTATTAAAAATAATATTATTTTTGTAAAAAAAAAATAGAGATCACATTGAATTTCTACTCTATTTGTTGCAAGTGTCCTACAACTATATTATGTTCTTATTTCTTCATAGACTTATCTCATGATTATTCCTGCTTAATTATTTTTAATACAAATTATCTATGATTCTTATCGTCTAGCTAGTCTACTATTAAATTGAGATCTTGATATATAATAAGCTTAATTAATTTATCACTGTTTCATTTATTTTCATTGAGTAACATTCAAGCCAAACAAGTATTAGCAAATCTTCTATCAAATAAATGGTATAATATATACATATATAGTATCAGTTAAGTTATTAATTATGTTAGACATACATCCACCCAAGTTGGAGGGATCTCTCTCTTTTCCTTCTTATTAAACTTAAAGAAAGAATATAGGTAATTAAACAGTAAAAATATTAAATAATATAAATAATGAATATATTAGATATTTAATTTATAAAGTATGTGAATAATTATTTTAATATTAAAATTTAAATAAATAATTTAAAAATATAATATATTTTTAATTTATTAAACTAATTTAAAATTTATTATTTATATTATTTATAAAAATTATTGTTTATCTAATAAAATTCTAAATTTAATAAATCGCATCACAAGACTAGTGCTCCTGATTCAGTTATCCAAATCGCAAAGTTTAAAATATCTTAAGTATATATCTTTACAATAAAAACACGCTAATGGTTAAAATATGAGATCACAAACTATTGTTTTTTATGGCCAAGTATATTACTATTTACTACATCGCTAATATTGAGACTTTTAGCTAAGTGTACATGAATCTTGCTAGCAGAAGTGTAGTAATTAAATATGATACCAAAATCTTAATTTGTGATTAACAAGGATATAGCACAGTGGAAGAGTGGGGAATAATAAATGCACAATAATAATCCAATCCAATATAACCAGATTAGAACACAAGAAAGTGATTTGGTATATGAAAGATGATTGACATGTTCAGTATATAGGAATTAAAACTAACTTTATCGGTTAGTCTAATAATTAGGTTATTAATCCGATTAACTAAATATAAGAAGTTTAAATTTTATCAGGTGGACGGAATAATTTATTAGTCAATAATAAAATATTATTAAATAGAGTTTTAATTTGTGATCAATTAATCTTTAATATGTCATGTTAAAGAATATTATGTACAAAAAAAAGTAAAATATTATTTTTGTCTCTAACATTTGGAATAAGTTCTAAAGTTGTTCCTAACATTTAAATCGTTCTATTTAAATCTCTAACATTTCAAAATTGGCTCAATGTTATTCTGCCATTAAGAAATGGACGACGAAACAAAATTGAGACGATTTTGAAATGTTAAGGACTTAAATAGGATGAAAACGTGAAGACAAAAACGATACATAAAAATAAATTTAAATTTTATCACTTAATAATATCAATTTTTTATAGTACATAATTATTCAATTATTTTTTAATTTTATTTTTAATCACATTATTTTTTTAAGTGAATTTATTTTTTATTAAAAACAAAATTAAAAAATCAATGAAGTTAAAAAAGTTATTATTAAAATTTATTAAAAAGTTAAAAAAAAAACTTTTTTTCAATAATTTAAATTTTTAATAAATTTTAATCTTTTCTTTAATAACTTCAATTTTTTAAAGACAAATAATTACTTAATTTATTTTTTAATTTTGCTCTTAATAAAAAATAAATTTACTTAAAAAAATAATGTGATTAAAAATAAAATTAAAAAATAATTGAATAATTAGTTATTGTAAAAAATTGATATTATTAAAAAATAAAATTTAAAATAAAAGATACAATTTATACTTTATTGTATATATATATAATTTTTTTTGTAAATTTATGTACTAGTTATTCTACAAATATTTTATGATGAGTAAAAACTTTTAAAAGTAAAATTATAAAAAAAATTATTTAGAATGAAAGTAATGTGATTAAGTTTAATTTACTTAAATATGATTAAAAAATAATTGAATAATTATGTACCATAAAAAATTGATATTATTAAAGGATAAAATTAAAATTTATTTCTATGTATCATTTTTGTCCCCAATATTTTCGTCCTGTTTAAGTCTTTAACGTTTCAAAATCGTCTCAATTTTATTCCGCTGTCAATTTTGTTAACAAATTTCTAACGACATAATAATATTGAGACAATTTTAAAATGTTAAGAACTTAAATAAAACGATTTAAATATTAAAAACAACTTTAGAATTTATCCTAAACTTTAAGAACAAAAATAATATTTTACTAAAAAACAAAAGTATATAAGAATTAAAAGTATACACAGAAAGAGATGCATAACTCATGAATTGGTACTAATAAAAGGAACCCTATCAAACTGAAGAATAAAGTTAGAGGGCATTATATATATATATGGAATGGACAAAGAATATATTTCTAAGGAAAAGAAAAAGCATGAAGGAGGACATTACATGCATCATTATTCATGCATGATGCCAATAAGGGAGTAAAATGGGTTCTTATTTTGGTCACTTTTATTTTTGGACAATGTTTGCTTATAGAAGGAAACCAATCAATCAAGGTAGACAGAATACGGAATCAGCTGCGTCACAATGCTACTAGAGATAAAAGTAAATTAAAAGAATAATTTCGACTTGCATGCATACAACAATGCCAAAATATTCAAATTATATACCGATATTGCATATAGATATATAAATATGATATACATGAATATCTATGTTTAAATGAGTAAACAAGGCCAATTGTATTGTAGTGTATCAATAATATGCTGAAAAGACTCAACTACCATGGCAACGAATTAAACAAAGTTCAAAGAATCATAGATTATATTCGTTGCAGATAAGCGAAGAGGTAGGAAAATTGTTAATAACTATGCGCTAAAGAGAATATATGAGCCAGAAATGAATAATTTATATGAAGTCGACATTAATCGAGAATTCGAGATTCAGGGGGTAAGGAAATAGGAATGAAAATAGACCGAATCGAATAGAGTTTTAATTTAGACGAGGCTTATTTTGTAAATAGATGGGTCAAGATTAAGTTTGTTATTTTTTATATTTTTTTTAGTTTGAATTCGGTCTATTTAAAAATCTGATAAATTTACGAATTTATTTAAAAAATTTATTTCATAAATTATAATTTAAAATAATAAATAAAAAATTGAATTGACATTAAATAAAGGATAAATAACTATATTAAATTAAGGAGAGCAAAAAATTACACAAATCTACCAAACCAAAAATTATTTCATAAAAGAAATGTGCATTGGTTGATTCATGAAATAATTTTTGGTTTGGCGGATTTGTGTAATTTTTTACTCCTCTTGGCTTATTTAAGTAATTTGTCCTTAAATAAATTTTAAAATTTATAATTTATAATTTATAAAACATAATTTATTTATATATTAATTGTTAATCATATATCATAATTATATTTAAAAATAGTAATTATGATTTTTTTTAAAAAAACTACAATTTTAATTATTGATTTTTTTGTTTTGTTTTATGAGTAAATAGTTACAAATTTAAATTAAAAATAATTTATGTTTATAAAAAAATTATTTTGATAAACCAATCTAATAAAATTTGTAGTTTTTTTTAAGTAATAAATTTTTAAAAAAATTAATTTTAGTCTGTTGAATAAAACCAACCGAATCGACCCGAATTTAAAACGAGTTGAGCTGCAAGTCTTCGTGGAATAGCCTTATCTCTAGTTCACCCTTATAAAGAAGGCACATACATTGCTTTCAAATCGGAGGAATTACTTATTTTATTTATTTATTTATGTATTTTGATAATCTATCTTTGAATTATATATATATGGCTAAATAAGAAGCAGATTATTCTGTTGAAATCAGGTGCAGCAAAAAGAATAAAAAGAAAAGTGCTAGCTAGCTGGGTAGTAGCTAGCAATGCATGCAAATATTAATTGATCGGAGTATTATTGGACCACATCCATCTTCTCTAAGTTCGATATGTGTTAGCTATACGCTAGCGACGACGAAACTTCCGGAAACGTGAAAATCTTTGCGGAGATAGTCTCAAATCAAGATTTGAAAATATATATATATATATATTTTTTTGCAGGAATAAATTGAGGAGGTAAAATTTCTCTAAAGTAGACCTGAGAATTTGACCGAGAATCTCGCTTTGTCTTTGCTAATTCCTAAATTATTAAATTTATTTATATATTTTTAATATAAATTTTTTAATTATTTTACATAATAATATATATATTAAAAATTTAATTTTAATTTATTTTTTTTTCTTTCATAACATTTTAACACAGTATTATACATTTCATATTTTTAATTTTCTCCTGATTATAGTGTATTATTTTATATTTTTAGATTTATAATTTTAAATAATATTCTTTTTGATATATTTTAATAATATTTTATAATTTTATAATTTTATAATTTTTATTAAAATTTTTATATAAATTATTAATATAAAAAGATAAAAAATAGAATCCTATAAAAAATAAAAATAAAAACAATAGATGAGAACAACGACAAAATATAAATCTAAAGATAAAAACAGAAAAGAGGGAGGTATCTTCTACCTCCGTCTTGCTCCCCTGTCATCTCTACTATAAGTAACAGTATTAGTATTGTGTTTTTTTTTTCTTTTTCTTTTTTTTTTAAAATTTATTTTAGTTTTAAATATTATATGAAAAGCAACAATTGATATAATTATTATATAAAGACACGTAAAAGGACTACGTACATAAATGCTTAGTTAGCTTAGAGTTATATATTACCTCCACAATATAATAACTTGATATATATGCATCCTTCAATTCCTTAATTAATTATTCCCATTTTAGAAACAGTATGTATAATATATAGTACTTGTACCGAAGAGTTCTCATACAATCTAGGAGGAGGATCAGGAACCCGCGGGTCGAGTCAGATGTTGGTTTATCCGGATGGAGAGGAGGGGAGGTACCTGCAAAGACACTCCGACGCCCAAGTCAGAATATATCTAAGAGGTGTAAGGTATGAGGAATGAATGAATACCTGGAGGGATTTGGGTCCTCTATTTATAGATAATGGTGGTTATCTTATCTTTATCTTATCTGGCTGAGATAAGAGGGACGTTTGAATTTCAAAAGTCAGTTAGGAGCTCTAGAGGGCCGATGCGGGGCCTTCTAGAGAGACGAAATGGGTTGACCCGGTAAGCCGGGTTTGGGTTCGGTCACGGGTCTGGGATTCGTGGGCTGGATCCGTAACAGTTGCCCCCGTAGCGGGAGAGCGAGTGAGGTCGGTTTGTCGCTAAGAGTTCGAGACGTTTCTCTGCGTCTTCGGCGCTGGTCGAGTGTTCGTTTGGTGACGAGGTCGGCTTGTCGATTTCGTTTGGTGAAAGATTCGTCTCGGCCGTATTTTGGTCTTGACGTGGCCTTTCCGTGTCCTGCTGCGCCTATTGCGTCCTTTGAGGCGTAATTGATTAGTTTGCTTTTTCCGAGGGGGCATTTATTGTGGAGGGGGTTTTCTCTCTTTTGCCCCCGTAAGTTTTCATTGCTCTCAGGGTTAGTTACGTCTTTTTGCTTTTCTTTTTGAAACCGTTTTGCTTCGGTTTTTATTTCCCTCGTCCGTTTTTTCTTTTTTCCAAAAGGGAACTCTTCATTTTCTGGAAAAACTCCTTGTTGGTTTCTGCTTTCTAGTGCCGCTCTGCTTCTTCTTGTTTTCAAGCCTTCTTTTCAAGTTTTCCTTCAGTTTCATCAGGTTGGTATTTTTTGCCTTTTTCTTTCATACTTGTTTTGTGTATGCCTGTTCTGTTTTTGCTGTTTGTTTTGCCTGCTTCCTTTTTTCGCATTTTGTTTTGCCGCGTCTGGTGTTTTTGTTGGTTTCGGGGAAGGGGCTGAGCACCGCCGTTTTTACCTTGATTGTGGTGGTGGTTTAAGGCGTTTGGGTTTGGTAGTGGTGTTTATCTTTGACACTGTTAGAGTTGGTAGGCTGATGGTGGTGCTCCTCCCTGTTTTAGGTATGCAGCGTCGGAGAAATGAGAGTGTGGGTGCCCCAGTAGCCCCTTCCAGGGGCGTTCCCAATCGCTATGGTTGGGTAACTAGCGATGTATGGGGTGTTCCGTCGCGGATGACGGAGGGTGATCTCCAACGGCTCCGCGATCAGGGGGCAATCTGCGGTGGTGGTGAAGAGGAGGGGCGATATGAGCTCGTGCTCCCTGATGCCGACGAGCGCGTTTGCTATTTGAACCTCCGTTCACCCACCGTGCCGGATTGGATGTGGGTTTATGAATCCATGTTCACTCGGCTTGGTGTGCGGTTCCCATTCTCGCCATTTGTTCAGGGCTTACTTAGTCGGTGTTCCGTGGCACCGTCTCAGCTTCACCCGAACAGCTGGGCAGCCGTTCGGTGTTTTGAGTTGGTTTGCCAGTATCTCGACCTCCCGGCTTCGGTTCCCGTTTTCCTTTTTCTTTTCTTGTGCACTCTTCCGACTAAGGAGGGGAAGCATAAGAAAGGATATATGTCTTTCCGTGCTCAGCCTCATCGTCGGATCTTCGGGTTGTTTGAGGATTCGTTCCATGGGTTTAAGTGGGAGTATTTTAAGGTGCGTCCCGTTCGGGGCCACCACCCGTTTTGGCTGACCTTGGAGGGCGAGCGCTGGTTTCCGACGTACTGGAATTTCGGTGCCGGGCCGTCGGTTTTGACTAAGATCTCCTACGATGATTTGTCTCGGGAGGATAAGGATATTGCCAGTGTTTTGTGGCATTTGTTTGGCGAGCGTCCGTTGAATCCTCGGGACGTTATGGGGGATCCCGAGGCTTGTCGGACTTATATTGGTGTGTTCCCCCTTCTTTCCTTCTTTTCTTTTCTTTTTTTTTTTTTTTTTTTTTGACTCTTCTATTGATTTCTTTCAGTTGAGATGGCTAGCGGGCTGACTACCTTGGCAAGGCTGAAGGCAGCGTTGGTTCGGGAGGAGGGATCGCCGTCTCCGTCGACTCCTGTTTCGAATCCGGCTGTGGATTCTCAGGTTCCCTCTCAGGGGGTGGTTTCTTCGGGGGCGCCTACTGGGGCTCAAGTTCCTCCTGGTTCGCCTGAAGTGGTCGTTTTGACAGGTGTCGAGGCTTCTCGGAAGAGGAGTAGGGCTGAGGAGCCGAGTAGCGAGACCTTTGAAGGGGAGGGTCTGGTCCCTAGTGTGATGGACCGACGTTTCGACGCCACGGGCTTTATTGATCAGCACTTGATGCCTGGAACGGAGTCATTTTTTGATGGCTGCGACGTCTCGTTCCAGGCTGAGTCGGTTTACCGTGCCCTTCTTCGCTCTGCTGTGGTTGTTCGGAAGGCTGAGCCTGTGATGGCCCAAGCGGGTTTGTTGGAGAAGAAGCTTCGGCAGGCTCAGGCTGATGTGACTAAATTGAAGGAGGAGCTCCAGGTCGCAAATACTGCAAAGGAGAAAGCGGCGAAGTCTTCGGAGGATGCCGGGGCGGAGATTCTCCGACTTGCCGGTATTGAGACTTCGCTTCTTTCTCAATTGGCGGAGGAGCGCAAGCGAGCCTCGGATGCGAGTTCTCAGGCTGCCTTGCTTCTCGCTGAGTCGGAAACTCTGAAGGCTGAGGTCGAAGCTCTAAAGAAGGAGAAGTCGGCTCTGTTGGCTGATGCTAGGGATGCCGTTGCTGCTACCGAGGAGACGATGAAGGCTCAGGCTCTGGTGTTGGCCCCTGGTGTGGATGTGTCCGTGATGGGAGCGTTTAAGACCGTCCGTGATGGTCAGATTGTTGATATTGAGTAGTTTTCTTGTATTTTATTTTGAACTTGTTTGTTTCTGAATATTTTGGATGGCCAAGGGCCGTGACTTTTTGGGGATCGTTTAATGGTATTTTCGGCCGTCCGGGCCTTTTGTATGATCCGTTTGTGGCTTTTATTTGGCCGTTCGGGCCTTTTGTTTTATCGTAACCGTTCGTTTGGTCGGTTTTTTGGATATCCGTGTGTTCGGCCTGGAGGGTGATCAGTCCTCCAGTGATGGCCGTGTCTTCGTTCCGTGCTTTGAGGAACAGTAGTGACTTGTAATGGGGATGAAGTGAAAATAACTTGTAAAAATTTATTTGAATAGTTTGGGCCTCGTTAAAACCTTTCGTGAGGGAAAGAGTGCCCGAGGTTCTAAGAGACAATAAAAAATAAAAAATAAAGGAAAATAAAGGGTGTTTAAAAAATAAAGAGTGACTTATTTAAGTGTAGTATCTTCGCAAGTTGGATGCGTTCCAAGTTCTTGGTATTTCGCTGCCGTCTAGTCGTTCGAGTTTATATGCCCCTTTTCCAATTACGGCCTTGATTCTGTATGGTCCTTCCCAGTTGGGGGCGAGTTTTCCTTCTCCTGGGGTCGGGGGACCGATGTCGTTTCGTCGTAGGACGAGGTCGTCGTCCGCAAATTCTCGTCGGATGACGCCGTGGTTGTACCTTAGGCTGATTCTTTGTTTGAGTGCTAACTCTTTGACGTGAGCTATGCTTCTTTCTTCGTCCACGAGGTCTCGTTCTGCTTCTTCGTCGTTACCTCCGATCGTTTTCCTGGGGCTGGGGTCTCCGATCTCCACTGGAATGACTGCTTCCACGCCGTATGTTAGTCGGAAGGGCGTTTCTCCCGTGCTCGTTTGGGGTGTTGTTCGGTACGACCATAGGACTGATCCCAACTCTTCCGCCCATAGTCCCTTGGCTTCGTCGAGTCGTTTCTTGAGTCCTTTAACGATTATTTTGTTGGCGGATTCTACCTGTCCGTTTGTTTGGGGATGTTCTACCGAGCTGAAGCGATGGGATATGTGCAATCCTTCTAGGAGTTCTCTGAATTTTTTGTCGGTGAACTGGGTTCCGTTGTCCGAGATGATGACTTCGGGGATTCCAAATCGGGTAATGATCTGCCGCCAGACAAATTTTTGGCATTGGGTCGCTGTTATGGAGGTCAGGGGCTCGGCTTCAATCCATTTGGTGTAGTAGTCTATGGCGACGATGAGATATCTGAGTTGGCCGGGTGCTGTGGGGAAGGGCCCGACGAGGTCGATTCCCCAACTGCCGAATGGCCGTTCTGCCGATATAATGCTGAGTTGGTGCGGGGCGGCTTGGTGCATATTAGCGTGCCTTTGGCATTTGTCGCAGCTTTTTGTTAATTGTATGGAATCTCGAATGATCGTTGGCCAGAAATAGCCAGCCCTGATGATTTTTTGAGCCAGCGTTTTTCCTCCGATGTGGTGACCGCAGCAGCCTTCGTGGATCTCGCGGAGTATGTATTCCGTGTTTCCGGGTTCGACACATTTGAGTAGGGGCTGCGAGAATCCGCGTTTGTATAGTTGTCCTGCTATGATGGTGTAGTTGGCGGCTTCTCTTTTTATTCGCCTCTCCTCTTTTGGGTCTGCTGGTAGGGTTCCGTTAAGGAGGTACTGTAGGATTGGGTATGTCCAGGACTCCCGGTTTGAGGATGTTAGGTGTGCGCTGATTGTTGCTGATACGGAAGGCGACCTAACGACCTCCTGGATTAGCGATCTGTTACCGTGTCCCGATTTTGTGCTGGCTAGTTTGGAAAGCAGGTCTGCCCTGGCGTTTCGTTCCCTGGAGACGTGTTGTATGGTAATGTTTTCGAATCCTTCTTTTAATTCATTTACCTTGTTGAGGTATTGTTGGAGTAAGGGCTCCCGGGTTTGGTAGCTTCCGTTTATTTGGGAGCAGACCACCTGGGAGTCGGTATTTACTTCGAGTACCTTGGCGTCGACTTCCCGGGCTAGGGTCAGGCCTGCCAAGAGGGCTTCGTATTCTGCTTGGTTATTGGATACTGGAAAGTCGTATCGTATTGATTGTTCAATTATGATCCCGTTTTGGTTCTTGATGAGCGGATAATTTGTATACTTTTTGGCATTGTTTTTAGTATGTTTTTAGTATGATCTAGTTAGTTTTTAGTTAAAATTCACTTTTCTGGACTTTACTATGAGTTTGTGTGTTTTTCTGTGATTTCAGGTATTTTCTGGCTGAAATTGAGGGACCTGAGCAAAAATCTGATCCAGAGACTGAAAAGGACTGCAGATGCTGTTGGATTCTGACCTCCCTGCACTCGAAGTGGATTTTCTGGAGCTACAGAAACCCAATTGGCGCGCTCTCAACGGCGTTGGAAAGTAGACATCCTGGGCTTTCCAGCAATATATGATAGTCCATACTTTGCCCAAGATTTGATGGCCCAAACCGGCGTTCAAAGTCACCTCAAGAAATTCCAGCGTTAAACGCCGGAACTGGCACCTGAATGGGAGTTAAACGCCCAAACTGGCACCAAAGCTGGCGTTTAACTCCAAGACAAGTCTCTACACGAAAATGCTTCATTGCTCAGCCCAAGCACACACCAAGTGGGCCCGGAAGTAGATTTTTATGTCATTTACTCATCTTTGTACACCTTAGACTACTAGTTTTCTATAAGTAGGACCTTTTACTATTGTATTAAAAATCTTTGGATTAGTTTTCGATCCTTTGATCATCTTTGGACATCTAGTTCTTAGATCATTGGGAGGCTGGCCATTCGGCCATGCCTAGACCTTGTTCTTATGTATTTTCAACGGTGGAGTTTCTACACACCATAGATTAAGGTGTGAAGCTCTGCTGTACCTCGAGTATTAATGCAATTACTATTGTTCTTCTATTCAATTCCGCTTGTTCTTTTACCAAGATATCACTTGTTCTTCAACTTGATGAAGGTGATGATTGACACTCATCATCATTCTCACCTATGAACAAGGTGACTGACAACCATTCTTGTTCTACAAGCATTCGAGGCTTAGTGAATATCTCTTGGATTCTTTAACCGGAGTCTTCGTGGTATAGGCAAGAACTGATGGCGGCATTCAAGAGAATCCGGAAGGTCTAACCTTGTCTGTGGTATTCTGAGTAGGATTCAATGATTGAATGACTGTGACGTGCTTCAAACCTGTAACCTACTGGGCGTTAGTGACAGACGCAAAAGAGGGATTCTATTCCGGTAGGGGAGGGAACCACACCGGTGATTGGCAGTACTGTGACAGAGTGCGTGCATTAGCTTTCACTGCGAGGATGGGAGGTAGCCATTGACAACGGTGAAACCCTACATGAGCTTGCCATGGAAAGGAGTAAGAAGGATTGGATGAAGACAGTAGGAAAGCAGAGAGATGGAAGGGAAGGCATCTTCATATGCTTGTCTGAGGCTCTTACACCAATGATATACATAAGTATCCCTATCTTTATCTTTTATGTTATTTTCGTTCATCACCATTATACATTTGAGTCTGCCTGACTGAGATTTACAAGATGACCATAGCTTGCTTCATACCACCAATCTCCGTGGGATCGACCCTTACTCGCGTAAGGTTTATTACTTGGACGACCCAGTGCACTTGCTGGTTAGTTGTGCGAAGTTGTGTTTATGCCATGGTATTGAGCACCAAGTCTTTGGAGCCATTACCGGGGATTGTTCTGTGTAAAAGTATTGATCACAATTTCGTGCACCAAGTTTTTGGCGCCGTTGCCGGGGATTGTTCTTGTGTATGGACAACTGACGGTTCATCTTGTTGCTTAGATTAGGCATTTATTTTTTCGAAATTCTTGAAGATGAATTCTAGAGTTTCATGATGATTTGCTGAAATCTGGCTGGCTGTAAAGCCATGTCTAATTTCATTGGACCGAGGTTTCAACTTATCATCACAAGAGCTTGTTGATCTTGCTTTTGGAGCAGTGATCTGCTAAGGCTTGGCTGGCCTTTGGCCATGTCTAGTGTTTTGGACCGAAGCTTTCTTTGGAAGCTTGGCTGGCTGTGAAGCCATGTCTAATTCCTGGACCGGAGTCTTAGACTAGCATTGCACTGATTCCTGGAATTCTCATTAAGAATTTTGATGTTTTCACTTAATTTTCGAAAATCACAAAAAAAATTTAGAAAATCATAAAAACCAAAAATATTTCTTGCTTGAGTCTAGTGTCTCATCTTAAGTTTAGTGTCAATTGCATACATTCATTCATGTGTCTTAAGGGTCTTCAAGTAATTCTTGATGATTTCTTACTCTGATCTTTGAATTCTTTTGACTTGAGTGTTTATGTGTCTCATATAGTGTCAATAGTATACAAACTGCTAAGTTTGGTGTCTTGCATGCATTGTTATTTGATTCTTGTTGCATTTTGATTATTAAAAATCCAAAAATATTTTTTATTTGTGTCTTTTCAAGTCAATAATACAGAGAATTGAAGATTCAGAACATACTGCAGAGGAATTATACAGAAAAGCTGGGCATTCAAAAATGCCCAGTGAAGAAGGCAGACTGGTGTTTAAACGCCAGCCAGGGTACCTGGTTGGGCGTTTAACGCCCAAAAAGGGTGCATTTTGGGCGTTAAACGCCAGAATGGATACCATTCTGGGCGTTTAACGCCAGGATGGTGCTAGGGGGAAGATTTTGTTTTCAAATCAATTTTTTTCAAGTTTTCAAAGTTTTTCAAAATCAAATCTTTTTCAAATCATATCTTTTCAATCAAATGTTTTCAAAATCAATTTCTTTTCTTTTTCAAAGATACTTACTAACAATTAATGATTTGATTGAACATTTCAAGTATGTTGCCTTTTCTGTTGAGGAAGGTTTTATGTTTGAATCATATCTTTTCTTGCTAGGCAAGTCATTAATTTTTTTTTAAAATCAAATCTTTTAAAATTGTTTTCAAATCAAATCATTTTAAAATGTTTTTCAAATCATATCTTTCCAATCACATCTTTTTTAAAACCAATCATATCTTCTTAACCACATCTTTTTCAAAATAGTTTTCAATCAAATCTTTTTGATTTCTAATTTAAAAATCTTTTTCAAAAAATCACTTGATTTCTTTTCCACTTTTATTTTCGAAAATCAATTAAGTGTTTTTCAAAATGTTTTCAAAATCTTTCTAGTTGAATTTTCGAAAATCTTCTTCCTTCCCCCCACATCCTTCTATTTATGGAGTACTACTCCTTCTTAATGCACAATTCGAACCTTATCTAAGTAAAGTTCGAATTCTTATTCTCCTTCTTCTTTCTATTTCTCTTTTCCTCTGACACCTTAAGGGATCTCTATACTGTGACATAGAGGATTCCACACTTTCTTGTTCTCTTCTCTTTCATATGAGCAGGAGCAGAGACAAAGGCATTCTTGTTGAAGCTGACCCTGAACCCGAAAGGACCTTGAAGAGAAAGCTAAGAGAAGCCAAAGCACAACTCTCTTTAGAGGACCTGACCGAATTCTTCAAAGAAGAAGAAGACATGGCAGCCGAAAATAACAACAATGCAAACAATGCAAGGAAGGTGCTGGGTGACTTTACTGCACCTACTCCCGACTTCTATGGGAGAAGCATCTCTATCCCTGCCATTGGAGCAAACAACTTTGAGCTTAAGCCTCAATTGGTTTCTCTAATGCAACAGAATTGCAAGTTCCATGGACTTCCAATGGAAGATCCTCATCAGTTCTTAGCTGAATTCTTGCAAATCTGTGACACAGTCAAGACTAATGGGGTAGACCCTGAGGTCTATAGACTGATGCTATTCCCTTTTGCTGTAAGAGACAGAGCTAGAATATGGTTGGACTCTCAACCTAAAGAAAGCCTGGACTCTTGGGAAAAGCTGGTCAATGCCTTCTTGGCAAAGTTCTTTCCACCACAAAGATGGAGTAAGCTTAGAGTGGAAGTCCAAACCTTCAGACAGAAGGATGGTGAATCCCTCTATGAAGCTTGGGAAAGATACAAACAGTTGATCAGAAGATGTCCTTCTGACATGCTTTCTGAATGGAGCATCATAGGTATTTTCTATGATGGTCTCTCTGAACTGTCCAAGATGTCTTTGGATAGCTCTGCTGGAGGATCTCTTCATCTGAAGAAGACGCCTACAGAGGCTCAAGAGCTAATTGAGATGGTTGCAAATAACCAATTCATGTACACTTCTGAAAGGAATCCTGTGAACAATGGGACAAGTCAGAAGAAAGGAGTTCTTGAGATTGATGCTCTGAACGCCATTTTGGCTCAGAATAAAATATTGACTCAACAAGTCAATTTGATTTCTCAAAGTCTGTCTGGAATGCAAAATGCACCAAGCAGTACTAAGGAGGCTTCATCTAAGGAAGAAGCTTATGATCCTGAGAACCCTTCAATGGAAGAGGTGAATTACCTAGGAGAACCCTATGGTAACACCTATAATTCTTCATGGAGAAATCACCCAAATCTCTCATGGAAGAATCAAGAGAGACCTCAACAAGGTTTCAATAATAATGGTGGAAGAAACAGGTTTAACAATGGCAAACCTTTTCCATCATCTTCTCAGCAACAGACAGAGAATCCTAAGCAGAACCCCTCTGACTTAGCAACCATGGTCTCTGATCTAATTAAAACCACTCAAAGTTTCATGAATGAAACAAGGTCCTCCATTAGAAATTTGGAAGGACAAGTGGGACAGCTGAGCAAGAAAGTTACTGAACTCCCTCCAAGTACTCTCCCAAGCAACACAGAAGAAAATCCAAAAGGAGAGTGCAAAGCCATCAATATGGCCGAATTTGGAGAGGATGGAGAGGCAGTGAACGCCACTGAGGAAGACCTCAATGGACGTGCACTAGCCTCCAATGAGTTCCCCAATGAGGAACCATGGGAATCTGGGACTCAAAATGAGACCATAGAGATTCCATTGGACTTACTTCTGCCTTTCATGAGCTCTGATGAGTATTCTTCCTCTGAAGAGGACGAGTATGTCACTGAAGAGCAAGTTGCTAAATACCTTGGAGCAATCATGAAGCTAAATGACAAGTTATTTGGAAATGAGACTTGGGAGGATGAACCTCCTTTGCTCACCAAAAAACTGGATGACTTGTCTAGGCAGAAATTACCTCAAAAGAGACAAGACCCTGGGAAGTTTTCCATACCTTGTACCATAGGCACCATGACCTTCAAGAAGGCTCTGTGTGACTTAGAGTCAAGTGTAAACCTCATGCCTCTCTCAGTAATGGAGAAGCTAGGGATCTTTGAGGTACAAGCTGCAAGAATCTCATTAGAGATGGCAGACAACTCAAGAAAACAAGCTCATGGACTTGTAGAGAATGTTTTGGTAAAGGTTGAAGACCATTACATTCCTGCTGATTTCATAGTCCTAGAGACTGGGAAGTGCATGGATGAAACCATCATCCTTGGCAGACCCTTCCTAGCCACAGCAAAAGCTGTGATTGATGTTGATAGAGGTGAACTGATCATTCAAGTGAATGAAGAATCCTTTGTGTTTAAGGCTCAAGGATATCCCTCTGTCACCATAGAGATGAAGCATGAAGAGCTTCTCTCAAATCAGAGACAAGAAGAGCCCCCACAGTCAAACTCTAAGTTTGGTGTTGGGAGGCCACAACCAAACTCTAAGTTTGGTGTTGAACCCCCACATTCAAACTCTAAGTTTGGTGTTGGGAGGTTCCAACATTGCTCTGAACATCTGTGAGGCTCCATGAGAGCCCTCTGTCAAGCTACTGACATTAAAGAAGCGCTTGTTGGGAGGCAACCCAATGATTATGATTTATATAGTTTCTTTTGTTATTTTATTTTTTTTGTAGGTTGATGATCATAAGAAGTCACAAAATCCATTGAAAAAGCAAAAACAAAATGAAAAACAGGAAGAAAAACAGCACACCCTGGAGGAAGAAGCTGCTGGCGTTCAAACGCCAGTAAGCCTAGCAGTTGGGCGTTTAACGCCCAGTCTGGCACCATTCTGGGCGTTTAACGCCAGAAAGGGGCACCAGACTGGCGTTAAACGCCAGAAAAGGGCAAGAACCTGGCGTTAAACGCCAGGAATGGGCACCAGCCCGGCGTTTAACGCCAGAAATGGCTCAAAACGTGATTTTGAGCAACATTTGGTGCAGGGATGACTTTTCCTTGACACCACAGGATCTGTGGACCCCACAGGATCCCCACCAACTCCACCACCACTCTCTCTCTTCTTCCCCCATTCACCAATCACCTCAACACCTCTTCCCCAAAAGCCCTTCACCTATCAAATCCCATCTTTCTCTTCACCACTCACATCCATCCTTCATAAAACCCCACCAACCTCACCCTTCAAATTCAAACCCACCCAATATGGCCGAACCCCATCTCCCCTCTCTCCTATAAACACCCTTCTTCACTCCTTCATTTTCACACAACCAAAACACCACTTCTCCCCCTTCTTTGGCCGAATACACCACCATCTCCCTCTTCCTCATTTCTTCTTCTTCTACTCTCTTCTTTCTTCTTTTGCTCGAGGACGAGCAACCATTTTAAGTTTGGTGTGGTAAAAGCGTTGCTTTTTCGTTTTTCCATAACCATTATGGCATCCAAGGCCGGAGAAACCTCTAGAAAGAGGAAAGGGAAGGCAAAAGCTTCCACCTCCGAGTCATGGGAGATGGATAGGTTCATCTCAATGGTGCATCAAGACCACTTCTATGAAGTTGTGGCCTTGAAGAAGGTGATCCCCGAGGTCCCCTTTTCACTCAAAAAGGGTGAATATCCGGAGATCCGCCATGAGATCCAAAGAAGAGGTTGGGAAGTACTTACCAACCCCATTCAACAAGTTGGAATCTTGATGGTTCAAGAGTTCTATGCCAATGCATGGATCACCAAGAGCCATGATCAAAGTATGAACCCGAATCCAAAGAATTATCTTACTATGGTTCGGGGGAAATACTTGGATTTTAGTCCGGAAAGTGTGAGGGTGGCGTTCAACTTGCCTATGATGCAAGGAGATGAACATCCTTACACAAGAAGGGTCAACTTTGATCAAAGGTTGGACCAAGTCCTCACAATCATATGTGAAGAGGGCGCACAATGGAAGAGAGATTCAAGAGGCAAGCCGGTTCAATTGAGAAGGCATGACCTCAAACCCGTGGCTAGAGGATGGTTGGAGTTCATCCAACGCTCAATCATTCCCACTAGCAACCGGTCCGAAGTTACTTTAGACCGGGCCATCATGATCCATAGCATCATGATTGGAGAAGAAGTGGAAGTTCATGAGGTTATAGCCCAAGAACTCTACAAGGTGGCGGATAAGTCCTCTACCTTGGCAAGGTTAGCCTTTCCTCACCTCATTTGTCACCTCTGTTATTCAGTTGGAGTTGACATAGAGGGAGACATCACCATTGATGAGGATAAGCCCATCACCAAGACAAGGATGGAGCACACAAGAGACCCCTCTCATCATGAGATCCCTGAGATGCCTCAAGGGATGCACTTTCCTCCACAAGACTATTGGGAGTAACTAAACACCTCCCTAGGAGAATTGAGTTCCAACATGGGACAACTAAGGGTGGAGCACCAAGAACACTCCATTCTCCTCCATGAAATAAGAGAAGATCAAAGAATCATGAGAGAGGAGCAACAAAGGCAAGGAAGAGACATTGAGGAGCTCAAGCACTCCATAGGACCTTCAAGAGGAAGGAAGAGCCGCCATCACTGAGGTGGACCCGTTCCTTGATTTCCTTGTTCTTTATTCTTCTGTTTTTCGAATTTTAGTGCTTATGTTTATCCATGTTTGTGTCTTATGATCATTAGTGTCTTAGTGTCTATGCCTTAAAGTTATGAATGTCCTATGAATCCATCACCTCTCTTAATAAAAACGTGCTTAATTGAAAAGGAGAAGAATTGTATGAATTTTAAATTTTATAACAGTTTAATTATATTGACGTGGTGGCAACACTTTTGTTCTCTGAATGTATGCTTGAACAGTGCATATGTCTTCTGAATTTGTGGTTCATGAATATTGGCTCTTGAAAGAATGATGAAAAAGGAGACATGTTACTGAGGATCTGAAAAATCATAAAAATGATTCTTGAAGCAAGAAAAAGCAGTGAAAAAAAAAAAAGAGAAAGAGAAGCAAACGAAAAAAAAAAGAGAAAAAGAAAGAAAAAGAAAAGAATAAGAGTTGTGATCCAAGGCAAATAAGAGTGTGCTTAAGAACCCTGGACACCTCTAGTTGGGGACTTTAGCAAAGCTAAGTCACAATCTGAAAAGGTTCACCCAATTATGTGTCTGTGGCATGTATGTATCCGGTGGTAATACTGGAAGACAGAGTGCTTTGGGCCACAGCCAAGACTCAATAAAGTAGCTGTGTTCAAGAATCATCATACTTAACTAGGAGAATCAATAACACTATCTGGATTCTGAGTTCCTAAAGAAGCCAATCATTCTGAATTTCAAAGGATAGAGTGAGATGCCAAAACTGTTCAGAGGCAAAAAGCTAAAAGCCCCGCTCATCTAATTAATACTGATCTTCATAGATGTTTTTGGAGTTCATTGCATATTCTCTTCTTTTTATCTTATTTGATCTTCAGTTGCTTGGGGACAAGCAACAATTTAAGTTTGGTGTTGTGATGAGCGGATAATTTGTATGCTTTTTGGCATTGTTTTTAGTATGTTTTTAGTATGATCTAGTTAGTTTTTAGTATATTTTTATTAGTTTTTAGTTAAAATTCACTTTTCTGGACTTTACTATGAGTTTGTGTGTTTTTCTGTGATTTCAGGTATTTTCTGGCTGAAATTGAGGGACTTGAGCAAAAATCTGATCCAGAGACTGAAAAGGACTGCAGATGCTGTTGGATTCTGACCTCCCTGTACTCGAAGTGGATTTTCTGGAGCTACAGAAACCCAATTGGCGCGCTCTCAACGGCGTTGGAAAGTAGACATCCTGGGCTTTCCAGCAATATATGATAGTCCATACTTTGCCCAAGATTTGATGGCCCAAACCAGCGTTCAAAGTCACCTCAAGAAATTCCAGCGTTAAACGCCGGAACTGGCACCTGAATGGGAGTTAAACGCCCAAACTGGCACCAAAGCTGGCGTTTAACTCCAAGACAAGTCTCTACACGAAAATGCTTCATTGCTCAGCCCAAGCACACACCAAGTGGGCCCGGAAGTGGATTTTTATGTCATTTACTCATCTTTGTACACCTTAGGCTACTAGTTTTCTATAAGTAGGACCTTTTACTATTGTATTAAAAATCTTTGGATTAGTTTTCGATCCTTTGATCATCTTTGGACATCTAGTTCTTAGATCATTGGGAGGCTGGCCATTCGGCCATGCCTAGACCTTGTTCTTATGTATTTTCAACGGTGGAGTTTCTACACACCATAGATTAAGGTGTGAAGCTCTGCTGTACCTCGAGTATTAATGCAATTACTATTGTTCTTCTATTCAATTCCGCTTGTTCTTTTACCAAGATATCACTTGTTCTTCAACTTGATGAAGGTGATGATTGACACTCATCATCATTCTCACCTATGAACAAGGTGACTGACAACCATTCTTGTTCTACAAGCATTCGAGGCTTAGTGAATATCTCTTGGATTCTTTAACCGGAGTCTTCGTGGTATAGGCAAGAACTGATGGCGGCATTCAAGAGAATCCGGAAGGTCTAACCTTGTCTGTGGTATTCTGAGTAGGATTCAATGATTGAATGACTGTGACGTGCTTCAAACCTGTAACCTACTGGGCGTTAGTGACAGACGCAAAAGAGGGATTCTATTCCGGTAGGGGAGGGAACCACACCGGTGATTGGCAGTACTGTGACAGAGTGCGTGCATTAGCTTTCACTGCGAGGATGGGAGGTAGCCATTGACAACGGTGAAACCCTACATGAGCTTGCCATGGAAAGGAGTAAGAAGGATTGGATGAAGACAGTAGGAAAGCAGAGAGACGGAAGGGAAGGCATCTTCATATGCTTGTCTGAGGCTCTTACACCAATGATATACATAAGTATCCCTATCTTTATCTTTTATGTTATTTTCGTTCATCACCATTATACATTTGAGTCTGCCTGACTGAGATTTACAAGATGACCATAGCTTGCTTCATACCACCAATCTCCGTGGGATCGACCCTTACTCGCGTAAGGTTTATTACTTGGACGACCCAGTGCACTTGCTGGTTAGTTGTGCGAAGTTGTGTTTATGCCATGGTATTGAGCACCAAGTCTTTGGAGCCATTACCGGGGATTGTTCTGTGTAAAAGTATTGATCACAATTTCGTGCACCAGTTTTCGAGTATGATTCCGGCGCCTCCGTGAGTGGAGTTTGATGAGCCGTCGACGTGTAGTTTCCATGGTTCGGGTGTGGGTTTGATCGGAGTCATCTCGGCGATGAAATCGGTCAAGGCCTGCGCTTTGATGGTGTTTCGGGGTTCGAACCTGACCTGGAATTGGGATAACTCGATGGACCATGCTAGTATCCTTCCTGCTAGGTCGGGTTTTTGTAATACCTGTTTGACCGTTTGGTCGGTTCGGACCGTTATGGGGTGAGCTTGGAAGTATTGTCGTAGCCGTCGGGAAGTCGAGAGGAGTGCGAAAGCTAGCTTTTCCAGGCGTGAATAACGAGCTTCCGTATCCTGTAGGACCTTGCTTATGAAGTATATGGGTTTTTGTTCTTTTTTCTCGTTTTCCCGGACGAGTGCTGCGGCGATTGTTTCTTCCGTTATGGAGAGGTACAGGTATAGTGTTTCCCCTGTTTGGGGTTTCGCGAGGATCGGAGGCTCCGCTAGGACCCTTTTGAAGTGTTGGAAGGCTTCTTCGCATTCTGTCTCCCATTTGAAGGGGGTTCCTTTTTTCATAAGTTTAAAAAAAGGAATTGCCTTCTGGGCCGATGCCCCGAGGAACCGGGATAGTGCGGTTAGTCGGCCGGTGAGTTTTTGGATTTCTTTGAGGTTTTTGGGACTTGTCATCTCAAGGACGGCACGGCATTTTTCTGGGTTGGCCTCAACTCCGCGTTGCGTGATCATGAAGCCGAGGAATTTTCCTGCTTCCATTCCGAAGGCACATTTTGTTGGGTTGAGTCGCATTTGGTGTTCTCGTAGGGTGTTCATTATTACCTTGTGGTCGTCGGTTAGTTGCTCCCCGGATTCCGTTTTGGCGAGCATATCATCAATGTAGACTTCTATTTTGTTTCCGGATAGGTTGCGAAATATCTTGTTAACGAGTCGCTGGTAGGTGGCTCCTGCGTTTTTTAAGCCGAAGGGCATTACTCTATAGCAGTAGGTTCCGTCCGGGGTGATGAATGCTGTTTTTTCTTCGTCTGGTCGGTGCATCGGGATCTGGTTGTAGCCGGAATATGCGTCCATGAAGCTGAGGTATCGGTGGCCGGACGCCGCATCCACTAGTCCGTCGATGTTCGGTAAGGGGAAGGCGTCCTTTGGGCATGCTTTGTTGAGATCTGTGTAGTCGACGCACATTCGCCATTTCCCGTTAGATTTTCTTACTAGTACGACGTTGGACAGCCATGTCGTATAAGGGAGTTCTCGGATGAAGTTGGCTTCGAGTAGGGCTTTCACCTGTTTTCGGACCTCGGCGGCTCGGTCTGGTGACATTTTCCGTCTTCTTTGTGCCACTGGTTTGGCTAGGGGGTCCACTGCCAGATGGTGAGACATAAGGTCGGGGCTTATTCCCGGCATATCGGCTGGTGTAAATGCGAACAAGTCTCTGTTTTGTTTTAGAAGTTGGGAGAGTTCTTCTTTGAGGTCGTATGGGAGGTTTCTGTTGATGAAAGTGTATTCTTCTTTGGTCGGCCCTATCTGTAGCTTTTCCATGTCTCCTTCTGGTTCCGGTCTAGGTTGGCCGTCTAGTCGTGCGTCTAGGTCGGCAAGGAATATTCCGGCTGCGTCCTGGGATTTCTTTCTTAGGGCTAAGCTGTTGTTGTCGCATTCGGCCGCGACTTCCCGGTCTCCGTGAATGGTTCCGATGGTGCCGTCGTCGGCCCTGAACTTCATGAGGAGGTATTTGGTGAAGATGACTGCGGAGAAGTCGTTGATCATTTTTCTCCCGAGAATGACGTTATAGGCTGTGGAGTCTTTTAGGACTACGAATTCGGACAAGATCGTCTTTCTCTGATTGTTTGTTCCTATGGTGATGGGAAGGGTGACCGACCCGTCTGGTTTGAGGAAGTTGTCTCCGAGGCCCGTGACGCCGTGACGGTGTGTTTGGAGGTTGTCGTTGCGGAGCCCGAGTTTGTCGAAAGCTCCTCGGAAGAGGATGTTAGAGTCGGCGCCAGTGTCTACCAGTATTCTTCTTACTAGCCCTGTTCCGATTCGAGCTGATATGACGAAGGGGGCGTCTTCGGCCAACGTGCCGTGTTGGCAGTCTTCTGGTAAGAAAGTTATCGTGCTGTCGGCTATGGTGACTGGGTCGTGGTGCCTGACGGCCATTATCTTGAGGTCCTTTTTCATTGATAGCTTTGACTTGTTTGGTACGTCCTTGCCCGTGATGACGTTCACTATGATGCTCGGATCCTCTTCGGGGTTTTCCCTGGGGGGCGGCTTTTGGGTTCTTGGGTTGCGCCCTTCTCTTTCTGGTGACTTGTCGATGTTGGCGCGCCTTGGCTCTCTGATGAATTTGGCGAACTCCGGGAGTTTGCCGTCTCGTATGGCCTGTTCGATAGCGTCTTTAAGGTCAAAACAATCTTGTGTTTTGTGGCCGTAACCTCGGTGGTAGTCGCAGTAGAGGGCTTTGTTCCCTCCTGTTCTTTCCTTGAGTGGTCGGGCTTTGGGGATGACGCCTCGATCTGCTATTTGGTGGTATATCTCAGTAATCGGTGCTGTTAGGGGGGTGTAATTGGAGAATTTTCCTATTCTTGGTGGTCGGTGGGTTGGCTTGATGGGGTCTCGTTGGTTTTCTTTGGGTGGTGGGTTATGATGGGGAGTCGGGTTGCTGTGTTGGGTAGCGACGTGCTGCCGTTTGTTGGCAGCGACGACCTGGCTGACCTCCTCGTCGTTGATGTAATCTTTGGCGACGTTCTGGATTTCGTGCATGGTCCATACTGGTTTAGTGGTGAGATGTTTGCGAAAGTCTTCATTCATGAGTCCGTTGGTTAGGCAGAGGCTGGCAACGGAGTCCGTGAGTCCGTCGACCGTCAGGCATTCGTCGTTGAAGCGGTCGAGGTATTTTCTTGTAGATTCTTCTTGTTTCTGTGTGACTCCTAGCAAGCTGATGGGGTGTTTGGCCTTGGTGATTCGGGTCGTGAATTGGGCCATGAATTTTCTTGTGACGTCGTGGAAGCTGGTTATAGATCCGTTCGGGAGGGCGTTGAACCATTTGATCGCCGGTCCGGCAAGGGTCACCGGGAAGGCTCTGCATCGGACTGCGTCGGATGCTCCTTCTAAGTTCATTCTGGCCTCGAAAGCCGTTAGGTGCTCTTGAGGGTCTTTAGTTCCGTCGTACTTCATATCGGTGGGTTTGTCGAAGCCTCTGGGGAGCTTTGCTCTTAAGATTCTCTCCATGAAGGGCGTGGCTCCCATTATGACGTGGTCGTTTCTCGTGCGCTTTGTGTGCCGACGTCTCGGGTCTTCGTCTGAATCGTGCTGACGGTTCAGATCGTGGGATGCGCTGCGATGGTGTTTTTTGCTGTGTCGCCGTTCTGGCGACTTCTCGTGCCGGTAGTTGCGTGAGGTGCTACGATCATCTCTTCTATTATGTTGCCGTGTTGGCGACCTTCCACGATAGGATCGTGGCCTGGACGTTGCCTGGCTTCCGTGTTGGTTGGCGTATTTTCCTTTGTCGGTGAGTTTACCTTCAAGCTCCTGGACTCGGAGGCAGAGATCTTGAATGATCTGTGTCGCTTTGTCCCTTGCTTTCTCGGGATGTTGTGGGTCTGTGACTATGTGCTCGTTTGTTCGGTGGATGGTGCTGGCCATTCGGGCTTGGTTCATGACCTCCTGTTGTTCCGGGGTGGGATGATGTGGTCCGGAGTCGTCTTGGCTTGATGGATTTTCGTCCAAGATACCCTCCATCTGGTTCGTCCGTTGCAGGTCCCCACAGACGGCGCCAATGTACCGAAGAGTTCTGATACAATCTAGGAGGAGGATCGGGAACCCGCGGGTCGAGTCAGATGTTGGTTTATCCGGATGGAGAGGAGGGGAGGTACCTGCAAAGACACTCCGACGCCCAAGTCAGAATATATCTAAGAGGTGTAAGGTATGAGGAATGAATGAATACCTGGAGGGATTTGGGTCCTCTATTTATAGATAATGGTGGTTATCTTATCTTTATCTTATCTGGCTGAGATAAGAGGGACGTTTGAATTTCAAAAGTCAGTTAGGAGCTCTAGAGGGCCGATTCGGGGCCTTCTAGAGAGACGAAATGGGTTGACCCGGTAAGCCGGGTTTGGGTTCGGTCACGGGTCTGGGATCCGTGGGCTGGATCCGTAACAGTACTTGTGTTGAATTAATATGTAATAAGTATATTCCATTATTCCTACACACTCATCAATCTGATGCGCAATAAAATCATAAATGGTCAGATTTATTTTTAAAAAGTCACTCGTCTTTTAAATTAATTTTTTAAATTTTTTTAATTAAATTTATCTTTTACAAATTTTAAATTAATCGTATTAATTTTTCTATTATTTTTTCTATTAATAACACCAAAATTTGTAATATAACATATTAAGTAATACTACAATATATATATAAAAAAATCTTAATTGATTATTAGTATAATAAATTTATTAAATTAGATCAAATTAAAATTTAATTAAAAAAAATTTGAGGTATTGAATTGTTTAATTTAAAATTGATTTAATCTAATTTCATAAATTTATTATGTTAGTTACTAATTAAAACTAGTATGTGAGTTATGGTATTTCTTAATGTATCACGTCAACAAATTTTAATATTATTAACAATAAATATAAAAATAACAGAAAAATTAAAATGATTAATTTAAAATTTTTAAAAAATAAATTTAATTAAAAAATTTTAAAAATTAATCTAAACAATGAGTAATTTTCTGAAAATTAATTTTAGCATTTACTCTAAAAAATAATAATAAAAATGGGATTATACACATAAAATGTAATTTGTAGGGGGAAGAGAGAGGACGGCACAACATTATATTATAACTTTAGGAGGAATAAGATTTGGAGGCTGGAAAATGGAAACGGAGAATGGTGCACAACTCCAACAACTATAGGAGTTAAAGATTTATTCACCACAGGTGCCCCGCAAGATCCAACGAAAGTTCTAGAAGGTGTTCGGAGGAAGATTTCATCTGAAACTAATCGGAACCTTATAAAACTGGTTAGTGAAAAAGAGATTAAGCAAGCTGTACTTTTTATTAATCCAGTGACAGCCCCAGGAGATGATGGCTTCACAGCAAAATTTTTCTATTACTACTGGAATATAATCAGATCAGATGTTTGCAGAGCAGTAAAAAGTTTTTTTGGTGGCAACAGAATACTAAAGAGTTTCAACCACACTCAAATTTGTCTAATTCCTAAAATCCCAAATGCTGACAACATGAACCAGATCAGACCAATAAGTCTTAGCACTACTCTACAAAATCATATCTAAGATATTGGTTCACAGACTTCAACCTTTAATGAATAGAATTATTAGTGAAAATCAAAGTGCCTTCATTCGGAGTAGATCGTTAATGATAACATTTTAATAGCTCATGAGTGCATGTATTTTTTAAAAAATAAGGCTTATGCAGGATGTGATATGGCATTGAAAATAGACATGAGTAAAGTCTATGATCGGGTGGAATGAAAATTTGTATGGAGCATGATGAAAAAATTTAGCATTTGTGAAAGGTGGATAAAGCGGATGAAGGCAATTGAACAGCTATTCCAATCTATACTCTCAGCTGTTTTAAGCTGTCTGAGAGTTTGCTACATGAATTACACAATTTAATGATGTAATTCTGGTGGAGACAGAGAAACAACGAGAAGAAGATGCAATAGATTAGTTGGGACACGATGAGTAGAGAAAATGCTGATGGTGGAATAGGATTTAAAGACCTAAGAACTTTTAATATGGCTATGCTTGCAAAACAGGGATGGAGACTAATAAGCAAATTGCATTCTTTGTTTCATAAAATATTTAAAAATAATATTTTAGATTAACCTCCTTTCTAGATGCAATACTAGGCCATAATCCTTCATGGGCATGAAAAAATTTATTGGAGGGTAGAAGGATACTGGAGCTGGGGCAAAATAGAAGGTCTCATCTTAAGGACTAGTCAAGATCAAAGAAGATCCTTGATTTGGTTCGCAGCCACCTTTTCGTCTGGGCGAGTCAGAATGCTAAGATGGAAATATTGTGTGGGTAAGACAACTTTTGATGCCTCTGGAGAATAAAATCAGCAAGCTCTAAATGTTAATTTCAGCACTGCAATAGCTTTACAGATTAAGAAAATCGATATTGAACATGGAGAAGACTCTATTATATGGACCAAGCACATCTCATGTCACTATACTGTGAAATCCAATTATTCTATAGCCTATCAATTTTTTCACGGACTACTAACACAGATGCACTTGAGATTTAAAGAAAAGGGGCTATGGAAACACATTTGGAAATTAAGATGCACACCAAAGATCAGAACCTTTATTTGGAAGATGATACACCAGAAATTAGCAGTCAAAGAAAGGCTGCACCAACGCCTTCCCCAAGTCAGCGAACTCTGCCCTAAATGCTATGTCACGGCAGAAACTACCCTCCACGCGTTGTTCTTTTGCCCAGAAATCTAGGAGATATGGAATAAGTCACCGATAGCAAGTGTAATTCCAAGATAACAGAATCTGGAACCATGGCAGTGGCGGCTCACTTTAATTGAAAATCTCAATAAAATTGGTGAAGCAAAGAAAAGAATGGCACAAATAGCATACCTACTCTGGTGCATATGGCTAGTGAGAAATTCATTGATTTTTGAAGGGAAGAGGATTAAGGTTGGAGATATTATGTTCCAAGCACTCACATATGAAGAAGAGTATTTTTACCATGGAAGGCACAACACTTATGCTGCATGAAGCTAAGATGAATTAGGGATCCTATCTAATTCTATTATCCTTTTTTATATTGATTTTATTTTTTCTCTGTATAAGTCAGTTAGGGAAACCCCCAATTTTATTACCTATTACGTCTTTATGCATTACTAAGTGGGACAAGTTGTAATTCACTTTTGATTTGCAATATACCATCTTAATGTCTTTGAAAAAAGAAAAAAAAGTAAGTAGACAAATGAAGTGATGACATATACACTTAATAAGATATGCACCCTCCAATTGAGAGAATCCCTATTTCCAAGGTTGTCAAACTCGCGAATCTAAGTAAACTCGTACGAGTTCACCTATTATGAAGTTATATATATATATATATATATATATATATATATATATATATTATAATGTATATTTACTCAATTCTAACCCTTTAAAATTAATAATATCAATCTTAAAGCACATAATAAATTTAAGGTTTAATTACTCTGCAGGTCCCTATAGTTTTACCGAATTTTCAATTAGGTCCCTATCTTTTTTTCTTTTCAATTGGGTTCCTGTACCTTTTTTTTCAATTAAGTCCCTGCCGTCAGTGTACCGTTTGAGATAATAGAATATTCTTCATAAAAAGAAATATTCTTGGCAATTAACTGTAGAGGCTTGGTGAAGTAATCTGAATTTTTTCCTAATACCCAAATAACCCCTCGCATTTCATTCCTAAGAAAAAAAGAAACCCTAAGTGTCTCTTGTCTTCTCTGTCTCCTGCCTCCGTCGACGGCGTGTGTGTCTGCCATCGACTGCAACAGACGGTTTCCGGTGTCCCCTCCGTCGCCTTCTCTCTGCGCTGGGCCCTTGTGCGTTGTTGTTATCAGAGGTCTTCTCCACGGTTTGTCCGGCCAAGGCATCTTCGTTCCGTCGCGGTGAAGGCCCTCGTCTGGAGTCACCATGCCACACGTTGCCGAGCCTCCGACCACGCCTCTGCTCCATCTCCATGCAGTCAAAGTTTCTGCAAGTAAGTGATAAAGAAAAAACCCTAATTTTTTCAGTATTAAAAGTTGATATTTATGTTATTTTTTTTTTCAAAAAAAATATGACATTGTTTGACTGTTGTTGCTATGATGGTGGTGCTTTAAATGGATTCTACTTCTATTTTTATTAAATGGATTTTGCTTTCAATGGGAGATTTGTGAAAGTGTAATGTATGCTGATGGTTTCAACTTATGGAAGTCTGAACCTTTTTTTTAAATTATGTGATTGAATGGAGATATTATGGCATTGGATGATGAATTTTATTTATTCTTGAATGTTGATTGTTGTGGCTGTGCTGATGTTGCTTTAAATGGATTATGTTTCTGTTTTTAATACCTGTAGAAATGGGGGACTCAGATTTTACCATAGACATACACCATGGTGGCAAGTTTCATGATTTAGGGAACGGGCTAGAATATTTGGGGGGAAATGTGTTGGAAGATATGCATTATGAACTCGATGAATGGAGTTTGCAAGAAATAGTTAGTGAGTTACAAAAGTTAGGGTACAAAGGGAATGCCAGGATCTGGTACTATGAACTAGACTGTCAATTGAGCTCGGGTCTCAGAGAGTTGATGAGTGATGGAGATGCCATGAGAATGGGTAGGTTATTAGTATCGCAAACTGTTAAGCATTGCTCGGTGTATGTTATTGATGGCTGTAGGGAAGGTAACGGTGTTGAGATATGTTCGAATGATAAGGACTATGTGCCAACTGAATCTGAGTACAATGAGAGTGGTTTCGTAGAAGTAGAGGTTGAATGTGAATCAGAAGCGTCTAGTAAGGAGGATAGATTTGATAACAGTGCAGACGATGAAGACCACAATGATCATTTTGGGTTTGACGTTGAAGATGAAAATGATGGTGGAGTTGGAAATGCTTTTGGGGGATTTGATGGCCCTTTAAATGAACATGACAATGCTCAAACTGGTGGCGTTGATGCTGTTGTGAATGACGCTGCCGTTAGGGATGATGTTGAGGTTGGAGAGATTTTTGAGGGTTATGAAACTGAAGATATTGATAGCTATGAGGGAGATTCGGATGATATGATTAAGAAGAGAAGATATCCTAAATACAATGAGGCTGAGATGAGTAGGAAATATGTGTTTAAGGTGGGATTGGAGTTCAAGTCACTTGGTCAGTTTAAGGATGCTATTAGGGAGCATGCTCTGTTGAATGGAAGGGATATTATGTATATCAAGAATGATAAGGTTAGATGTAGAGTGGGCTGTAGAGAAAGAAAGGGAAGTGTAGGTGGATGGCGTTTGCATCCAAAGTTAGTAGTTCCGATTGCTTTCGGCTGAAGACCCTTAATGGAAAGCACATTTGTGGATGAGATTATAGCGGTAGGCTTGCATCAAGTAGTTGGGTGTCTCAGAAGATTGTTACCAATATTAGTAGGGGGGAGGAGATGAAGATTGCAACAGTAATTCAGACCATTTAGGATAAATACATGGCTAATATTTCAGTCACAAAGGCTTATTAGGCGAGGAGAAAGGCGAGGGAAGAAGTACATGGAAGGGCTATTCTACAATATGGCAAGCTCAGAGATTACTGTGCAGAGATTATGAGGACAAATCTCGGGTCTACTACTCGGATTTTGGTTGACAGGCCTTCAATTACACACCAGCCAAGGTTTATGAGGATGTACATGTGTCTAAATTCTGTCAAGCAAGGCTTTTTGAATGGTTGCAGGCCTATCATAGGAGTAGATGGCTGCCACTTGAAGGGTGATCATGGTCAACAACTGTTGGTGGCTGTTGGAAAAGATCCAAACGATAACTATTTTTCAATTGCTGTTGCTGATGTAGAGGCTGAGACTAGAGATAGTTGGGGTTGGTTTATAAACCTGTTATTGGATGATATTGGAGATGTCAGTAGAAGGAAGTGGGTATTCATGTCCGACCAACAAAAGGTTAGCATTTGCTATTTAAATCTGTATGAACCTGCTGTGTAAATGGTTAAGCAATCCATTAGAACTTCAGAAGCTCATAAACCAAGTAATTTAGTGAATATGTAACACTTATCTTGTAAAATTGAAATTTTACTATGGCAATCTCTCGTAAAATTGTCTCTTGTTTTATCATCTTAGTGAAAATGTAGCTACAGATTTTAATAGTCTTATAAAAGCTGCAATGTAGCATGTGTATGATTTAGTAGTTGTCTTAGCTAGTTTGCTCTTAAATTTTTTTTTTCTTATTACACACTTTTGCATTTTTCATAATGGTTTTATGTTCTTGAAATCTGTTAATGTTGATCATATCTTGAATCTTTTATCTTATTTGCCCCCACCCCATGGTTTATGTTTTAGCATTGTTGTTCCACTGACTGATTGTGATGAACTAAGAAAGAGGTCTCATTACTTCTTTGTTATGTTCAATCAAATGAGAATTAGTGTTTTAATTGAATCAAATAATTTACTGTCATGAAGACTAAACTATGCAGAATGCTATAGTATATTGCTAGAGAATTGATTTCTTTTCATATTATTATTTTTAATTACGTGATATATAAGACCTTTTGTCCACATATACTTTCCACGAGTTTAAGAAATTACTAGTCTTATTCTTGTAGGCATTAGGTGTGTGTTCTCGTGCACATTATTTGTTATAGAATGAATGCTAACAAAATTGAATCACTTACCTCTGCCCTCTGTAAATAGGAAGTATATTGAACCACAAATGAATTGCAGAAGTGAGCTATAACTCAACTTCAATTTACAACTTTGTTAGATATGTTGTTCTGTTTTAAGTATGAATTATATATGATATGTGGCAGCTGCTGAAAACTGAAATATTTATCATATGTTGCTGCCTTTTATAAGTAAATTATATATGATATGATGCAGCTATATGAATCTGAATTATATATGCTATGCTGTAGGGTTTGATGCAAGTTTTTCAAGACATGATGCCGGCGTTAGAGCATCGACTATGCTTGAGACATCTGTATGCCAATTGCAAGAAAGCATATGGAGGTGGGACTGTTTTGTGAGATCTAATTCTATCAATAGCTAAAGCTACATATGTGAAGGAATGGGAGATGAGGATGACTCAGCTAATGAACATCAATCGTCAATGCTATGAAAAGTTAACATCATTGGATCCAAAACTCTGGTGCAAGAGCCACTTCACGTTTCTTGCTAAGAGCGATATGTTGATGAATAACATATCTGAAGCTTTCAATGGCAGGATCTTGGAGGCAAGAGACAAGCCCATACTTACTATGTTCGAGTGGATTCGGTGTTATTGGATGTCTCGGTTTGCTGAAAAAAAGAAGAAGGCCGAAAAATATGAGGGTACAATCATGCCTAAACCTAAAAAGAGGCTTCATGTCATTGCTACGCGAGCTATGGAGTGGCAAGAAAGATGGGCTGGAGGACTGAAATACGAAGTTTCTCATAAGAACCGGATGATTGTTGAGAGGTTTGTGATTGACTTGTTGGCTGGAACGTGTAGCTGCAGATTTTGGGGGTTATGTGGAATGTCCTGCCCGTATGCTTGTTGTGCTATATTCGAGAAAGGGGACAATCCAGAAGATTATTCCAGCAACTTCTATAGCCCAGCAGCCTATGTTGCAACTTATGGTAACTTAGTTTCTCCAATCAATGGAGAAAATATGTGGCCGAAGGTTGAGTGTGACACCATCATACCTCCCATATTTAGGGTGAAGCCAGGAAGACCATGGATGGTGAGGATCAGAGAACCTGATGAGAACCGCTCTCAGACAAAGCTTAGGAAGACGGGTTCATCTATTACATGTAGCAACTACGGCCAATATGGACATAATAGAAGGCATTGTCCCAATCTAATAGTGTCAGGTATTATGCAAATATGAACCTACAAACTGTTGTTTTACTATTTTAAATTCGAAATTATAGGGTATTTGAGGTGTCTAGTGGATTAGGTTGTGATTAGTATAACGTATAGTGTATGAAAATTTATTATGCTGTGTTGTAAATTGTTGTGAATTGATTTGGATTGCAAACAGATTATGCTGCCTTATAAATAGACTATAAGATAATTATCAATTGATTATGCTGTGTTATAAATCTCTCTTGTAAATGGATTATAAATTCATTGAAAAAAGAGCTGAATATTCATGTTGCAATCTGCTGTTTACCTGATTTTAGAACCTGATCTTGCTGCTGCCGCCAACGGAGAAGATCCGAATGCTGCTGACACTGTGCCTACTGCTGCGCCTGCTGCTGCTGATCCTGCAGCTGCTGTTGACACTGATCCTGCTGCCGATAACAGATCCGGTGTGAATATCCGCAGATATGAGCGAATAAGGCAAACAGGGGTAGGCAGGGGAAGAGGAAGGAACAGGGGAAGAGGTAGAGGAAGGGGTACAGTTGCATCTTCACAACCACTCCCCACCACACCTGCATCTTCCCAACAGCTACCCACCACACCTGCTGTTGCTGCCTCCACTCAACCACCTCCCATACTTGCAACTTCAGCTTCTCACGCTCCAACCACATCCACCAGTGCAGTGGCTCCAACCACAGCCACCTCACAACAAGCCTTACCTCTTGAAGGGCCAGCCTTCCAGTCTCTCCTAGCTGTGGCAAGTGCAAAATCCCACCAAGAGCATCTTCTCAATATTTACCAAAGACAAAGGTGTTTGGTGTGAGGAGAAGTGGGCGGCTGAAGTTAGGAGTGATGAAGTAAAAAGGGGCACCTAGTCTACATATAGACCTAAGTGATGACTGAAGTCTCTTTATATTTATATTTAGGGTTGTTGGGATTGCTGTTAAATAGTATATTTTGTGATGAATTGTGTCTATGTGGCCACTGTTTATTATGTGGATAGGACCACTATTTTGATATTTTGTAATCAGGTTGGACCACTTTTAATTGTTGCACTTCTTGAATTTTTATTTTGGATTAGCTATATATGGCATATTATATGACCACTTATGTTATGATATTTTGTGTAAGTATGGTTTACAGGAACACTTAATGAGAATATATGTAGCATATTTTCTGGCCACTTCTTGTTGCAAGTTGTTGTCACTTGTGAAAATTTAAATATTCACATTGATAAAGTTGCTTCCCAACTATCATTTGTTATACACAAAAAATACATCAAAGTGCAAAATTGATTCAAACTAAACATAATTTACTTTAATTGGATTGAAGCCATACAATCTCTTATATTACAACTTCATAGCACAGATAACTCTAAACTCTTGCAAACCACATTCCAATTATTAAGACTAGCAAAAAATATAAATAGCATATATTGCATTTTACATTGAATTTTCATATTGTTATCCAACCTCCCAACTTGTTCTTGGAGAATATTCAACTCATCACATAATCTACCCACACAAGCATCTATTTCTTTGGCTTCAACAATTAATCTTTTCATCTCCACGTTTAGCCTCTCTATCTTTCTTTCTTGTGCATCCAATTTCAATATTTCAGCTTCCAACTTAGCAGAATTTTGTGTTCCAATAACTCCAACAGCAGCAGCAGTAGACACGTTACTTCTTGCACCAACTTCATCAACCCACTCAAAAAATTTACATCTTTTGTTAGGGCAAGAAATAAATCTTCTATTAGGATTCTTTATTGTTCCTGAAATTTGAAGACTCAGAGTGTCACCACAAAAAAAGTGAACCCGCCTTTTCTTTTCCTTTGGCCACCCATTCTTTGCACCGTCATCAACCTCTATCCAATCAAAATCATCAATTCACTCAAAAAAGTTAAATTTTGGTATCTTCCCACAAGTAACATACCTCCTACCATGGTCAGAAACGACTGAGGAACGGTGGACGGTTACTGCCTCTCCACAGAAACACATGTGTCTTCTTTCCTTCGAGTACAAGCTCCTAGAAACATAGCTTCCTGAAGAGAGAATGAATGAGGTTTCTTAACTATGAGCCATAAATTTGGAGAATATGAAAACTGAAAATGAAAAAGGGAGAAGAAGAGAAACCTCAAAACTGCAACGAGAGTGTTTATAGGGAGAAGACAGGGGTAAATAAGTCATTTCACAGCTCACTAACATTTTTTAACGTCAAACGTTAACAGGGACTTAATTGAAAAGAAAAAAAGTATAGGGACCTAATTGAAAATTTGGTGAAACTATAGAGACCTGCAGAGTAATTAAACTAAATTTAAAATAATAGCATACATTATGACAAATACTTTAAAATACACATTCAAATCCTCTATAATTATTCTTATACAAATACAACATAGAACAAACAAAATTAAAAATTCTAAATCTGTAATACTAAATCTTTAATTGAACATTGAACAATATCAAAGAATCAAATTAACTCTAATCAAAATAATTAATTACTAATCAGTCATGAATAGATGAACCATCTGGCCATCTAACATAAACGATAAGCAATGGGCTAAAATTAGAAGAAATAAAATTTAAAAAGAAAAAAAAACTAAATCAAGAAGCAAAGACTCAATGAAAGGGCAAAAGGCATATAAAAAATAGAGGATACAGAAGAAAAGAAGGGGCAAAGTTCCAGGAACAGCAAATCAAAGACAAGGGTGCAGCAGGCAGCGGTGGTGAGGATGCAGCAGTAGCACGAAACGACGACGATAAATAGTCATGAATTTCACGACGGTGCAAACCAGAGCAGAGATATGACTGTAGGAGAAGTAGTCTAACTCGTGAACCGTGATAGCACAATGGAGTTGCTGATAGTGGGATGTGAAGGAATACAAAGCAGAGGGCAACATAGGTAAAATTCACAAAGACAATGACAAAAATCAGACCTGAGGTAGCAGACGCAGGCGAATAACGGCAGCTCGACGAGGAACGGCAACTGCGGCAGAACATGGAGAAAGTGAGACTTGAGAGAAACGATGCAGATGAGTGAGTTGTTATTTGGGAGTGTTATTGTAACCCTAATAAAAAAATTATTTTTTTGATTTCAAAATGACGTTTTTTTGAACAAAAATGAAGAAAAACACAAACTCGCTAACTCGGTCCTAGACTCACGAGTTTGTCCTAGTTTGACCAAGTCTAGCCGAGTTTACTCAGGATAGAGTCTATTCCTGAGTCAACTCGATTTCATATTTAAACTCGTATTTACAAGTTTACGAGTTAACTCGAGAGTTTGACAACAACGCCTATCTCAGTAGATACATCATGTTGCAAGATCGATGAAATCAACACACAGATACGCTTAGCTTGCGCTGTCTTTTATCACTAGACACTAAAACTGATGATCTTGAATTCATTGTATGTGTTAAATCAAGAAATAACAGTGTGTAATGTGTATATGCATATATGTGAAAGGATAGCAATAAGAATTCACATGCATAGATATTCAAAAGATGAAAATGGAGATATGAACAAAAATTTTTCTATGCATAGACATAATGAGGGGACAATTTTTTTTTAATAATTTAAACCTTTGCAAAATTTTAAAGAAGTGAGGAGATTTAAATACAAGACTATAAAAGCATAAAAATATAAAATAAAACACATCTGAAAATTCTATTTAAAATAGAGATTCAATTCAATTTCTATTTATTTTTATAAAATATAAGATAATTCCTGTCTAAAAAATGAGAAACTTCAACTTTTCACTTTTTTATTTTAAGACAGTACTATCTTTTTTAATTAAAGAATATATTAAATAATAATAAATATTAATTTTGTATAGGAATTTTATATATAACTAATGGAGGATTTAATTTTTAAAAGATTCTTTTTAGGTTTAATTACTCTGTTGGTCTTTATAGTTTCACTGAATTTTTAATTAGGTCTCTATAGTTTTTTTTCTTTCAATTGAGTCCCTAAACTATTTTTTATTTCTTAATTGGATCCTTACAGTGACAAAAAAATGTTTGGACTAATAGAATATTCCGTTCCCAAATTGGATATACCCATTTACAAACATTTTTTTGTAATCTTCAGTATTTTTACTTATTCCATGTTGGCAAAATTGTCCTTACCCCTCTTCCTCCCTTTTCACTCAGGCAAAAATAACCCTTGCTCTTCCTCCCTTTTCACTGAGGCAGAAGAAACACTTCCTCTTCACCCCATCTCCATTTCAAATTGTTCGATAACGTATTTACATCCGACATTGTGTGATCGAGGTTGGTTATTCACTATCGTGGCCTTCTTTATTGAAGGAGCTACTGTTGTCATCGTTGCAAGGTACGAGTTACACTTTTTTTCACTCTTCACTCTTTCAAAAGTTGTCGAACATTATGGTGTTAACATGATTGATATTGTTGGTGATGTTTGATTAGGGGATGAATAATTTGTATTTTTTGTTTTTTGTTGTGTAGTAATGGGAGAATCAAAGTTCACAATAGAGTTCCATCACGGAGAAAAATTTTGACACGGGACATGGACTAGAATATTTAGGTGGAGTGGTTGTAGAAGACTTGCATTATGAACTAGACGAATGGTCTCTACAGGAGATAGTGAGTTTGTTGAAGGGTCTAGGCTACAAGGGATATGCGAAGCGATGGTAGAACGAACCTGGAGTGGACTTGAAGTTAGGTCTGAAAGAGTTGAAGTAAGACGGTAATGCCGTTAGAATGGCTAGGGATTTAGTTACTGATTCTGTGAAGCATGGTATAATGTATGCTGTTGATAGTTACAGAGAAGGTAATGGTGTTGAAATCACATCAATGGATCCACATTATGTCCCAGATGAAGGTAAAGATAGTGGGCTGATAGAAGTAGAAGTTGATGCTGAGTCAGAACCCTCTACTGAGGAGGATAGGTTTGATGACAGCACTAATGATGGTGAACATGAGGATTACTTTGGGTTTGATGTAGAAGATGGTGTTGATGGTGGACAATCAAATGCGTTTGGTGGGTTCAATAGCCCGCTTAATCAAGAAGGGACAACATATAATGGTGCTGAGGATAATCAAGCTTCTGGAGAGATGGATGGATAATTTGGAGACATTTCGGATGGGTATAAAACTGAAGACATAGATATTTATGAGGGAGATTCTGATGACATGATTAAGAAAAAAAAGTTTCCTAAATATGATGAGGTAGAAATGTGTAGAGAGTATGAGTTTAAGGTGGCTTTGGAGTTCAAATCACTTTTTCAATTTAAAGATGCAATTAAGGAGCATGCTTTATTGAATGAGAGAGACATCAGGTACAAGAAGAATGATAACTTGAGGTGCAGAGTAGTTTGTAAGGGATAAAAAGAAAAGTTCAAGTGGATATGCTTTGCAAGTAAGGTAGGAGGATTTGATTATTTTAGGATAAAAATCTTGAACGACAAGCATACTTGTGGTAAGAATTATAGTGGTAGGCTTGCATCTAGTGACTGGATATAAAAAAAGATTGTCAACAACATTAGTTGTGGAGAAAAAATGCGACTGGCCACTGTTATTCAAACAATTCAGGATAAGTACATGGCAAATGTTAGTATAGAAAAGGCTTACTGGGCAAGGAGAAAAGCAAGAGAAGAAGTAAATGGAAGGGCCATACTACAATATGCTAAATTGAGGAATTATTGTGCGAGACTTTAAGGTCAAATCCGGAGTCCAAGCTCAGTATTATTGTGGATAAGGCCATCTTTAACAGACTAACCAAGATTTATGAGGATGTACATGTGCCTCGATTCGGTGAAGCAAGGCTTCTTGGCTGGTTGTAGGCCGATTATAGGAGTGGATGGGTGTCACTTAAAAGGGGACCATGGCTAGCAGCTGCTAGTTGCTGTAGGGAGAGATCCTAATGACAATTATTTTCCAATTGCGGTTGCAGCAGTGGACGCAGAAACAAAGGACAGCTGGGGATGGTTTCTTGATTTGTTGCTGGATGATATCGGTAGATCAAGAAGATGGATTTTCATGTCGAATTAACAAAAGTAAGTATAAGATGACATAGATTCTAACTATTTTATTCTACTTGGATTGTTTTTGTTGATGGGATAATGATATTGAAAAATATTGTTTTTGTTGCTACAGGATTTGATGCAAGTTTTTGCTGACATGGTTCCTTCTGTAGAGCATAGATTATGTTTAAGGCATTTATATACCAACTGTAAGAAGGCATATGATAGAGGGATAGTTTTAAGAGATCTAATCCTGTCCATTGCTAAAGCTACCTATGTGAAAGAGTAGGAGAGAAGAATGAATCTGTTCAAGGAGAAAAATAGAGACTGCTATGATAAACTCATGGGAGTGGACCCAAAGTTGTGGACAAAGAGCCATTTCACGTTTATGGCAAAGAGTGATATGTTAATGAATAACATATCGGAGGCTTTCAATGGTAGGATTCTTGAGGCAAGAGACGAGCTCATTCTAACCATGTTTGAGTGGATCAAATGCTACTGGATGTCAAGATTTGCTGAAAAAAAAGAAGGCTAAGAAATATGAAGGATGCATTTTGTCCGAACAAAAAAAAAAGGTTGGATGTTATTACAACAAGAAGCATGGAATGGCAAGTTAGATGGGCAGGTGAGATAAAATTTGAGGTTCATCACAAAAATAGGACGATTATAGAGAGGTTTGTGGTGGATTTGCTAGCTGAAACTTGCAGCTGTCAATTTTGGGATTTGAGTGGTATGCCATGTCCACATGCGTACAGTGCCATCCTTGAAAAGGGAGATAATCCTGAAGAGTATTGTAGAAACTACTATAGCCTAGCAACATACCTTACAACATATGGAAAGTCAATTACTCCAATTAATGGAGAAAATATGTGGCCGAAAATGAACTGCGAGACCATCAAATCCCCAATATTCAGGGTTAAACCTGGTCGACCAAGAATGGTGCAGATTAGAGAACCTGATGAAAATAGATCTCAATCTAAGTATAGAAGGACGGGTATCTCTGTGACTTGCAGCAACTGTGGCCAGTATGGACACAACAAGAGGTACTGCCTAAATCCTATTGTCTCAGGTACATCTTAATTTTTGTTGTTTCATAATTGTTGATTGGACCTGTTCTTTTCTGAAATATTGTTGGTTTTTAATTGAACTTGAATTAGCTCCTGAACCCACTGCTGCTGAATTTGATACTGCAACGTACTCAGTTGAACCTGAATCTGGTGCACATGCTACTGTAGCTCCTGCAAAGGGAAGAGGCAGAGGAAGAGGTGTGAGACTGGATAGAGGAAGGGACAGAGGAAGAGCAACTATTGTCACAGATACAACTATATTTTGTTGTTTCATACTACACAATTGAAACTCATATTTTATGAAATGATTTAACTTTTGTTGCATCAACCCGTGCACCAATTATTACTGCTGCTGAATCTGGTACTCCAAATGGTTTACCTACTGTTGAATCTGATGCTACAAATGACTCGATTGAACCTGGATCTGGTGCACATACTACTAGATCTGCTACAAGGGGGAGAGGCAGAAGAAGGGGTGTGGGACTTGGTAGAGGAAGAGCAACTATTATGACAGATACAACTATATTTTGTTATTTCATACTAGATAATTGTAACTATTATTTGTATGAATGATGTAAACATTTGGATGTTGTTGCATTAGTTCCTGCACCAATTATTGCTGCTGTTGAATCTGGCCCTGCAAATGACTCACCCCTTGCTGGATCTAGCCCTGCAAACGACTTACCCCTTACTGGATCTGGTGCACTTGCTACTGGAGCTGTTGCAAATCCTCTTCATACATCAGCAACACAACCAATTTCATCTATTGAACCACTCAGTCAACCAACTTCACAAATTGTACCACTTACACAGCCTTTGTCTAGGACTAAGACTTTTGGGATGAGAAGAAGTGACAGATTAAAGATGAGGGGCAAGAAAGGGAGCAACTAAACCTGCTGAACATATAGACCTCACAGATGATTAAAGCTTTTAAGGTTATGTAGCTCCTCCTATTGTGAATTTATGTAGAATTTTTTGTGTATTATAATGTACTGTGGAAGTATTTTGGTATTGGAAAGATTATTTTTTTAGTTTATTTTACTTTTTGTAGTGGACTATTTTTAATGGTATATTTTAGGTGGAACATTTATTTTGTGACTAGTGCATGGTGGATCAACTTATCTAATGTAATGTGTAAAACATGTTAAGGACTACTTTTATAAATTATATTATTCTAATGATGAATCTGTGATAATAGTTGTTTTCAGTTATATACATTTTTATTCAACAACACAACATTGTATTCATAGTAGAAAACAAAAAACAAACTTCATCCGTTCAATCTAAATAACATAATATACACTTCTTATAATTACTCTGTTTAAAGCCAACAGTGACCACTTCATCAATAAACTTTTTCACAAAGTACTGCAACTATTAGGATTACACAGTAAAAGCAAAAAAATCATTTGCATCTTGGTCTGCCTCTTTATGTTTTCTTCCAATTTTCGAAGTTGCTCTTGGACCGAATTCAACTCTGCACAGATTCTTCCTACACAGTCATCCACTTCTCCAATCTCCACCTTTAACCTCTCCGTGTCAACACTCAGTCTATCAATCTTCCTGTCTACAGAAGCAACAAATTCTTCTCTCCTTCTGTTTCAATCACTCACCTTTCATATCATCTTCATTATCAATTCATTCAAAAAAATTTTATCTTGGCACTCATCCACAAGCTACATATCTCCTTCCATGACTTGATACTTCAAAAGAAGATAGAACAACAATTGCCTTCTCACAATAACACAAATGTCTTTTCTTGTTGAGACTTCTTAAACTCGAAATTCTCGAAGAGAGTTGGTGAAATCCATGAAGAGAGTTGGTGAAATCCATGCAAGATGAGATAATTTCAGCAACAAATAAGGAAGAAAGGGAGAAGAGGAGGACGATAAAGAGAGTAGGGTTCTGGAGCTGTAGGACGACGACAACGATTATGTAGGGTTATAGATATGGGTATTTTGGTAATTTAACCACATGCAAACGTTTTATTTAACGTCCACTGCGAATAGGGACCTAATTAAAAAAAATTGGTTTAGGGACTCAATTGAAAAGAAAAAAACTATAGGAACCTAATTAAAAATTCGGTTAAACTATAGGAACCAATAGAGTAATTAAAACTTTTTTAATAATAGGATCAACTACTACCAGGCCACTATAGCACTATTATAATCATCTTCTCAACCTCTATATCACTATTATAATCATCTTCTCAACCTCGTAGTTATTACTTTTATCTCTACTATTTTTATTATACAACTATACTTTATTATCATCATTATTTTTTCTACCATCATCTATACTATCAACATTATCAATGTTATTTTTTCTTTTTGAAAAGTCTTCGTATTGTAATTTTTTCATAGGACATCAATTTCAATAATGATCTTTCTCTACTTAACCACTACTAATAGAAAAAATTTAAAAATAAATTTATTTATAATTTGTGAACATTTAAAACCCTACAAATTATTATAAATAAAACCCCTCACAAAATCAATTTTTGTTATTATTTTATAAAATTTTTAATAAAAAGATCGTATTATCTCAAAATAAAATTAAAATTAAAGGTCGAAGTATTCTTCTTTTTAAATAGAGATCATTTTGTTTTTCATAAGAATTAAATTGAATCTTTACTCTTATATATTTATTCTGTGAAATTTTTCATTCAAAAATAATTATATTTATATTAATTAGTTTAATGTGGTTTTCTATCTTAAATGACATTATTGTCATAGCAACAACTTTTATGATAAAAATATTGATACTTAATTTTTGAAATATACTTCAAATATAACTTGTACAAAATCAATTTAGATTAGTCTAATGGTTAATTTATAAATCTGCTAGGTAAATATTGAGAGTTTATATTTACGGTAAATTAGTGTTTAGTCTGCTGAATTGAAAAATACTTAAAAAAAATAGAAATTATATAGCATCCATAACAAACTTGTAAAAATGTAGTACATATTTTTTGTTTAAGATTTGATAATTTGTCATCATTCAAACCTAATTTATAATGTGCTATTATATAAAATAATTAATAAATATTAAATTTATTTTATCTTAGTTATAAACTATATATGATATAATTTTATCATCCATCCTAGAGATTATGAAATTATGTATCCTACAAAGATTAGATGGGACTATGGGAGTTGTCCTCATATACTCTTCTACATATATATATTGCCATTCCTATCACTTGTATGGTCCCAATCAATTTCACGGTTCCTATATATTAATTTGTCTCATTCATCATACTTTTATTTTACGGCCATTATTATGATGGTATATGTGTGGCCCTGCCAAATTATGAACACAAAAGAAGAACGGACGATTATTGTGGGATTCAGTCACAGCTTGAACATAAATAATAAATTAAAAACAAAAGCAGTAGCAATTATTCTTTTTGTTTAATGGGTGATGAACAATTGGGTCCATAGCATGCATCTGTTTGTGGTGTAACTAGACATTATCCTCAGTAACCTATATATGATTACAATTAGGACTATATATTGCATATTATTCCCAACAAATTAAATCTTGTTTATGCACAGTGAAAAGTGCACCAAATAATAACTATTTATTTAGATAAATATCTAGCTATCCCCCACAAATATTTTGCATTTAGGATTAATTATCTAAGTGTTACCATTAGAAGTTTAGTCAATAAATCAATAATTATGTTAAAGTATATTCTTTTCAAGTGACTTTATCGTGCTTTAGTTGAAAAATGGGATTAGATTTCAAAGTAAGCTAATGAATAATAAGAGAGTAGAAATAATGCATCATTAATACGTTCAATGATGGTTAACTTCAAAGACCAATTACCAACTGAATTTCACGAGTGATGAAAAGGAAATTAAAGTTAAGTTAGACAGCTCCAGACTTTAATTTATTTGAACCAGTTAGTTGAAGGTGATTTTAATGCAAAAATAATACCTAGTCAGCCACTCCTTTTTTCTTTCTTTCTTTGTTTTATTTCCCTCTAATTATTTCGAATGAACAAGGTGGTCTTGAAGGATTACTTGAAACTTTCTTTTACCTTGTAAAGTTTAATTACTTCTTTCATGTACTAATAAACTTTTCCTTTTTCTACTTTTTTCTACATTATACATACATTCATAGTATTGGTTCTATTCTTTCCCTTTATTAGCTCCTTTAATTTATTTATTTCTCCAGTTGCAAAATACCAATTGAGTTTCATTCGTATATTAACTGGCATGTGTCTAATCTTGGGGGCATAACGGATTATGAGATAAGATAATTTCTTCGAATATACTCTCTCAATTACATTATTGGTGGAAGAAATTAAGAGTGACAATTATCAATTACATGCATCTCATGAGAGAAATTTCATAACACTAGAGGTTCCCCTGGCAAATTAAACAGTACTGAAAAGGACTCAATTATTCAATTTCATGTCATATAATGCAAAAGTAGATCAATAAGAAATCTAAATGATGAAACATAAAGAAAGCTATGGCAGCTTTGTTTCCTCTTTGTCCATCATCACATTGAGATATGCCGATCACTTTTATCACCATCGTCTAATCATGCACTATATACTATATAGTGCGCTTTCACTGTGAACTTGGTGCTGACCCTAAAAATATCCCACATTTGAAGCTGCTTCTACTAATTTCAATAATGGATAAGAAGACTTTAATTAATTAGTTTACCTATATTTTATTAATTAATTAACTTTCATCAAATATAGTGTGACAATATTGCATCATCATTCCTTTGTGGAGAAGATTATTAATAAATAAATTCTGATCACTATATAAGTGAGTTTTCCTAATTTGTATTATTTGTATCTAAGAAATCATTGTCATCCATTCATTCGCTGTGGCTAATTATGTCCCCAAACCCCACATTACAAAAAGTGCAAAATTAAATTGCCTCCAAATGACATCATCGTCATCATAGTGCTCTTAATTGGATACAGATCCGATCCTAAGCAATTTTGATTTTCGAAACAGCAAAAAAGTCTCTCAAGTAGTCAAGTATTAGAAGAGGAAAAAAAGGGTCATTTTTATTTAACAGCATAAATTCCCTCCCTTTTATGCAGTTCTATATTAAAGTGCCAAAACATTGAGCATTTAAAAAGAAAATTCGTTTTTGATTTTTAACCTTTTTTTCACATTATTAAGAAATTCCCTGTGGCTTCTTGGGAGATGAAAGAATCTGTCCCAAACCAAGGACCCACGTACCCTACACTAGGATCGTCCATTACACGAAACTTTTTGAAAGAAAAAATGTTGTGTATATTAGTTTAATATCTCATTTTTAGATACACAAAATAAAAATGGTGTCTGTCATCGTATTCTATGTATCTATTATTATTCATCACTAGTGTTACTACAGTTTATTGTTGCTTGTATCTAGAAACAGTTATATTAGTATTATGTATATATATACTTTTTAAATATGATACAAATTTTAGCATTTTTCCCTACATGTATTTAAGGTAAAATCAACGAAAAGTATATATAATAATATCCTATAAATAGTTGGTCCCAAAATCATTCACATACATAAACACCTCAACAAGTAATATAATATAGCTTTAATATATAGTTTTCTTCTAAACAACAACATAATACACTAAGAACAGGAGTAAAATTACAACAATAACACATATTTTTACTTTCTATTAACTATCTTAATAAAAAAGAATTGAAAATTCTCAACACATAATTCCATATTATTTTTGAACTTCACTTGAATGATTTTTTTATAATATAACTTTACTTAAATGATATTATTAGCCTACATTTATTTATAAAAATAGGACACTGAAATAAAGATGCAGAAATAAAAAATTATATTTGACTGATGAAATATAAATAGAAAAATTGTCTCTAAAAATACTGAATTAGTATATTTTGTATTCATCCTAACAAAATGGATATTAAGATACTATCAAGGGATACAATTTATTTTTTATTTTTTTATTATTTTTATTAATTTTTCATAATTACACTTTTTATTATTATATTTTTTTTAAATTTTTTAAATGAAAAAATGAGAATAAATTAGACTTTCATATTTTATTCTAATTTATTACCAAACAAAATGCAAAAATACTAATTTTTGTGTCTCTATCTTTATGTCTTGTTTTTAGTATCTTATTGTATCTTGTTCTCAGAGTCAAACATAACTTTAGATACATATTTGTAAATTTAAATCGGTAATACTAGAGAAAAAAAAAACAGTTAAAACTTGTATTTTTTAATATTCATTAATTATCGTAATAATTAATAAATACTAAATAAGATACATTTTGATTATTTTTAACTAATTTTTTTGTTGTCAAATATTTTTAATTTAAATATAGTAATTTCCTTAATTATTAAGTCATTCCTAATAACTCCAACTAATATTTGTATAAGGTTCTAGTATAACAAATTCGTAACTTATTTTACTACTTCATTAGTATACCAACATAAAATAACATAATAATTATTATGATAAATTCTAACCATAAATTTTGACTGTTATTTTTGTAATTTGATCAATTTAAAGATATTACCAACATATAATGACATAATTATAATAAAATCTGAAAAATACTAAATTACCATTAAAATTTATCTCATTTTTAGCTATTAATTTATTTTTTTTAGTCTACTAATTTATCAATATAATTTAACCCATTTATAAACATTAATAGCCAAACACAATAAATTCTAATAATCCTTTAATATTTTTCATAAATTTTAGTTATATATTTATGTATATTAATTTATATATTTTTTATTAGCCATTAAATTAATCAAACATATCATAATATAATAATCAAATATACAATAGCTAAATAATTAATTTTTCACATAAGAATAAAAAAATTATAAAATACTAAATATGTATTTTTTATAATAATTAATTAATAACTGATTTTTTTCGTCTAATTATTTGTGATCAAATTGTGTTTGTCTACACTTACGGCGGCGAGGGGTGAGTGACCCAAGATTCCAAGTTACACAACAACTTACAACAAGAAAACAGGGTCAAGTCCGTGACCCATTTCACAAAGTAAAGAACCAACACATACAATCAGATTATATTAGTTATATTAGTCTAGGGGTTAGTTACTAATAAACTAAATGTTAAAGGTCTAAATTTCGTTTGTATGTATACAACAACAAATTAGATAATAATAAATTTTTAAATAAAATTTTGATTTATAACAAATTAATCTTTAAGTTGTTCAAATAAACGATACCATTTGGCTGACCAAAAAAAAAAAAAAAAAAAAAAAAAAAAAAAAAACAACACACTACAGTAATGTGTCTTCCCATTCTTGTTCATTATAAATACTCCCTTAGCTTTCAGCCTCTCACATTCCTACCTTCCCTCCCTACTACTTCTAACTTGTAATAAACAGCAACATGAGATCGATTTCCTCCACAGCACCAACTACTACACCATCTTCGTCGTCGTTGTCGTCCACGTCCACATGGCACTCGCCGGTTCCTTACCTGTTCGGAGGGCTAGCGGCCATGCTGGGCCTCATAGCCTTCGCCCTCTTCATCCTGGCCTGCTCTTTCTGGAAGCTAACTGCCATTCAATCCAACGACCACGAAGAAGAAGAACAAGAAAGGTCCATGGAGAGGAACCTGGCGACAAAAGAAGCTGATGAAGGAACCAACAAGGAGCAAGTGAAGCCTTACGAAGACAAGATTCTTGTGATTATGGCCGGACACGATAAGCCTACTTTCTTGGCCACCCCTACCTCCGCCAAATGCTCCTCTTCTCCCAACCAAGGGCCCGCTACTAATAACAATTCTGCTAAACACATTCTCAATGAAGATAAAACCCACAAAGAAATAATGGACAATAATAATGTTGAACATCAACAGCACCGGCCACAGACACAACAGAGCCAGTTGGAATAATAATATAGCTTCTTTTCATTTTTTATTTCTTTTTCGATGCCTTCTTTGATTCGGAATTGTAAATTAGTCAATTTCAAAAGCTGAAATGAATTAGATTTGAGAGGTTTTCTCTTTTCATCTAATGACAGCTACAACGATTTTGCATAATATGTATCACACTTTGGAAGTTTATCTACGTATTACATTCAAATGTGTTTTACCTCCATTGCGCTGTTCTCGTTACAAGATCAATTTTATTTCAATTTGCCATCAGTTTATTAAGTTATTATAATCTTAGATTTGAGGACAGAATTTTCTTGTAAAAATTCTATTATATTTTAAAATTAACAACTAAAATGAGTTATTATGTATTTTTATAAATATATATTATTTAATTTATTTTGAAAAATTTTAGAGTGTCCAACAACTTTATTAAATTCTGATTAGTATGTAACCAGCAAAAAAAAAGTGAATAATTCTATACTATTAAATAAAATCTCACACCATTAAAAATATTATTGATAACTACTTGATGATTATAAATCACAAAAATTACTGATCTCTATCACTTCTTATTTATTTTTAATATATATTTTATATTTTTATATATATTTTATATTAATTAATAATTAATTCTAATAACTGATTTTATTTCATGAATATAAAATATTTTAATTTATTGCAAAAGATTTAGATTAAAAGTTTTCATATGTTTCGTGATTCTCAATGTAATAATTTTAGGTAAGTTTTATTGTGTTTCTGTTGTAGTGTTTAAATTGTTTAATTTATTTTTTAAAATAAAAAATAAAATATTTAAAATAAAAAATAAATTATATAAAATTTATTAAAAATTATTTATTTTTTTAGTAATTTAAGTATAATATAATAGACACTATAATATTTATTTAAATTTTATTTATTTTAATATATTATCATTAATCATGAAATATATAAAAAAGTAATATTTTTACTAAAAACATTAACTCTTTGCTATTACCGATATCTTTGTAATGTGTTATGGTGGCACGAGTATCGGTGTGTCAGCGAATATGAGCATGAGATGATAAGGATGAATGACACGTGTTATTTGGTTATTGGACATGGTTGTGTGCTTAGCAAGCAAAAGCATTAAGCAACGAGTTGTCCGTGCTACGCGGCTACGCATCGCTGCCTCCCTCATTAATAATTTGAGAGTTCAAAGAATATCAGAATTTATTGTCATTGTTCAATATTTTTAGTTATTAATTTAATTTTTTATTTTAATAATTTAATAATATATTTTTAATTTATAATTTTAAATATTAATAATTAATTATTGACTAAAAATAATAATTTTACCAATTCTCTGACATTTATTATCATTTAATACTCTCAATTCAATTTGATTTTCTCTGCTAACCGACACCAAATCTACCTACTCATCACTGATGACTCATCCATCATATTTTAGTCAAATTAAGCATTCCATATTAGGGTGTTCTCTATTTTAAAAGGTGGATTTTATGGTATTTTTTATTATTGTGTCTAAATTATTTAATTTATTTTTATAGATAAAAAATAAAATATATAAAATAAAAATAAAATAATTAAAGTTTATTAAATATTATTTTTTTATCTTTTTTAGTAAGTTAGGCACCATAACTTAAGCATTATAATATTTACCATTTTAAAATAAGTGTTTCTTCATTCTTTTAGTACTTAAATATATTAATTTTTTAATAAACTTAAAAATACAAAACAGTCTTATTTTTAAAATGAAAAAATATTATATAATTTTGTTTAGCACAAAAGACCAACCAAAGTGTCCTGAAGTAAATGAATTTTTAGTATAGTCATTTTAACTTTATTATTATTATTATTATTATTATTATTATTATTATTATTATTATTATACTGCAAGCTATTACACTTTTTCTTCTGCCCACTAATTACATATTCCTCCACATTCTTAAAAGATCATAGTAAAAAATAGACTCAATTCAATTTCGGTCAATTTTCATAAAAAAATGTTTTGGTTTTTAATATTATTATTTTGATATAATATAAACTATTTGTTAAAACAAATCCATAAAATAATATAAAATTAATTTTGTAAAAAATTTATTTATAATTTATAAGCATTTTAAATTCATAAACTTTTTTCAGTAATAAGATCAATTATCACTACTAATACTATTATTTTTCACATTTTTATCATTAAACTTCTACTTTTACTATTTTTATTATATAATCATATTTTATTATCATTATTGTCTCATTTAACACTATAAACAACACTACCAACACTATCAATATTATCATTTCTTTTTTTCATTTCTTTTACGATGATATTTTTCTTTTTAAAAAGATCTTCATAGTACAGTTACTTTTCTTTTCTTATAACTATTTTTGTTAATGGTCCTTTTTCACTTAACCATTACCGATAAAAGAAATTTAAAAAATAACTATATTAATAGTTTATAAGGGGCTTAAACCCCATTCCATATTATAAAAAAACTTTTGCTTCTCCCAAAACAATTTCTATTATAATTTGATGATTTTTTAACCAAGAATTCGTATTGTCTTAAATTAATAATGTTAGAAAATTAAAATATTTATTTTAATAAAAAATTATGTTATCTTTTGTAAGAATGACCAAATACCAAGTTAAGTCTCTCGACTCTAAATCTCTTGTTATACTTAAATCAGGCTTAAAGTTTCGGTCAATTATAAAGAAAAGTTATGAAGAATTACTTGAGATTAATCTTTTTCTATTTTTGAGGGACCTGATTTAAAGTAATCTTGTACATTTAATAAAGGTACAATAATACATTCATAAGCATGTGAACAGTAAACTATGTGCAATCAGCTAATACCCTGTTTTATGCTGGGCAGACTCCCCAAATCTAAGGCCTCGGCTGCTAGTTGGCAGACTTCCAAATCAGTCAAAGTTGTAACTGTTTTGAGCTCATATAAAATATATTTATTCCTATAAGGCCCAATTCACTGGAATTTTTCAAATTTTGTATTTCAGCATCACTGAGTCAGCCTTTTAGCACATCGCCGTGTAGCCCAAACTGAGAAAATCCTTTCAATCTAAAGAATTACATGGTAAACCACATAGATTATCCCCTCCCCAAAAAAATAAAAAATGAAAAAAAAAACAATATAGATTATTATCTTCAAAAGATATCCTCAACCATGCCCCAAAAAAAAAAGATATCCTCAACAATAAAAAATAATGAATAATGATTGGAAGTATTAATTAAATTTTATATTATTTAAATAAATAAAAATTAAAATGTACATATTATCTTTGAAAATATTAAAAAGTAATTTTTTATTTAGAAATTAAAAAATGAATAAAAGTTTCAATTATTTTAAAAATTTTCTGCATACTAAAAATTAATTAATATATATTTACATATACATAATAATTTATATTTTTAATTAAATAATTAACTATTAAAATAATCTAAGATACATGAAAAATTAAAGTTATTTATAGTAATATAATAAATATTTAAAAAATACTAAATACTTATTCTTATATGCAATAACTATTGCAATCATTTTTTAAAAATAATTTTATCAAATAATCCACAAGTATTATTAATTGAGTAAATTCTTATAGTGGTCTCTAAAATTTACGCCATTACTCAATTTAATCATCCAAATTTCAATTTTACTATAGTGGTCCATCATCTGATTGAGCTCCAAGCAATATAATGGTCCCTGAATCTCTTTCCGATTATGAGTTATCAATCACAGTGATAATGTAACACTTCGTTGCTATGCTGGATGCTGTAATTTTAAAATTTGAACCTAATTTAGTCCCTCTTCTTTGTATAATCCTAATTTATTCCCTCCTCCTCCTTCAAACTTTATCTTCATCTGCAGCTACTTGATTATATTATTATGGATTTTTCTTTTGCAGGTTCTTCTTGAGGGTCCCTTGATTATGAGGTTATTGGAGGCAGTGTTGTGTTCAAATTAAGGGGAGAATTTGCTTGAGATGGAACCAAAGAAGCAGTCACTAGCTGGTCTTTTTATGAGTTTTCCATCCCCTATTAAGATTTTTGTTATTTTTAAGTTTTTGACTTTTACCTCCATCTGTAACAGATCATAGTAGTTCAAGGAAGAAGCAATAGAAGCTAACTCAGCAGTAGCTTAATCAAGTTGAAAAAATTAGTTAGATCATTGTACAACTAGTATAGAGTTAGTTAGCATGTAACTTAATTAGTTTAGCTAGTTAACTGTACCTTAGGTGAGAATATATATATAGTGTATATAAAGTTTGTAGGTGTATGGTGTGGAATTTATAACCCACAAATTAATCGGCAAGTGCACCAGGTCGTACCAAGTAGTACCTCAAGTGAATGAGGGTCGATCTCACGAGGATTGATAGACTAAGTAACAATGGTTAAGTGATTTACTTAGTTAGACAAACAAAAAATGGTATTTGAAGGTTCAAAAACATTAACAGTAAATTCAGAATATTAGAAAGCAGCAGTAAATGAGTTGTGAATAATATATGGAGAAACAGTTAAGGCTTTAGAGATATCTATCTTCCGGATTGACTTTTCATACTAACTATTTTAATCATGCAAGATTTAATTCATAGAAAATTATATGTGACTAAACCCTAATTCCTTAGACCTTTTTAGTCTACTCTAAAATTCATCAATCGCCAATTCCTTGGTCACTTAATTCCAATTAGAAGTTCAATTTTAGTTTATATGCCCAAATATAAGAGGATTATATGTTACATATCCCGTTAAGTCCAGATAATTAGAAATTTAGGAGAATATGTTTTCAAGCTGTTGTTCAAGTAAAGAGCTTTTTCATATTATACAAGAACTCAATTAGAATAAGGTTCATACTTTCGTTCCACCCAAATTCATAAGATAAAGAACGAAAACAATTCTTGAAATATAAATCAGTACATAAATTAAAATAGAAAAATAATATTATCAATCCATACAATAGACAGAGCTCCTAACCTTAACAATGGAGGTTTAGCTGCTCATGGTTCAAAGAGAAAACTAGGATTCAGAAAAACTGTAAATTGTGGAATGAGGTCCAAGAGCCGAGTCTGAAGGGTTGATTCTTTTCCCTTTTATATCTAATTCTAATTAATGTAAATTATAATTTCTAAAACTAAATAATATATTTTCCTATTTTAAAATAAAATAAAAATTCAATCAAAATTAATAAGCTTCATGCGCAGCCTTGTATGAGTGTCTAGGGACCACTTGGGTTTTTAGGATCCACGCTGAACTTGGAAATTCTCAAGTTCAGCATTGCTTCATCCACGCTGAACTTGAGAATTTCCAAGTTCAGCGTGGAGGAGGCAGTGGCTTTTTCGTTGGTTTTCCTTTGAGTCCACGCTAAATTTGGAGATCCTCAAGTTCAGCGTGGAGGAAGCCGAATCAAATGAAAGAAAATGGTATACTATTATATCTCGTTGAAAAGCTCTAGAAGTTAGCTTTCCAATGCCTTTGAAATTACGTCAACTGGACCTCTGTAGCTCAGGTTATTTCTGTTTGAGTGCAAGGAGGTCGGGGTTGACAACATAATTCGCTTTCTTCCCTTTCTGCTACAAAACTCCGTCAAATCCATCCGAATACTGCCTGAAATAAATAGAATTGCACACAACTCAAAGTAGCATCCATAGTGACTAAAAGATATTTAAATCTTGATTAAACTCAACAATTTGAATCCAAATTTACTAGGAAAAGATAAAGAAGATGCTCACGCATCAGTGTAATTTTAAATATTGAGACTCATTCTTCTCACTCTTTCATTTTTTAAATATCACTAATCTCTGAACTGTCTTCCCTTTTCCACTCTCACTTCACAAGGTTTGCACCGAACCAGAGTTTTCACATGGTGCAGTGAGTGTGGACGTGTGAATATCGAGCTCTAAGAGGTTATGTTCTTCGTGATCTTTGTGACAGGTGACTCTTAGTGTGGAGGTTCGCTAACAGCAACCATGACATGTGATGAGTTAGATCTAGATTAAAATCAAGGTTTTTCAGCGAACAATTATCAGACCTTTGGTTGATTGATGAACTATTTCTCAACGATTCAAACACATGCTTCTCGATCCAATGTGAGTCTTATGCAAGATACAATGAGTTCGTATTTTTTTAATTTAAGTGAGCATCCAGGTATTTCTTTAACAACTACTTCTCTGAACACTAAGAACTATTATGTTTGGGACAGATTGATATAGATTTTTATCAAAACAAAAAAAAACAAGATTATGTTATTGATGGAAATCTGTGAAAATCATATCAAACGGATCCAACACTTTAGGCTTGGGATACTTTTATATTGTCTTGGCTTTATGCCTCTATGAGTGCTGAAATATTGCCCAGTGTATGATGTAATGATATGTATGAGCTTTGGGAGAAACTTAACCATCGCTTTATCAGGGAGATATATTTGGGATTGCAGAATTGCATGAGGATTTGTTTACTATGAGATAAGGAAAGTTTTCAATTACTGACTATTTCACCAAATTCAAAGGCATTTTCGAAGAATTGGATGAGTTTATGCCAATTCCAAGTTGTACATGTGTGAGTGTGAATGAATGTAAGTGTGGCTTTAGAATGATGAAGAAGTACATTTGAAAGACATGGATTTTAATTGCTAAGAGGTCTTAGTCACTAGTATTCTATTGTCCGGTCCCAGATTATGTTGATAAAGTCTCTCTCTACCATTAGCGCTGCTTACTCTTTGCTTCTACAACAAGAGCTACAGTTTATGAACACTGACAGTGATCTTGGAGCTTTAATTAATGCTGCCAACACTGAAACGCAGCATCCAAGGAAAACAAGTTACAATAGAGGGAGAGGAAGAACGCGTGATGGAAGGTCAAAAAAAGGATATAGGGGCAGAGGACTTCTAAAAACTTGCTCACACTATGACAAATATGGTCACACCCTAGATACATGCTATCAAAGGCAAGGTTATCCTCCGCACCTACAAAGAAAATTTGAGGCAAATAATGCTAATATCAACAACATTGTCACCATCAATTAAGTTCCTGAAGAGAATGGTGAACTCAGCAAAGTTATCAAGTCCAATGGAGAGAGCGACATCAGTATTGATGGATTATTTTCAGATAGACAAAAAGAAGCATTAATAATTTGACTCCAACCATACTTATACCTTTCACAGGTATATATCACATCCTTTCTCTAACCAAACATGATTTAAAAATTCATGTTCTGCAAATGTTTACTCATTCTTACATGATAGTGTGCTTGCTCCGATCCAAACCTAGTTGACAGACTAATTTTATACGATTCTGCTAGGTAGACAACAGAGAATCTAAACAATGACGGGTTGAAGATTTGGCCCAATAAAGTTAAAAAAATACTCCACTCAAATTATCCAACCAAAAAATCACATTCAGTAATTCAAAAATTTAATCATCCGCACACCTAATAAATTGAACATCCAACATATTTTAATTGTATCTAGCTAAACCCATTCCAATTAAATAACCATCCACATAAGAATTAAAATAATCATCCGCATACATACTAAAATTACCATCCGACTAAGAATTAAAATAATCATCCGCATGCCTACTAAAATAATCCAAGGAGACAGCGTACCAGATAATAAATGATGAGCTCATGCTGGACGAAAATCCCAAGCTGAATCTGGCATTGTTTGTGACGACGTGGATAGAACCTAAGTGTGACAAGCTCATAATAGCCGCTATTAACAAGAACCACGTTGACATGAATAAGGGGGTGACCGGTGCAAAAATGGCGCCACTAACTGGGTTGGAAGAGAACTTGGTGTGGCGGTGAGTGGGGCGACAACGTCAACAGTTTTGTGGCAACGACGATGAGCATTACGGGAGAGATTGACGCCGGTGAGAGAGTACAAAATGGCATCACTAACAGGGTTGGAAGAGAACCTAGTGCGGCGGTATCAAGAGCTTTGCAGCGACGATGATGACAGTTACGGGAGTGATCGATGCTGTTGAGGGGGTAGTGGGGGTACAAAACGTATAATATGTGAATGTGTAACCGTACGTAATGGTTTAGGTGCTAATCCTAATTTTTTCAAATTTTAAAATATGATATTAATTATTTAATTAATTAAAAATATGAATTTTAATTTCAAATTTACCTTTCTCTTTTAAACCGTTGTTCACTATATATACTGTTTTTCTATACTTTTCCAATTTTATATCATAAGACTTTCTTTAAGAACATTTTTAGTTTGGAAAATTGATAGTCCCACAACTGAAATATATAGTTGAATTTTGTCTTTTTTGGTTTCTACTGATTTTGATGATTAAATGTTTACAAACAACCTTAAAACTACAAGTGTTTTTTGAACACACAAGATTGCATACTTCTCTATGGTAGTGTTTGAAAGCAATGGTCGAAATTGAGATTGAGAGATTGAAACTCGTTGTTGTATTTGGTTGTTAGAGACTGAAACTAAAATTTTAGTTTTCGAACATAAAATTTCAGTCGCTTTAACACCTTCAAAAAGTGGAGACATAGAGGACTAAAATTTCTAGAAACAGAGACTGAAATTTTAATAACATTTATTCCAAAAATACTCTCATCCAACTTTTCAAATTCCAAATCTAACCCTGTATTTTATTTTCCTTCTAAACCATACTTCCCTCTCCTGTAACTTCATTTCCACCCCCACGTTCTTTTGCCTTGCTTTGTGCATATTATAAAAATTCAGGTGTTAGCAAAACGTGAACAAAAATTCAGACCAAAGTGAAAGAAATCCGAAAGGTGTTTTATTGTGAACTCTTCAAGCAATACGAATTGGTAATGAAATTAGAAGCACACTTGAGCTCTTACAATCACAATCACATAAAGGTAATCAATTTACTTAATACTAACTTGGTTCCCAAATTGGCTCTATTTTATTTTATTTTTTCTAATGCAAATTCCTTGTGTGACTCCAATGCTTCAAACAAATGAAAGAAATGCATGGTAGTAACCGAGATGATAGCCAAAAGCGTGAATAACAATGTCAAGAGAAAGAGATGGCTAACTGAAAGTAAAATACCCACACTTTATTGATCCTAGAATCACTCACTCACATAAGTAACACTACCATATATTTAATCTCTCAAAATCACCAACACTCAGAACAAAAAAACACTTCTTATAATCATGTTTTTTTTCATTTCAAAGAGCACACCTATAGTACATGAGTTTGAGCCTATTTATAGGCAACTACTTAATCAAAATAATATTTCTTAATTGCTATGAATCAAAGGTAGTGACAATAAATTAATTATAGTGCATGCTAATGAATATTGTGGAGTCTTCTATGTTGAATTCAACTTGTACAAGTTGATAGTACAAGAAGTTTGTAAAATCTTAGTGATGAACCATAAACTTATAACCACTTTGAATTCAAAGTGAATTCTGCCTTTGACTTTCTAAACTTTTGTTACTTGCATACCACTTAATTTAATTTTCTAACACTAACTTTGCTCAAATGTATTACTCTTATACCTTTTCTACCTTTGCTATTGTGCTCAGAGAAGAGGGTTGAGGAGGATTGAGGAGGTGACATAGTGTAATAAAAGATGAAATTTGAGGAAGGAAGATGGAAAAGGAGAAAAAGAAAAAGGAAAACAAATTATTTATGTAATTTTATTTGTTTCAGTTGCTATATTTATCTTAAAATCAAATAGGATATTGAAATTTAACTCAATTTTGTATACTTTATACTAAATATAATATACAGATTTAATTAGTCTTTATTTCTTAATTTTTGCTTCTCAATTTCTGTCTTTCAATCTCAGTTTTTTTTAAATACAGCTTATTTGAAGAACATCCATTGAAGACCATTGACATAATAAAGCATGTGTTGTTTAAGATAAATGAAGTCTTGCTTGGTGTCCGAATAATCTATTGACATAAGATTGCAATGTTAAAGCACTACAACATTTTCAGGTTGAGGCAACATTTAAAAAGTGTTGCCTAAAGGCTGACAAAAAGTTGCTTTTGATCAATGGCAACACTTTTGGGCCTAAGGCAACGTTTTTTGTCGGCGTTGCATATGCAGCCGTTGCCTTAGATCAAGGCAACACTTTTTTGTTTCAAAAGCAACGCTTTTGAGAGCAACACTTGGTAAGTGTTGCCTTTGGTTGAAAAACAACAACACTTCAAAGGTGTGTTTGAGACAACACTTTTGCAGTGTTGTCTCTTCTCTCGTATTTTGGTCACTACTAAAAAGTGTTGCCTATTTGCAATAAAATGCAACTCTTTTACGTATTGCTTATAAGTTGGAATTTGCAATCCTTTGAAGTGTTGTCTATTTGCAATAAAATGCAACTCTTTTACGTGTTGCTTATAAGTTGGAATTTGCAATCCTTTGAAGTGTTGCCTATTAGTTTTGAATATGCAACCCTTTAAAATATTGCCTTTTCTTCTGGATATGCAACCTATACAAGTGTTGCTTTTTATTTTGGATATGCAACCATACAAGTGTTGTCTAATATTCAAAATATGCAACTAATAAAAGGGTTGCCTTTTTGATAAAAATAAAAATTATTTTTGTAATAAAAATATAAAAAAATAAAATTTACAATAAAATTTTTTGTTCATACATGTGTAATTATTTTAATTAATAAATAAATTTGTGCACAATAAAAAATAATTATAAAAGAGAAAAAATAACTAAAAATAAAATTCTAATTAAAATAGATATTAAAAAGTTCAATTAGTATTTCTAATACATGTTCATCAATAATTCTCAACAAAATAATAAAATTCTTGTCTAACAATAATTGTCATAACAAAATAGTAATTAATATTTATCAAAATAATGTCAATCTATTTGCATATTTTATATCTATGCTTGACTTTGTTGGAACAATCTGATAGTGTGTGGATCCAAAATCAGTGCCAAATGAAAGCTTTTCGGTAACATCAGAGTAATGGTATGATGAACTCAAAATCCTCTTGCCTCCACTGAGTCCAATAACTGCTGCATTTAAATGAATTGGGGTTTAGTTAAAATTGCATTTAAAAAAGAAATTGAAACATAAAAGGTGCAATAACGGAAAATGATGCATGGTATGTGTTTGATGAAGTACCTGAGTAAACTGAGAAAGAGAAATGCAATTCAGATAACGATGATTGCTCCAAAAAGGTATTAGCTTAGTAGTTCTTATTTAGAATCATAGAATCAGAAGGAACAAGCTCACAGGAAGAGACTTCACTCACATAACTGTTTGGTGTGGAAGGAAATAACGTTACTACTATATTAGATTTTTCTCTTTTATTTTTTAATGATTATTCTTTTATTATCACTATCGTATAAAATTAATTAATTTATGTTTGAGAGAAAGCAACAGAGAAATAAATGACTGAAACATAAATTTGAAGGGGGAAAAATGAAAAGATAAAGATATGAAACAACTCCCTTGACAATTTCTGTCATTCCTGCGAATGAAACAGCAGTTACTAGAGTTTGTTGCAGTGACAACACGCATCACTCCCCAACATAGCCACATTATTTCAGCAATGAGGAAAAAATTTTCTTCCTCACAGTAGCACAACGCTACAAAAATAAGTAATTAAAAAGGAAAAAGAAAAAAAGATGATTGATTAAAAATAGCAAGAGTGTATTGCAGAAGTCACCATGAAGTAAGATGGCAGAAGACAGAGAAAGCAAAGGCCAAAAATGTTGATAGTCCATTCCCAATAAATGATAAATCACAAAAATTACTGCAAATTTTTTTGTTATACCTGGTCATCACTTTGGATCATGAGTTGATGAGGAAGGACGATCGTTGCCATTCGAACATTGCTTACTATTTATATCATGTGTTGATTCCTTGGCTCGTAATAAAGATAGTGCTTCATCAATATTTGTGCCAAGAGAACTCTGTTGCAAGAGAAGCTTCACAAGATCCTCCAAACTTTGGACTCTATCTTTTGTCTCATGAAGTTCAATTTTCATTGAACTTATAGTCTCTGCATGTTGTTGCTTAATTTTAGCAATCTCCCGTTCTTTCTGCAGAGATGTTTTTGTGATTGTCCTCCCATAACATCAAACTCTTCCTGGTTGTTCTTTGCCAAATACTGCAGTAAATGCTTTTTCGGGAGTGTCTCCAGCTTCTTGGTGGCTCTTAAGTTTATCCTATTAAAAGAAAACATAACAATTTTAGCTTGTTCCACTCATTGATTCTCATGCTTCTTTCCAAAACAGCCTAAAAGTAAAGGTGTTATGTCATGGCTATTTCCTCAGTTCAAGAAGAAGCATAGCAAGAATGTGATGATGAGTTTCCCAAACAAAACTGAATCTGAGAAAGTTTCTCAAGTTCTTAAGGACATGTGAATAGTTTCAATTGAGACACTCAAGAGGGAGTTAATGGAAGCAAATGAGAGTAGGGATGCAGCATTAATGGGAGTTTCTGAGATGAGAACTTCATTGGGGGAACTTTTAATACTTTTAATAATGATATAATGAACATATTAAAAGTTAAAACTTAGATTTTATGTCCTTTTCACAAAAATTGTATTCACTTAATAATATGTATTTTAGAAACACACATTTTATTCAAGTTGATGGCTGAGAGCTCTGTTTACCAGTCATGTCCATATCAGCTACCCATTAAATATAAATAGATGATAGAAATTAAAGGATGATTTGATTAATTTCAAACCTAAAAAAGCAAGCTGTCTTAAATTAATGCCTACCAAATCCCAAACTTTAAAAGGACACGGGACACTATTGTGAGTTTGTGACAAGTCACTGTTATTTTAATTAGAATTAAGAGGTAATATATCATTTAACATTTGTATCTTTGACTTCTCGCCTGCTATATCTAAATAAATTAAAGCATAAGCAATTCACATGTATATTTTAATTATGGACCCCACAAAACATGATCATGTATGTTTTAAATCTACTTAATTAGTTATTTATAAATTATATTAGCTTTCAAGAAGAATCCTCCTCTAGGAGAAATTGACTTTGAAGGCTCTAAAATCAAGATATATACATATTACATACTATAACAATACTTTTTAAGTTTTATACAGGACAATCTGACTTAAAATAATACTGTAAATTAAGACAATTTTATTTTAGATCAATTTGTAAATTAAGGCAGTTCTACTTCAACTTATTATGACTTACAATAACAGCTTGTGTTCCTGAATCAAGCTCTTTTCCTTTTCGTCCAGTTCGAGTTGCAACAAACACATCAACCTGTGATGGGTCTTCTTTGTTCTCATTCATTTCACGCTACAAGTAAGGGAAAGAGTATTAAAAATGGCCAAAAATAATATTTATCTAGTTTTAAGATGGTCATTATATAACAAGAAAAAACTTATAAAAAATCAAAATTATTACCATTTCATTACGCACTCAATTATATCATTTATTCTGCCATAGTAGGAAACTTTTGCACGAATTGGATTTGGATCCTTTGCACTTGCAAAGCTCGTAGTCAACGCAACTAAAGTTACACCACTATTTTGCGTCTTGCGTCTTGCCTCACGTTGCCTAGTATGAAATCTATACCCATTGATAAAATACCCCGAATATCTTTTTGCAATCTTGTTGGGCCCTCTAGAAAGCTCCTTAATCCAATCTGGAACATTCTGACGCATTGCACGTGCTTTAAACCATGAGGGAAAGTTCATACTATGGTTCTTAGCTTTCACCCAACTTGTTCCTTGTTGATCAGCCTCATGCTCTCTAAATCTAAAATTAGGATTTTCGTAAGTAAAACCTAGAGATAATTCCATGATTCATAATTAAAAAAATTAAAAGAAATGGACAGTTCAATAATATGTTTGGTAAGTAGGATTTACCTAACATAGTCTTCAATTTTTCCACAGTTCAATAATATATAGCTATGGGCTTGGTTTCGAGACTTGTCGTCAAGAGAAAGCATGAAGTATTCTTGTTTCATGCACATCCATGGTGGCAAGTTATAAGTCATTAAAATAACCGGCCATGTGCTATGAGATATACTCATGGTTCGAAACGGATTGAATCCATCGCTCGCCAAACCAAGTCTCAAGTTACGAGGTTTCTTGGCGAATTCTGAATGTCGGTTATCAAAATCTTTCCATGATTGACCATCGGCAGGATGCTTTAGCTTTCCATCCTTTTTACGCTCTTCCTGATGCCAACTCATATTCTTAGCGGTCTTTGAGCACATGAATAGCCTTTGAAGCCTAGGAATTAGTATAAGATAGAAATATCTTACGAGGTCATGCCGCAATAATTTGCACTTAGTGTTCAGCTGCGTGCAGTAGCTTCATACTTAGCAGGTTGGGATCCGTCAATAATGAGCAAATTGACAAAAGAACCTGAAATAGAACAAGACTAAAAACTTTATGTTTTCCAACATTCAAAACAGGATCAGCATAAATGAGGTATTTTCATTCACATAGGATTCTATTTAGAAAGTTTAAAAAAGAACAGATCCAGTTCTTATTAAGTATCTGCAAACCACATAGTGAATTATTAAGTTGGAACTAAAACTATAACTCAAGTCAGGATTAATGGATGTCTATTTTAAGTGCAGTATTATTTAATGAAAATTGTCTCCAAGTATGATCAGTACTAACATCTAGATGCATTAAGGAGATCAAATAAAAAATAAGATGAAATGAGAAAAAAAGAAACTTAAAAAATAAATATTTTCTAATTATTTTTAAAAAAATATTAATTTTCTTTTTTTTCTAATAAAGAACACAGACCACAATTCTTTTTTTCTTTTTTAGTTTCTTTCTTGACGAGACCTGTAAAATAATGAGTTATATGTGGCGTTGAAAGAAGCCATCCAAAGAAGCCTAGTTAGTTGGATTTTATTATGCGCAAATATAACAGGACTAAGAATATTAGTTTAGTGGACTACTCTGCATAAATGAACTAATCACTATTAATCTATTCTCAATTTGTCATCACTACTATACTAACATTATGAATAGGATGTCAATTTCAATAATGTAATTTCTAGAAACAACCACAGTAGCTAGCTGCCCCACCCAATGACCCAGTCCTCATAATTGGTCCTCCTTATATATGTTTATACTTAAAAGTGGTAATTCACTAATTCCATTTCATTCCCCAGGAAAAGCATCAAAGAAGGAATATGTTCACTCTCTTTTAAGCCATGGTTTTGAGCCTTAGAGTTTTACTTATAAGAAGGAGAGACCAGAGTTTAAGTTTAAGTTCCCAGTTCCCACACCACTTAGTTCTCATAGTTCATGGCACAGGTTTCTCAATATGTTACATACTTACATGTATCATTACCAAGCCTTGATCTCTTCAGCTAAATGGTTCCCCAGATCTGAAGCTTTTGACACACCTCATTGTATCCATCCAACTGGGATATGAACCCAGAAATAAATGTAAATCTACGGCACAAACACAGAAAATGAAGGGTTTATATATGTTTGGGGCTAGTATTAGTTGTTCTTTATGTCACTTTTGACTTCTTAATACACATATTGTAATATATCTTTTATTGTAAAAGCATGAGTAATCCATTTGTATATATTAGTTATGCTTCTGAATTTTGATAGCTCAACATTTATAGTTAAACTTATTGATTCTGCTATCGCTACTTCTCATTTACGCTGTTAGTACACTAGTTACTTAGATTAGAGAAGGTGAATCATGAGAAGTGAGTATGATTTTCTCATTCATTACTGAAATGGAGGGTGGTTATATACATGTTGCTTACTTGATAACAGATTTCCTACTACTGATTATTACTGACTTCTAAGTAACTCGCTGCCAACTGTCTAATTAACTAACCGATATTTTCTTGGCTTCTAATGGCATCGATGAAGACGCTTTTTATACGAAGTTTTCTTGCTTTCTTACACAACTCTTAATAGTAGTAATAGGGGGAAAATATATCTTAAGATTATTATATTTATAATATTACAACCATATGATCCAAAAATCAGCCGTAAATCAAGTCACTTGTATAAGAAAGTAGTAGTCTTATGTTCAAATCTATAATCAAACTTTACAAGTTATTATAATCAAATATGATTCATGTTTATAACAAATTTCATAAATAATATAACCAAAGTGCAAAAAATCGAAGTATCTACATAGAATGTTTTATTTTCCTTAACGCTAACTACAAATTATAATCAGTCTCATATAGTTATTGATTAACACATTCATTTACTCAAAAACACACATGAAAATAGTAAAATACTATATCGATTATCATTTCCAGTAATAACCAATTCACCTTTTTGTCTTTTTCACACAAGTCAACAAAGCAAAGCCTTATGCTGATAGAAGTTACACAAGCAGCTTCCACTCACTTTCCTGTTTTCACACACACACACTTTTTAGTGTTTGTTAATAATCTTGTATTAACAGAACACTGCTTGAATTGAAGCAGCATTGCATCAATCCTATATTTAAATTTGTCGAAAAGATAACTTTGAAAGCTAATAATATTTTCACTTCTTCTTTTCCAATTTTATTCAGTTTTTGAAGAAGATGAAGTATACAAATATGAGTTTGGTCAAGAACTGAAGTGATCTCATTTTTCTGGGTCTGGAAACTTGAAATATCAGTGCTTAAAAGCTGTGGAAGCCTTAGCAATGCACAAATTTAGTCCATGTCAATCTGCATCTGGTGTTATATAAATTTGAGTTTGATGTAACCATTTATGAAATGATTTAGATTTATAAAATATTAAACTGTTTGTATGTTAATATTCTAAAAAAAGATATGGAACTAAAAAACCTTTTTATCTTCTTTTTTTTATTGTGTTCCTTATGACAGATTTTATTTTCTAGAAGCAAAAGAGACTATTAGAATTTAGACGCATTGTCATTGGTGGTAGCTAGGAACTAGGATCTAACATTTGTTACATAATCAATTTACACTATCAAAAAATAACAAAATCCTAACTCAAAATAAGCTAACTAAGATCAACTCTGGCTAATAGCTAAGCATTTTACATTTTCTAGCAATACAAGTAAAATCACCAGTTAAAAGCTAAAGGACTCAAAGTGCAGATTTTCAGCCAAATTAAATGAGCAAACAGCCGCTACCTCCTGCCTCATTTCCTTGGGTCCAGAAACAAGAACTCTCACAATAATAAAAAACCAAAATAAAATGGTACTGCACAAAGCTATGTATGTAAAAATAAGTTTAAGTTCAACCAGAAGATTTAAAATACACATGCAGTTCCATTAAACGCACACAGTGACAGTAGAGTTGCTTCAACACTAATGCACACATACAACAACAAATTTCATATAACCAAAAATTAGGATTCAAAACACAAAAATAGAAAAGAAAAACAGAGATAAAATCATGAGTACCTATAAAACAATGATCAGCGGTGATGAACCCTAGCAGAAGAACACTGGCAAATTGGAAGAGATCATAGATGAACGGCAAGCAAAACCTAAAGACTTTATAGATCTGGTTACAAAATACACAAATATACACAAATATGAACGGCAAGCTCGAAACAGCAACATTATTACCAAAAACCCTATAATAGCAACATCAACATTATTAAAATTAGGATTCAAAATGAAAAAGAAAAAGGAATATGCAGAATCATAGGTACCCGGTGATGAACAAGCGAGCAGAAATGATGGAAGCTCGAACTGCTAGCGGAGACAATCGAAGATCAAACGCGAACAAAGTGGATTGAATCTCGATTGCGAGCAGAGAAGATTGAATCTCGAACTACAAGCAGAGAGAATCAAAGCTCAAACGCGTGTCAAGACCTCCATTGCCATCCTCGAAGAGAAGAAGACGAAGAAGAAGAAGATTTAGTAGCACGTCAATGTCTGAGGAAGATGAAGATGAGGATGAATTAGCAAAGAAGAGCGCACGTCAATGTCTCCTCTATTGCCATCATCGAAGAGAGGAAGATGAAGATGATTTTGTGCTTGTTAGGGTTGGGGTTTTGTCTCAGACTTTCTTTCAGTAAAAGGAGAAGAAGATGATGAATTGAAGGCCCGTGGAGGAAAGGGGTTTTGTTTTTCTTTTTTTTAGTTAAAGTGGGAAAAATATTTTGTTAAAATATTTGGAGAGAAGCTTATAATTTAAAAAAAAATATTAATTTATTTTAGACAACATTTATAAGTTGATGTTTATTAAAAATTTTAAAGCAACTTTTATAAAATGTAATATATGAATATAATAAATGTTGTCTATTTAATTTATTAAAGCAACATTTTTGTTATGTTTTTTAATTAACTAAAAAATAACATTTATAACATGTTGATTTAAAAGAGTTGCAATAGTCTTATTTTTTTACAACAAATATTAAGAGTTGCTTTTTATTATTTTAGACAACATTTTTTAAGTATTGTTTCGAATATATGTTGCCATAGATTAAAATTGTTGTAGTGAAGGTATATATATGGCTAAATATTATATATTAAAATGAGTTTTTTATTATTGCTTTTCTTTATTTCAATATGATAGAAGATAAACAAATATTAAATAACATTGCATTGACATTAGTCTCTATTAATAAACTTTTTATTTATTTATTAATACTTTATATATTAAAAAATGAATTATTTTTGAATACATTATTCTATTTCAATAACCGTAAATAAAGACAGAGTTTTAATATAAAAAAAATGAATTAGGATTATATATAAGAAAAGGAATTAAATTGGATCGAGATTTTAATTTGGCCACATCAATTAGTCGTTACAATATTTAGTGTGGCAATCGTTGTTATATCATCGCTGTAATTATTGACTCATTTTTGAAAAGGGGTTCAGAGATCACTATAATATCTGAAGCTCGATTTGAGATACTACTATAGTAAAATTAGAATCTGAAAGACCAAATTAAATAATGGTGTGAATCTAAAATCCACTATAAAAATTTACTCATCATCAATTACTTATTTGTCATGAAGTTAAGTTTGTCAAACTAAATGCAAAAAACAAGAATGTGCGTTATAATTCTACAAGAGTAGTGTTAGAATACCAGTATAATTTATTATTTTTGGCTAATAATTAGCCAAAAAAATTATAAATATTAGTTAAAAGTATGATATTAAATTACTAAACTAAAAATACTAAATTGCTAGTTAAAAATATTGACCAATATAAAATAAAATTATTAACCCTCAAAATTTTTTCATTCTACCATTCTCAAAATACATTATGGGTGTATAGAACTTAATTTTGAGATATTACTTAATGAAATAAATGCTAACTGCTAAGTAATTTACGCCAATCAAATATTGTGGCATATAGCACCATAAATTGAGTTTTTCTACATATTTAAATTTTTTTGGTAATCAAGTCCAACTAAGTTGGTTCAAACTCAACAAAAATTAGTTTTATTAGTGAGAGCATGAACACATACTCTAACTATTTTAACGTTCGTCCTCCTCCTCTTCCTCCTTCTTCGCGTTCCTCCTCCTTCTTCTTCACATTCCTTCTTCTTCTTCGCATGTTTCCTCCTCTTCGTTGTTCTTTCATTGCTGCTGTTGTTGCTGCATTTTTTCTTTTTTCTTCTCTTCTTATTAGTGATTTTGCAGCATTATGTGTTTCTCCCTCTTCTCTGTTTGATTTTTTCTTGTTTTTATTATTGTTAAGAAAGTAGAACAAGAAAAAAATAAACAAGAAAGAGAAGATAAACAAGAAAAGAAGAAGAAAATGATGATGATATAAAAATTGAGAAGTTTTAAATTATGCAGAATTTATCAAGAAATAACACCGAAATTTATTAACCATTATACAAGAGTTTCTCAATTTTGACACCAAAATTTTTTAACCATGACACAAGTTCTTATTAAGAGGGAGAAACAAGAATTATGAGCATATTTATGACTTTTCTATATTTAAATTTACATAACTATAAGAAAAAGCAGTATTTGTAACAAAATTTTATTACAAAAAATCTAAATTTTGAAACTGAAAGGAATTTGTGACAAAAAAAGGTTGTTGCAGTATATCTCGTTACAAAAAATTTTTGTAACAAAAAATAAAACTGTTACAATACAAAGTAATATTTTGTAACAAATTTTTTTAATACAAAAACTAAATTTATTACAAAAGTGATAATAATTTTTTACCTTTAAAATTTTTTTGGTAACAATATATTTTTTCTATCAAAAAATTTTGTTACAAAATATAACTTGATTTTGTAACATTTTTTTCTTTAGTTACAAAAACACAACATTTATTTTGTAACAATTTTTTAATACAAATTATATACATAATTTATCAAATTAGTTTTTTATTAACTGATGTATTAATTAATTTATTGAGTAAGTTAACATTTCATAATATGTAATAACATAAATAATTCAGACATGCTTCATTTAACTAAGATTGTTTTAAGAGAAAATAACATTAGTGTCTACATTATATCGATTAGTTTCACAAGTTATATTTCTTCTACAAGTTTAACCAAAAGTTAAAAGTCTAATATAGATTAGTGTCTTTATGAATCAAAATATTCTTGAGTCCTTTAGGTAGCATGTTTTCACCATTTTAACACTCTTGTAAATGACAAAAATAAAACAAAAATTAAAAACAAGATATAACACTAATTACAATTTTTTTTCATTCACTTTCATTCAAAATTTTTAGAAAAATTTTGGCAGAACCTCTCCTAAAACTTGGATATTTTCACTATCTACAATTCCATAAAAAATAACCAATTTATCACTTATTTCTCAGCCAATACACAACCAAATTTATGAAACTAAATAATAATAGGACATTTACCATTTCTCAACCATGACACAACTAAAATATAATAAATAGATCCATATACAATTAAACTAGACTAATACAAACTATCCTAGCATTTGTCATTTCTCAATTTGTCATTTCATTTTGCTTATCTAAGACCAGACAGTTAATCAACATTCAACAAAAGAAAATAATTTTTAGAAGGAAACAAATCATTCAATATACAAAATATATGTTATGCGGTGTGGCTCTATACAATATACATCTCCTGTCTTAATTGTTATAGTCTAACAGTTCTTAATTACTTGTCGACCATGGAAATAGTCATACATAATCTCTCTACTTACTTCGTACTTTATATCTTATTGTAAAGATCTTTATGTAATGTTCCAAAATAAGTGACTGTCCATGCTATAATCATATGATTCAAGTTATAATACAAAGAGAGCCATACTGAGTGATTCTTGAATATTCTCGAAGGTGTACACCAAACACTCTTGTATTGCAAACTCATTCAAACAGAACTTCTTTTATTTATTGCAATGACAATTGAACTGGTAGGAGATGATGGTAGACTATGCTGTTCACCAGCATTTACTGAAGGCCTCGGAGGCTTACTTAGAGTTCTTATGGCAACAACATACTCATGTTGTAATACCATGTAAAAGGAAACAACAGCTCAGAAATCATATCTATATGTCAGAAAGAGATGAAGTTCATGACTTTACCTTTCGTATCAGGATCATACGAAAAAAGAACAATTCTCCCAAAGGTAAAGTCGCCAAAAAAGAAATTATTGTGCAAATGACCTATTAAAGGTTTGAAATTTAGTTGAACAATGGGCAATATATGCCTTTAATATTTTAGTAATTTACATCTTTTTGTAGTAAAAAAAAGTATAAGAAAGGTATTCTTTGTTAAAAAAATTTAAGTTACGGACAGTTAACTTAACCACTCAACTAGTTAAACATGTTGACAACTAATGAGTGATTAAAAGGAACGTTGAACAATTTCCACCAAAAAGCATGTGGTGATAAATATTCAACAGACTTTGAAAGAACAACATAACAAATTATTTGAGATTAACTAATAGTACTTCTAAAATGTAAAAATATAATAATTTTTGCACATTGAAAAAAGTGTTTGAGATATACAATGAATAATATCAAATATGCTATTCCAGTAAGAATTTTTGCCTCAGCATTGCACAAAATACAAAACAAAGCTTCCTGTTCTCTAGATTGTTACCGTAGATTATTATCTTCATTACTATGACAATATTCTCTAACAATGCTTAATAAAAAAACAAAGTAAGTTGATCAGTTAATTAAATAAAAATAATAAAATAATAAATTGGATTAGTATTCTAGTTTGTACCATCCAAACAATTCAATTGTTAAGGTACTTTCTTTATTGCAATGGTTGAATTTTTTGTGAAAACACTAACTCTGCACAGGTGATACTTCCATCGAAGAGAAGCAAATGAAAGGCTTTCATAAAAATTCTCGTAAAATCGAGAATGAAGTTTTCATTCTGTACATGTCAAATCATGAATTAGTAACTGCATTCAATCTTCAAAAAATCTCAATTATTTCGAATTTTCTCTTTTTTTTTGGAATGGAATATTTACAGAATCCCCAGAGAGAGAATACTGGAATCTTTTTTTGATTTAATGTATTCAATTATAGAAGAAACATCCAATTTTGGAGCACCAACTTGAATTATGCTGACCAGATGTTCCTTCACCCTTTAATCCTGTCTTGTCAATTTCTATGATATATACCATAATACATTATAAAATTGTCTTATGTCTCAATATCAACAAATACAACCTATCCACTTTCAAAGGGCTCTATCTAAACTAAATTTTAAGGCGGTTCTCTATAACTCCCCAATACAAACTATCCTAATTCAATGTATTGTAGAAACTATAAAATTAATAATAAAATTAAACTAATAGTTCTATGTTAATAAGGATAATGTAATTTTCACAATAATACCCTCAATTCACAAACACAAAAATATAAGAAAAAGAAACAGAATCAAAATCATAGAACATAAAAGCAAAAAAAGAATCAAAATAATGGAACAAAGAAACAAGAAAACATAATCAAAATCAACTTTTCAAAAAATCAAAAATCAGATTATCAAACAAATTACTTAATAATATTTCATAGAGGAAGAACGACTGAGATGAACTGGACCAGCAGAGGCAAGGACGATGCAGGACGAGTAGAGGATCAGGAACGGCAACCACGAATAGCGACGACGACGATGCACAGGAGCCGACGACCACGCACAGGAAACAACGACGCACACTGGACCACGGCAACGCACATGACACAACGACGGCACAGAAGATGATGACAGAGGAGAAGAAGGCAAGGTGGAGACAAGGTGTTCAAAGGAGGCTACATGGGTGCTTCTTCTTTCAGCAAGAGCTCAGTTGTTCAGTAGAGTGGAGGGCCTAGAGGCACAAAGATAGTAGAGAGAGTTATAAACAAATAATTTGGGGACCAAAATCGTGCTTAACCCTTACAAAAATACTTATATTTTGTAACAAACAAATAATTTGTTACAAACAATATTGAATTTTTTGACAAATTAATTTTTTGCTACAAAATAAAGAGTTTTTGAAACAAAAGTATATTTTGTTACAAATATTTTGAACTTTGTAACTATTTTATCCTTTGTTATAAAATATTATAAAATTTTGTAACAAAAAACCAGTTTGTTACAAAGTTAACATAATTTGAAACAAAAAATAAGGTTGTTATAAAATATTAGCACGTTTTGTAATAACTTGTATGGTTGTTACAAAATATTATTATTATTCTATAACAACCTCCAATTATTGTTACAAAAAATCATGTTTTTGTAACAATTTTAAATTTGACACAATTTTTGTTACAAATTTTCTTGTAATGCATGCATGTGTTTTTGTGGTTGATTGAGTCAGGTTTATGTGCTTGTTCTAAATTGAGTTTTTTTCTATATCGTCATTATTAAGTAATTTCGGATATAAATAGGTGCACTTTTGGTTTGTGCTTGTTTTGAATTGAGTTTATTTGTGTGCCGTTATTATTAAGTAATTTTAATGTATTCTAGATTTAAATAAGGTGCACTTGGTTTGTGCTTGATTCAAATCAAATTTGTTTGTGTATTATCATCATTAAGTAATTCCAGTACATTCTGAATTTAAATAAAGTACACTTGGTCTGAGCTTATTTTGAACTGAGTTTATTTGTATGTCGTCATTATTAAGAAATTTTGGTATATTCTGGATCTAAACTGTTATACGTAGAAGAAGAACACGACGATGATAACAATAACGATAACGATGATGACAATAATGATGTTGGAGGAGAAGGAGGAAAAGCAAAGAGTAGATCAAAGAAATTCAAATAAAAAAAGAAAGAGGAGGAGAAGGAGGAGGACGAGGAAATGACAGATGAGAGTGGTGGTAATGACGACGATAAAGAAAAATAAAAATGAAGAAAAGTTGGGAGAAGAAGAAGAAGCAGCGGGGGTGTAAGGAGGAGAAGAAGGGGGAAGAAAAAGAAGAAGATGATGAATACGATAACATAAAGGTGCATAAATGTGAAATATATTATAATAATTTGATTGGACTTGATTAAGTGGTTGTAGAGTCATATTTGTTGTGATAAGAATGTCTGAGGTGGATGACCATTACTAATATGGGCAACTGAAATTTTCAAGAGAGAAGTTTAAGATTCTTATGCAAGACAAACCTTTAATAAAGTTTAAAAAGAATGAATTTATACATGTATAAATAAGGCTTCATAACCTGAGACATAACACATGAAATAAAAATCACTCATGCATAAAATATTCATCTCTTTCTCTTCATATATTGAAACACATATGTTCTATCTCAGTTATATTAAAATACTAATATTAGAAAATATTAATACTAGAGCCTTCTATTTACATTTCGTTATTTTTATTTTATTACCTCTTCCTTATTTATTTATTTTACAACAGGTTATCAGCACGAGACTCTGATCAAAATTTAGGAAGACTCAGAAAATGACAAGGATAAATAAAGAAGATGTTTGCCTTGTGGATAGTGCAAGTTCGCATACTATTCTTAAAAGTAATATATATTTTACTCATCTTGTACCAAAAGAAGAATATGTTAATATGATTATTGGCTCAAACAATGTGATAGAAGGTTCCGGAAAAGCAATAATTTTGTTTCTCAGAGGAACAAAATTCATAATAAATAATACATTATTGTCTACCAAGTCTCTAAGAAACTTGTTGAGTTTTAAGGATATTCGCCAAAATGGATATCATATTGAAACAATGAATGAGAAAAATCATGAGTACTTATGTATCACAACTCATGATTCAAATAAAAATGTTATATTAAAAAAGTTGCCCTCACTTTCTTCTGGGTTATATTATACAAAAATTAGTACAATTGAATCACATGCCATCGTAAACCAGAAGTTTACTGGTCCAAATAAATTCATAATTTGGCATGATCGATTGGGGCATCCTAGAACAACCATGATGCAGAGAATTATTGAAAATTCTCATGGATATTGACTAAAGAACCAGAAGATTCTTAAATCCAACGAATTTCGTTGTGCTACATGTTCTCAAGGAAAGTTAATTTTAAAGCCATCACCAGTAAAGATTGAATTTGAGTTTCCGAATTTCTAGAAAGATTCAAGGCAATATATGTGGACCTATTCATCCACCATGTGAATTTTTTAGATATTTTATGGTACTAATAGACGTATCTTAGAGATTGTCACATGTGTGTTTATTGTCTTCTTGCAACCTAGCATTTGCAAGATTACTTGTTTTAATTATTCGATTAAAAGCACAGTTTTCATAAAATTCAATCAAAGCAATTACTCTTGATAATGCTGGTGAATTTACTTTCCAAGCCTTTGATGCTTATTGTATGGCTAACGAAATAAGCGTTGAACATCCAGTAACTCATGTTCACACACAAAATGGATTAGCAGAATCACTTATTAAATGCTTCCAATCAATTGCTAGACCCTTATTTATGATAACAAATCTTTGAACCTTTGTTTGGGGGCATGCAATTTTATATTCTGCAACAATTATTTGTTTGAGGCCAACAAGTTACAATCAATTCTCTCCTCTGCAATTAGCTTTTGGCCAGCAGACAAATGTTTTTCATTTGAAGATATTTGGGTGTGCAATATATGTTTTAATTATCCCACTTTCTCGCACTAAAATAGGACCCAAAGAAAGTTGAGAATTCATGTGGGATATGATTCTCCCTCTATAGTGAGGTATCTTGAGATATAAACAAGAGATGTGTTTAAAGCTCGATTTGCATATTGTCATTTTGATAAATCAAAATTTCCAACATTAGGGGGAGTGAATAAGTTTCTTGAAAAAGAACTTAATTGGAATGCATTATCCTTGATGCATTTAGATCCTTGATCAAGGCAATGAGAACTAGAAGTTCAAAAGATTATACATTTGCAAAGAATAGTAAATGAATTGCCTGATACATTTTCTGATATGAAAAGGATTACTAAATCCTATATACCAGCTGAAAATGCTCCAATTCGAATTGATGTCCCAGTCGAACAAATGGCCACTAAAACAAATTCACGTTAGAAGCGTGGTAGGTCTATCGGTTCCAAAGACAAAAATTCTTAAAAAAGAAAAGAGGTAAATACTATTCCTATTGAAAAGAATAAAGACATAGTAAAGATACCTATAGTTGTCTAAAATTCTGATATAGTTTTGACGCCAGAAGACATTCAGGTACCTAAAAATTGTGAAAATGATGAGATCTCAATAAATTGTCTTTACAAGAGAAAAATTTAATTGAAATAAAATAATTGTCAATTAAATATTTGTATATAATGTGGCATTACACATCATACATGAAAGTAAAGATCTTGAGACAAGAACAGTCGAAGAATATTGACAAAGGAATGATTGGCCAAAATAGGAAGAAGCTATCAAGGCTGTAACACCCTACCACATAGAGCTTTACACCTAAGATGTAAAACAGAGGTGGCGAGGTGCTACGACCTCTAAAATAAAATATGAATACGTTTAATGGTCGAAGGAATGTAGTCTACTAGGAGCCTTGAAAAATGGGTAAAACAAAATCGCAAAATTAAAAGCGCAACACTCAGGAAATAGGTGCGTACGAAGAAAACTAGAGTTCATATATATATATATAAAGTAAGAACAAAGGGTCAATAATACAAAATAACAAGCTCCTAACTTGGCCTGCGAAGTAAAGCTAGCAAGAGAATATTTACATACATATATATACTTAACCCAGAACCCAGAATACATATATAATAAATCCTGGTTCTCCATAAACCTCTAAGAGGTGCAAAATAAAACAAGGTATCAGAAGAGTTCTATACATCAAAATAGAGCCCCGAAAATCCACTTCGTTGCGGAACTCCAGCCGCCCAGCGAGGTGCTTCTCGACCTGTATCTGAAAAACACAAATATCGTATGGGATGAGAACCGGGGGTTCTCAGTATGGTAAAGATGCCTGCATATATAAGATATAAGGTCCTAGAAATGCCAGAGGCAATCCTAGAATGCTGACTCTCTGATTATAAAACTCAAGGAACTAAAATAGAACCCATAAGCAAGGGTAGTTCTCTAAGGTTCTAAACTTGATCAAAACCTAATCAAAATCCTCAATCCTCCACCTTTCCTCCAATCCTCCAACTCCAGTGAAACCACAGGCAAACAAATAGAAAAGTCAAGCACATACAGAAAGTATATATGTAACAAGTAGGCAATTAGCAAATAACATGAATAAATAATTAAGCAAGCCAAGACAATGCACAAACAAGCAAATCAAACATATGCACATGATGCATGTCTGTCCTACGGCTGATGATATCATCTGTCGGTTATATAGCCAACCCGACACGTCCTGGTAACTAACCATGGACTAAAACACCCATTGCGAAGCAAGTGAGTTTGAGCTGCAACCCCTTTTTCTTCTACCCGCTTAACCCAGAGCCAGTGGAATAACCAATACTGCGTCTACTACCCAGGCGGGTGTTTAAAAGCTCAACCTGGAGCAAGTGGGACAAACCACCATCCTTGCTACTACCCAGGTATCTCAAGCATTGGCCTGGAGCAAGCGGGACGAACCACCATCCTTGCTACTGCCCAGGTATCTCAAACATACGTTCATTTATTACTCCATAATTAAACTCATTTCTTCCTACACTTCTTCCTTATCTCATACCCGGAGCAAGTGGACATCATCACTGCCTACTACCCGAGGCCACAATCATATTTATTTACAAACCAGCATCCCCGTTAAACTTTTCAACTTACATCACCCCTTTTCAATCTTTCTTCACTCACAAGTTATTATTCTCTCAATGTTTAACTCCCTTTCTATAACTAAATTTAAGTTTAGGACACTAGGGAGTAAAAATAGAGGTTTAGAAGTTCGAAATTAAGCTTTAAAACACCAAAATCTGTGTTTGCTGAAATAGGGGCTACGCGTACGCGTGGGCATACATTTTTCCTTCCTCGTGTACGGAAGCACCTTGCTCGCGTACACGAGATTCCCAACCTGAATAGATCGGTCGCGTCGCGTGCAGTGGTCGCGTACGCAAGCTATGCAGAACAGCAAAAATGCAAAATGCTACAAAATTTTCAATTTTACACTCCAAACTTCCAACGCGCATAACTTTTTCGTTTTAAAATATTTTTTATCCGTTCTTCGAATGGCGTAAACTTCATGGATCCAATTTTTATATGAAATAAGTTTGAAATAAATTGGGGGTCTAGAAGCCGAGTTATGATTTGCCGAAGTTTGGCAAAAAATTAGACTTTTCACAAAAATTCCTAAACCTCTATTATCACCAACTCAACTCAATACTAACACTCTAAACATACAAACAGCACCACTACCTTTCAATTCAGCATCATAAACCCACATTTTATCAAAACCAAGCATACCTCAACCTTACATGCATTTTTTTTCTAACATTTTCAATAATAGCATAAAAATCATAATCTTAACATATCAACAATTAACAATTTCCTTTACCACCAGCAAATGTTCTCTTCAAGCAAGATTGAATATTCTCTTCAAGCTAATTCCAGCCTAAATACCAGAATTAAATAATTTTAAACATAATTGCTCATAACTTTTGAAATTGGGAAGGAATAAATTAGAACATAGAAGTGGTTTTCTTACCTAATTATTGATTGAGCTTTGTAGAACTCGACGCTGCGGTTGCGTGGCCGTAAACGGTACGACGATCGGAGTTCAGAGCAGAAAGTTATGTGAGATTGAAGTGGAACCAAGGGTTTGAAACATCACCTTTGTTCTTCTTCCCTTCAACCACCAACGTGGAAATAAAATGTTTTGGGAGAAGAAATGAATCTCTTGCCTTTTATGTGTTGGGCTTTAGTCCCGGTTTGGTCCCAATTCAATTAGTTTGGTTTGTTCGGCCCAATTTTGGGCTAAATTCTTTAAAATTAGTGTCAAAATTCTTGTTTTAATTAGTTTTATCCTATTTTACTGTAAAATTTATATTTCTAATTTCTTTTATTAAAAATTAATTTCTTAATTAATTACTCACTTACAAAACGTGAAGTCTTTGAACCTGTAGTCCGTACACCAAAAGATGTAAAACCTATTGGATACAGATGAGTATGTGAGAAAATGAAATAAGACTACATTACAAAACTCGATTTTTGGTGCAAGATTTTTTACAAAGGCCCGGTATAGATTATGAAGAAACATATTTCCCTGTCGTAGTTGCAATAACATTGTGTTAGTTGGTCAGTTTATCCACATACCATAAACTACATATGCATCTAATAAATGTGGTAATAGCCTATTTATACAGATCATTAGATCGTGATATCTATATGAAAATCCCTAAAGGACTAAAGATATCTAAACCATCCAATGAATATTCACAGGGGTTATACTCAGTCAAATTGCTAAGACCTTTATATGGTCTAAAGCAATTTAGACGAATGTGGTATAATCATCTTACTGAGTATCTGGCCAAAAACAGATTTAAGAATGATAATTTCTACCCATGTGTTTTCATTAAGAAATCAGTATCTGGATTCATTATAATTGCTGTGTATGTTAATGATTTAAATATTATTGAAACCCTTGAAAAGATTCCAACAATTATAAAAAGCTCTAAAAGAAGAGTTTGAGATGAAAGATCTTGGAAAGACTAAATTTTGTCTCGACCTGCAGATCGAACATACAAAAATAATATACACAGAAAAGATCTTCAAGATATTTGATATGGATAAATCACATCCATTAAGTACCCCAATGATCATAAGATCTTTGTATGTAGAAAATGATCAATTCTGTCTTAAAGAAAAAAGAAGATACCCTTGGTCCTAAAGTACCATATCTTAGTGCCATTGGGGCACTAATGTATCTTGCTAATAATACAAGACCCGATATATCATTTGCTGTGAATTTACTAGCAATGTATAGTTCCTCTCCAACCAGAATACATTTGAATGGAATCAAACAAATCTTTTGATATCTTCATGGAACGGTTGATATGAGATTGTTTTATCCATATAGATCCAAGTCACAACTAGTTGGCTATGCAGATGTAGGATACTTATTTGATACACACAAAGGAAGATCTCAAACAGGATACCTATTTACATATGGTGGTACAGCTATATCATGGAGTTCCATGAAATAGACGATTGCAATAACATCCTCTAATCATGCTGAAATACTAGCGATACATGAAGCTAGTCACAAGTGTTTTTGGTCAGGAGTTTGATCCAATATATTCTATAATCATGTGGACTGATTGATCATAAGATAGCTCCAATTGTTTTGTTTGAAGATAATACAACATGCATTGCTCAACTTAAAGGTTGATATATCAAAGGTGATGGAATAAAGCATATGTCTTCCAAATTCTTCTTCACTCATGATCTTCAAAATTAAGGGATAATTGATGTCCAACAGATCATCTGGATATTTATTTACAAAGTCACTCCCAAAATCCTCTTTTGAAAGATTAGTACATCAAATTGGGATGCGCCAATTTCGAGATATTAAATAATGTCGACAAGAAGAGGGGGAGACTGTACCATTTTTTTCTTGGTCAGGATTTTTTCCATTGGATTTTTTTATAAGGTTTTTAATGTGGCAGTCCCATCACAATAGATTTTGTATTCTTTTTCCTTCACTAAAATTTTTTTGTCAATGAATTTTTCTTTAACAATGTTTTAACAAGACATAATCCTAAATAGTAAGAATGCATGAGGTGGATACCCATTAATAATATGGGCGGCTGAAATTTTCAAAAGAGAAATTTAAGATTCTTATAGAAGACCAACCTTTAATAAAGTTTGAAAATAATAAATTCATACATATATAAATAAGATTTCATAGCCTAAGACATAACACACGAATTAAAAATTACTCCTACATAAAATATTCCTCTTTTTCTCTTCATATATTGAAACACATGTTCTATTTCAGTTATATTAAAATATTAATATTAAAAAATATTAATATTAGAATCTTTTATTTATATTTTAATATTTTATTTTATTATTAATTTATTTATTTATTTTACAACAATATTGTTTATTTGGTCTACTTTCGGTGTATTTCTTTTGTATTATTCATCGTTGACATAAAAATTGAAAAGTTATCCGAAGAAACTAAATGCTGAAAACTAAATCAAATTCTAAATATATAGTGGAGTGATAAGCACGCAGAGAGGAATATTAAGACGGACAATAACCACGAAAACATAGCGGGGGTGACAATGAGAAGGAGTGTTTATGCCCTAGTACAAAGTCCCTAGCCACACAGCAGCAATGTAGGGTCCACCAAGATAACGACAGTTGGTCCGACGCATTCAAATGCCACACCACCGCTCGGTCCCCTAACCTACTAAAGACTATTAACCTGCCTCCGTCGCTGTCAAACTCCCTTCCACCCCTGATAATTTCTTGCATTTGGCTAAGGCATGTCCACGCGTCACTCTTCCATTGGCTATTTCCCAGATCTCCCGGTCCCCACCAGATAGACTTGTTTCGCACAATCACGCCACCTATCTTCAACCACCACCACAGCCATAACCATATCACAAACAATATCAAACACAAGAATTTTCATTTTTCCACGGAGCCATCGCACCATGGCTTCCAAGTTATGTGATTCATGCAAGTCAGCCTCAGCCACCGTCTACTGCCGCCCTGACGCCGCCTTCCTCTGCTCCCCCTGCGACTCCAAGGTCCACGCCGCTAACAAGCTCGCCTCCCGCCACCCTCGCGTCTCACTCTGCGAGGTCTGCGAGCAGGCACCTGCTCACGTCACCTGCAAGGCCGACGCCGCCTCCCTCTGCCTTGCCTGCGACCGGGATATCCACTCCGCCAACCCTCTCGCTTCCCGCCACGAGCGAATCCCCGTCACTCCCTTCTATCACTCCCTCGCCGCTACCGTCAAGTCTCCGGTCAACTTCCTTGATGACCACAGGTTCTTCTCCGACGCCGATGCTGATGCGGATGTTGACGTCAGCACTGAGGAGGCCGAGGCTGCTTCCTGGCTCCTTCCCACACCTTCTAACCCTTCCAAGGCAGATCTGAACTCGTCTCAGTACATTTTCCAGGAGATGGAACAGGTTCCGTATGTAGATCTGGATTACGGCAACGTGGATCCCAAATCGGAGCCGAAGAGCTCCGCCACCACCGACGGAGTTGTTCCGGTGCAGAGCAAGACCGCTAACGAGCACTACTTTGAGCCTTTCGCCTACGGTGGCTACAAGTACAACTCGCAATCTCAGTCACAGTCACAGATGAGCCATAGCGTAAGAACAATCTCTGGAGTTGATTCATTTTCTTTTCCAGTTTCTTATGTGAAGTGTGAAGTAATGTTTTGAACTTTTCGTGTTCGTTTTTTGCGGTTTTTTATCGTTTAGGTGTCGTCGTCGTCGATGGACGTTGGTGTTGTGCCGGACGGGAACGCGATGTCTGAGATATCGAACTGCAAGGTAGCATCGTCGGTGGAGGGAGGGAACCAGGCAGTGACGGTGACGGCGCAGTTCTCGGCGGCGGATAGGGAAGCTAGGGTTTTGAGGTATCGGGAGAAGAGGAAGAACCGAAAGTTCGAGAAGACTATTCGCTACGCTTCTCGTAAGGCTTATGCAGAAACGAGGCCAAGGATCAAAGGCAGATTCGCCAAGCGCACTGAGGTTGACCCTCTCAATGGATACGGCGTCGTTCCGTCGTGTTAATTTTCCGTCTTTTTGTATGGAATCACCGAATCAATAACCATAATAACGATGATTAATATATGCCGGGGTTACTTGCTCTCTTCTTTTTTTCTTATTCTCCTGTTTGCTTTTCTATGTATATATTTTTTTGTATGAATTATGCAATGTATAAAGTTGCAAACTCTTTTGCCATCTGTTTTGTAGCTTAATTGTATCTTGTCTTTTGGTTTTTGTTTTTCACCGTTTTGAGGAATTCGGTAGTTTCTTTTGCCTTGGGCCAAGCAAGTAAGAATAAGCATTTTCTGGTTGTCTCCCATCAAGGGTTCAGATATATATGGCTAGAATGCAGATTTGTCTTGTGAACTTGTGTATCAAAATCTGAAATATTATTGGCCAATTGAGGAGCCTTCCTCGATCTCATTAAATATTAATTCTTGTGTTAAACACTAGCGAGATTGAACCCAACTTCAATTCCTGTCTCTGCGACAAGAACTAGATTTCAGGAGAATTTTGTCTACAAGTAAATTCTTAATTTAACCGTGGTTCATTTGGATTGAGAAAATTGCAAATCTTATGAACATTTTGTAAGGATGCGGCACTAAGGTAATTCAAAAGAATTAACTATCGCTATGGTTTATCTGTATCATCCCTGCCAGAAGTTTATTTTTAGAAGCCGTGGGTGCTTGGGATTGTTTGATCGGAATGGATTATGGATCCTCAATTAAAAAAATTAAGGGAATAAATTGTAATTTTTAAATTTTTAGTATATAATGAATTAGCTTTTGTCAAATTGAAATTTGAATAAGAGTGATTTTATAGCATTGATTTTGGATAGAAGATAATCTGTATTAAGTGTTAACATAATTTATATTTGATAATTTTATACTAAAATTAGTTTTAATAAAATAAATTTTGTTTAAATAACATTAGTTAAAATTATTTTTAGATAGATAATTATTAAAAAAATATGCCATTAAATTATAATATTATTTTTTAAATATTTAATTTTTTATACTTTTGTCTAGTATGTTTTTTATATAATATTTTTTTAAGTATTTTTAGTATTCTTTTTTAGTATGTTATAATTTTTTATTATTATTATTATTTATGGTTAATTTATTTCTTTTAATTTACTCTACTTAATGGGATCAATAAATTATATTATAAAAAAATAATAAATATAATATACAAAAATCATAATTATAAAAGCATACAATGTTTAATAAAAATAAAAATAACAAAATAAAAGAAAAAGAGAACTAAAAAAAAACAATAAAAATTTCATAAATAAAGCAATAACATGTATAAAGGGTAGGATTGGTAGAAGGAAATTAAAGAAACGTAGAAGCTGGTTAGTGAAACACAGAAATTAGGATTTGTTACTTCTTATTTCTGCCGTTTACAAGAAGAAAAAGTATCCAAATAAAAAATTGAAGCGTTCAAGAAACTTGAACATGCTTTTCATCCTTCAAACACAAAAACAAACACACCCTTGATGTTTTTCTTTCATATTTTTTCTTAATCTCATTTATAAAATTTATAGTGAGAGATTATAATTTACTCTTTTAAGTAAGAAAAAAAATTGAGAAATTCCGATCTCGTTAGAAGAAATTCTGCAAGTTAAAAAATTCAACGGTGAAATTAGAGATTTAAAAATTTAATCAAAATTCAATTAGGGTTTATAATTTAGGTTCAATCGGAGTTGAACTAAATATAATAAAATAATATATTATATATACAATTGATATTATATGTATACAAAAAATCTGTTACCGAATCAAACACTCGTATAAAATACATATTAAAATATAAAATTTATATTATATTAAAATCAAATTTTTGCACTTAATAATAGAACTGACTTAACATGTTTCTAAGAATATTTTTTAACTTATTTCTTCTAATTCATCAAATCAAATTAATAATAGCTAATTAATAATATCAATTAATTAATTTGAATAAATATCTTAATATCATATAATTTATTATAATATTTATTAATTTATTTTGATAGTATTTTTTAAATTATTTCTTTTAATGTTCTTATAGTAATTTTTAATTTACTAAACAAAATCAATTATACTAATTTGGTTAGATAACTGTAGTCTTCTGATCTTTTATATATAGATGACCAAACAAAATTATAAAAATCATCATTTTTATCATTTTTTTTTTATTTTAACTCTTTTTTGTGTCTCTTTTTTTCTTTTTTTTTTCCTTTTTTGTGTATTTTTTTATGTTTAAATATATTCAAATTAATTCTATCTTATATCAATTTGTTTTCTCTTATTTATTTTGATTTATATATATAGTACTTATTGATATTTTTTTTTAAATGTTCTTTAATATGAATTTTTTTATGTTTTATTATTATTAATAATTTTTTTATTTTTACCAATTATAAATCTTTCTACAATGATTCTTTCATAGAATATCTTTTATTTAGTAAATCTATTTTTTCGTTGTCTTTTACCAAAGATGATATATATCAGAAAAGAATAGAAAGATGCAAACTGAATTTCGAACTTTAAATTCAAATCAGAGAATAATTGTTAAATTGAGATCTAGAATTTTTCTAATAAATCTAAATTTTTTATATTATTATTATTAAAAATTTTAAATACCATAATAAAATTTTAGATTTTTTTAATCTTATTATTCTTGAGCTATAATTAAACTATATCTTTGAATAGTTTCATCTTTTTTTAAGGTATAAAGGTATGTAGACATAATATTATATACTTAATTGGCAAAGTTTGAACGAATAAAAAAAAGGGTCCATCTAGTGTACAGATGTACTTTGTACAGATTTTTGTTTTTTTTATTGTTTCAAAAGCGTGTCACTAAAAGTGTTGCTTAAAGAGAAAGTGTTATCCTTAATCGTTAACTTGGCTCTAATACCAATTTTTAATTTCTGGCCTTTCTTTTAATTTCTTTTTCGAAATTTTTATTAATTCTTCATATTTTACTTTGAATAAGTTTATAATTTGTATATGTGCTTTATTTAAAGGATTTTGATAAAAAGTATTGACCATTTCTACTATTTCTCTTGCAGTTATTACTAGTCTTTGATGTTTTGATTCATAACTTTTCAATCTTGTTTTAATTTATAATATTCTTTTTTGCATGGATTATTGTATATAAAATTTTTTATCTGTTTGTCTTTTTCTTTAATATAATTTCTCAAATCTTCAATAACTTCTTTTATTTCTACACTTTCTCCTGTTTCTAAATATCTGTTTAATTTTTCAATTTCATTCTCCATTTTTTCTTTCAACAACTTTAATTCTTTTAAGTCATAATATGGTTTTTCAGGCATTTATAAATTTTTTAAGTTTAATTCCAACTTGTTTATATTTATTCTTATTTCTATCCTTTTTATTATAAGATCATTAATTTTAATCTGAAGATTGTTTAATTCCCTTTTATACTCCTTTATTTTACCTTTTAATTTTCTCGTCCTATTTCTTTTTATTTTATTTTCTGGTTTTTCAATCTTTTTATGCTTCATTATTTATTTTAAAATTTCTGCAAACTCTATCATTGATTCATCATTATTTTCTAAAGATTCTATTAATGTCCCTAGCTCTTCAACTTCTCTTTTCAACTTGTCATAGATTATTTTTAGAACTTCAAATGCTCTTTGATTTATTTCAGAAAACTGTAAATAATTCAAACGATTTTTTCTTTCAAATAGCTCTTGTTTCTTGTCTTGATAAGTTACATATATTTCTTCTTTATTTATTGTCATAATTTAGTGTTTAGGGTTTCATTTAATTTTTCGACCTTTTTTGTTAGTTCTTTTATTTCAGAATTTTCTTCTTTAATTTTTAACTTAGATAAACTTAAAGGGCTATTAATTTTAGATTCTCTTATTTGAAAATTCGATGAAACTAATTTTCCTGATGGTTCTTTTAATAATAGAACTAGGTTTTCAATAGCTTTATATTTTGGTATTTCTGTTTTTACAATTTTCTGAAATAATTCATCAACATAAATTCTTTCTCTGTTTTTAAATATTATACTATGATGGCTATTTGTTAAAGCATAATTTATTGCATATGTAATTGAAAATGGTTTATCATCTTGTTCCATTAGATTCTTTCTGTGAAATTTATAAGCTAAGCTTATAGATCTTCCAAGATTTTCAGTTGATAAAGGTATAGCGTATCCAAGATGGGCATTGAATTTAACATTTACGTTTGCCAAGTTTCCATGAACAATTCCAATTATTTGATCTATTAGGTCATCAGTAATTCTTTTATCACAGATTGCTAGGCTTATTGGTGAATTAATTCCTTTCATATATGTAGATTTAATTAAGACTTGTATAGTACTAATATGAAACCATCCAATTTTAGATCTTTTTTGTTGATCCTTAATTTTCTCAATCTGTTTACTCAATTCTTCATCATTTATCAAAGCTATTTCAAGTTCTCCATTGGCGGATTTTATCTTTATAGGGGCTTCAAGTTGAATTTTTTCATAGTATATTATATTTTTTCTATTAAAAACTTTTTTTAAAAGATTTTGTTTATTAAAATTTTCATTTGATTTGAGATTTAATTCTGTTTTTAGAACAGCCTATTTTTCATTATTTAATAAGGCAGATAATCTATAATAATCAGATTCTTCCGTTAATTCTAAACTTTCTAAATAATTCATAACTAAGAGATTAGGATAAAGGCGTGCCTTTCTGGAGAAAAACTTCCTTTATTTAGTATATTTTACATAAGATGTTTTTATCTCCAGAGGGGAGATTATAGATATTAACTCCAGAGGGGAGTTAAAAATTATTTTTTCCTAAGGGAAATCTTTTTTCAGACTACAGAATCGCCTCGGCAGCTTCCTCCTTGCTCTCCTAGCATATGAGTACTCTTAGCCTCCTGCTTTCTGTTTTCTGATGCCTTCTACAATTGCCTAAGCAATCTATTTATAATGGTTGGGTCTGATGGACAATTCCCATCCTTACCCTTCTTATGACGTCATTGCTTACGTCATTGTTTATTATCTTGCACCAGCTACATTGTTGGTGCTCTATGACCTAAGCGCTTACGTCATTATGCAATAATGTCGAGAGATGCTTCAGATGCGCTGTCCTCTTCTTTTAGGTGGGTGGATGAGCTGTCCTCTTCTTTTATCATGTGGGTGGATCCCATTTCATTATTGCTTTCTTCAGATATTTCTGAGACACACAGCTGGCACTTGTGGTCTTCTCTGTTTTTTATCAAATAGTAGAGATTCCTTTTTATCCCTTCAGGGAGTTTTTCTAAGAGTCCAGATAGATTGTAGAATGCAGATTCAAACTCTACCAAGAGTCTCATCTCTCTTTCTTCAATTTCATTTCTTTTACTGGACACAAGCAGAGTATTTCTGCTTTTATAATTGATTCTTGTGTGAGATTCTCTTGTTATCTTTTGAGTTCTTTCGAAGACCCTTGCTAGTGTGCTGGCTAGTCTACCTTCATGACTGTAGATTGTTAAATCTTGAACTTGATCAATTGGTTGAAAATTTCCTGGGAAGACGGACATGAATATTACTTGATGTGCTGGAACCAAGCATTCTTCTTCTTCATTAAAAATAGGTTGACTATTCGTAAATTTTAGGGATATATCCCTTGGATTTACATTGTCAATCATATTTTTAAATCTCTTTACTGCATCAACGAATCCTGCAGGAAACTCACTAATAATTTTTAGATCATTAAAAATTAAAATTGTATCAATTAATCCATACTGGAAAAACTGATATGTGTCCGATGGGGAAGCATCTGGAAATATAACCAGCTTTGTTAGTTGTTCTTTGGCAATAGGATAATATCCCAAAATTGCCCTTTTTTCTTCAGTCCAATTTAGGACTATGTTGAGGGTTTCTCTGAGATTTGATCTACAGACCCTTTTCTTTTCCTTGATTTCAGCTCTTGTAGGAATATTTCTCATTATTCCTGTTCTCTGGGCTTGAATCGGAGCTTTATCTGCTCTTTTTAGAGTTTGTTCTGGATGAAGAGCTTCATATTCCCTGAAAGATTCCTTTGCCTCTTCTAGTGTTGAAAATCCTCCTTTATGAATTATCCTTGACTGGTGTGTGAATGGTGCTACTTTTTCCCAGGCATCATATACTCCTTTCATGGGGCCATTATAAATTACATAATATTTTTTATCTTGGTGGATTTTTTAATGATTTCAGCAATTATTTTATTTTCCGAAATTTTTTCTTCACCTGATTTGTCCACCATGCTTAGCTGGCTGAACTCTGATGGTTTTGCTTGTTGTGTTGATTTCATTGCTTCAATGGCCTTCTTGAGAGATTAGATCTGTGTCCTTAGTTGCTGGCAATGCTTGCATTTTTCGAGTTCTTGCTCATATTTTTGAATTTCTTGATCTAATGCGTTGTAGACGAACTCCATTCTCTTGTTAATGTATCTGCAATAACATTTTTGTCACCCTTAATATATTTAATTTTTATTGGATATTGTAACAAAAATAATTGCCATCTTACCAATCGTCCATGATTATAATCAACTTTTAAATTATATCGTATGAAACCTGTTAGGTAACTTGAATCTGTCCTTAATGTAAACTCTCTGGGTAGTAAATCAATTTTCCATTTCTTAAGAGATTTAATTGCTGCTAGAGTTTTTCTTTTCATGAGTGGTATATCTCTGTTCTGTTGGAGTAAAAGTCCCTGAAATATACCTGCAAAGTAATTCTTTTGGGGAATATTTAGAATCTAGTGATTCTTTTTCTTGTTCCAAACTTTTTATAGCTTTCTTAGCTTTTAGACATCCTGACCAGGTTATGTCTGAAGCATCTGTTTCTACTATTAAGTAGTCATTTTCTTCTGGAATATAAAGTTCTGGAAGTTTTTCACATAATTCTTTAATCCTTTGAATTTGCATATTGTCTTTTTCATCCCATTTCCATTCTTTTTTAGTACTTATTTTTGGAAATAAGCTTTTAGTGTATTCTGTTATATTCTTTAAAAATCCTTGATCAGAAACATAATTTATACACCTTAAAAATCTTTGTAATTGTTTTCTATATTCTATTTTATTAGGAAATAATTTTACCTTTTCTAGGACATTTGGTTGAAGTTTTAGCTTTCCTTGAGTGGATAGAATTAATCCAAGAAACTCTATTTCTTGTTTTGCTATTCTTGCTTTCTTTTTGCTAAGAACTAATCCTTTTTCTTTACATCTTTCTAAAACAATTAATAATTTTTGAAGATGATCTTCTTTATCCTGTTTTGTAAAAATTAGTATATCATCAATGTATACTAAAACAAATTCATTTAACTCTTTTAGATTTTCTTCCATAAATCTTTGATAAATACCTGGGACTTGTTTTAATCCGAATGGTAATACATTCCATTCATAGAGCAACACACTTGTTGATTCTTTTGTTGGGCAAGTAAAAGCAGTTAATTTCTTTGTTTCTTCGTCTAAACGAAGTTGTCAATATCCTGATTTTGCATCAAGAGATGAAAACCATGTTGCTTCTTTGATTTTTTCTAAAATAGAATCTTTTCTTGGAAGTTTATGAGCATCACCAATAGTTGCTTCATTCATTTTCTTATAGTTAATAACCATCCTTCGTTTTTCCTTTTTAATTTCATTATTGTTTTCGACGTAAAAGGCTGGAGCCGCATGAGAACTTTTACTTAATCTTATAATTCCTTTTTCCAAAAGATCTTTACATTCTAATGAAAACTCTTCTCTATCTCTTGCGGAATAAAGAATTTTATTTGGAACATTTATTTCTTTTGTAGGATCTTTTAATTTAATGCTTACTAATTCGTTATTTGTATTTTTAATATCTAAAGAATTTTCAGCACAAATTTTATCCAAAAGTTCTTCTATCTTTATTTCAAGATTATTTTTTGGAATATTTATCTGAAAGTATAAATTTAAATAACATGTCTCTAATATAGAAAATATTTTAAATTTTAAGATCTTATCTATAGTAGTAGTCGGTATTTTTATACGTTTTGATTTTTGATTTATTGAAGAATCGTGTGGAGCTTTTAAAACTATATATGTTAATTCTTGAATGAATGGATGATATAGCTTTAAAAAGTTATTTCCTATAATAAAATCCATTCCAGAATCTAACATATATATAGATGGAACAATGAACCTATAATTTTGAATAAAAATTTCAGCCATCTCTGCTTTTTTGTCAATTTTATGTATTGATTTGTCAGCTATTCTAACTCTTAATGGTTTCTTTAATTTTTTCCAATCAAGTTTTATATTTGAACTAGCAAAACATTGTGTTGCTCCAGAATCTATGAAAGCATTTATAAACTTTTCTGTTATTTTTATAGTAATAAATGTAGCATTATTACTCAATCTCTGAGTCTGTTTCTGAGACATATTCAAAAATATAGTCTAAGTTATCAACAGATTCCTCTAATGGTTCCATGAAACAAGACTTAGCAATTTCTATTTGCTTAGTAAGATCTTTTTTATCCTTCTTTTTGGGACATTTATTCGCATAGTGTCCTTCTTCTTGGCAATACCAACACTTGCAATTTTCTTTTTTATTCGGGCAATAGTCATTTTTTTGTCTTTTGTTTTTATTGTTATCTCTTTTTCTAAAGTACCTCTTTTTTCTCCAATTTGGATAGTATTTTCTTTTTCTAAATTGATATTTTCTTTTTCTTTGAAAATTTTTATTAAGACCATATTTTTGGGGTATTTCTTCATTATCCTGACAGCAAATTCTAATTATATTTGCAAATCTTTTTTGAGTCGCTTCTTACATACAACGTTCTTTTATTTCCTCTCTTATTGCAGAGGTTGCTCTACCAAAATTATTTTCAATTGTCCCTCTATTTATTTCTCTTATAAATCTTCCCATTATAAATTCATTAGCAGGATATGGAAGTTTTGTTATATACATACTAAGATAATGATTTTTATCTTCTTCTTTTAATTTGTAATAATGTATTCTATATTCACATATATAAGACTCTACATTACATAGATCATATATCTGAATATTAGCTAGATGGTTTTTTGCTTCTTGATATTCTTTATTATAGACTTCTTGTCTATGATCTATAATATTTTTTCCAAAAAATTCTTTATATAGAATCATCATTATATATAATATTTTATCATAAGCTGTTGTTTTTGTTGCTAATTCTTCTATTATTTGGTTCTCTATTGATGTCATATAATCTCTTATAGTTCCTTTAGTATGAAACTCTATGTAATTCCAAATGTCCCTTCCAGACAATTCACTAAGTTTTGGATTAGTAAAGGCTTCTAATAAGAAGGAATTCAACCAGTTTTTGAAAATTTCTTTTTCGTTCTTTTTGCAGTCTAAATCGAGCATTCTTTCTCCTTCCATTTTCTGGATTTTAGGAACATATTTTGACGGTATTTTTGTATATTTTGAATCTTTATTTATAAACCCTTTTTTAAAAGCATAATTATCAAAACCTGTTTTCCATTTAAATTGAGATTGATTATCCTTAGATGTTCCAGCTTCATTTTTAACTTGTATTGGAATTGCTGGTTCTTCGTCACTAGAATAATCTAAGATATATTCTTCATTTTCTATATTTTCAGAATTTACTAATTCTTCTTCTATTTGAAATTCCTGTTCCATAATATTATTTTCTTGAGCCATTTTTAATTGTTTAAAAAGCATTGTAACTTCTTCTAATTTTTCTTCAATATTCATAATTTTAGTGGTGGTTTTACTTTTAAATCTGTTATGTTGATTATATTTTGAAATTTTTCTTCCTTGGGATTCTCTTTTTCCTTATTTCTTTGAAATTTTATGGATGTTAATATTTCTTCAAGCATATCTACTATAGAATTTAATTGTGGGTTAAAAGTATGATATAGATGTGGGGAATCGTTTCCATGGTAACATTTTTTAGAAATTCCGTGTGAAAAATAAGTTTTTTCAGGTTTTTGAAGTCCTTCAATAAAACTTATAGTAAAATAAAGATTTTGAGAAAATTCATTTTATATTGATTTTAAGAATTCGGTGTCGTTACAGTTAACATTAGTTAAAATCATTAATTTTTGACCTATTAATTTTGATAACTTAATTATTTCTTCTTTTAAATCATCTAATTTACTTTTTTCCATTAGGTGACGCTTTTCTTTGTGAAGAGTTACGGTTTTGAGTGAAAAGTGTAGCTTTAGGATGTGTGATTTAGATTTTGCCACATCATTATATCTTTAAATCTGTACAGATTTAGATCTGTACCATATAATTTTCTAATCATAATAATTATATTGACTACATTTTTTTTTGTGTCTATAACTTAATTATTTGAACATATAATTGAAAGTATAAGTAAACCATTGAGAAAAATTATAATTTTTATATACAATGCTGCTTGATTTAGTTTTATGATTATCATTAAATCATGAGAAATATTATAATATTTTATATTTTCTATTTACAATCAATTTATTAATAAATATTAAATATTTATAGCAACGTAAAACATATTTTTTGATAATAAAAAATTGATCAATAATAAAATAAGAAAGATTCGACATGAAAATTTTAAAATATACATTTTAAAAAATTAAAATTAAAATTTAATTTTATCGTCGAATTTAATGCGTGCCCAGTTAAATCTGTTGGTAGTTATTAATTTAATTATTAATTAATAATATATTACTATCGAGTTTATCGAAAAAAATTACGATGGTAAAAATTACTAGCGAAAATTTTCCGATGATAATTAGCAGCGGACAAAAAAAATTCATCGATAAATAATTACCGGCGAGGTTTATACTATTAGATTTACTCCAACGATAATTTCGACAATAAACTTATATTAATAGCGAATTATTTTGGTAAATCTGCCCGTAAATCCTAAAAATTTGTTGTAGTGATGTTAGTATGCCATGTCAATATGTCACATCAACATATTGTAAAGAAAAATATTTGAGATATTAATATGAGTCACAAATATCAATTTTAAGAATTAAATTGAGTAAATAAAAATTTTGGAGACTAATTTAAAATTTAAATATAATTTTATGGACTAATTTGAGTATTAACTCAATAATTTTAATAATTACTTTATTTCTAACTTGATGAAAAATTAAGAAAAATCAATGAGAATAAAATCATATTGAATACTTTTCAAGTATTCAAAAAAATTTATCAATGTATTAATAGTACGAAATTCATAAAACAAATATTAAAAAAAATTTTAATTTTTTTATTAAAATAAAAAAAGTAAAAATTATGAAATTTGAATACAAAACTTCAAACTTAAATGAGTTACTTTAAATTAAATCATTAAACATTATACAAGGATAATATGTAAGACCTAGAAATTTCAGAAGATTTTATTAAGAACTAATTTCGATTTATTTATTCATTAAGTATTTTAATCTCAAAAATTATTTTATTAAAGATAATTAAAATAAATTATAATTAATTGAGTTTAAAATAATCTAAGGTTTTATTTGATTTTATAATTATCGAATTATTTTTTATATTTTAACTATAAAGTTTAGCAAATGTAAAATAATAAGAATTTTATATGATTTGGTTTAAATAATTGAGATTTCGAAATTTAATACTTTAATTTTTATAAACAAAGAAAATTAATTATATTATCTTATATTTTAAATTAGAATATTTAGTTAAAAACTAATTATTAAATTGATAAATAAATAATATTTTTAAAAAATTTTAAGGAATTAAATTAGATTTCAAATTTATACAATACAATATACTCTAATTTTATTAAAATTTACCAAACCCCAATTTATCAATAAATTCTTAATCACCTTTGCTCCAAATTAAACCCTAATTCCCAAATTAAAAACCCTAACCCTTTTACCTTAACCCCTCACCGCTACTCTCCCTAGCCATAAACTCCCCTAGCCGCACAGTTTCCCCTTCACTCATCCTCACCAACGAATACACACACACACCTAAGAAGAAGAAAGGGAGAAAAGGAAAAAGGGAGAGAGCTCCGCAGGAAGAGAGGAAGAGATCTGCAATCGAGAAAGGGAGGAGAGGAGAGCGACGCAGCCGCTGCGAGCTAGCTGCCGCCAAGCCCGTCAGCCATGCCGGTCGTCTTCATCGCTGCCAGCTGAAGAGAGATGCGATGGAGGGAGAGAGAGGGTCTGCGGAGGGTGGTCGCCGATCGTGGAGTCCGCGCCAGCGCCGTCACGGAGGAACGTCCTTGTCATCGTGAGCTATCGCCATCGCCGACCAGAACCCATAGTCATCGCCATTTCCTGCGCCATCGTCGCGCCATCGTCCCCGTTTCATGTGCCATCGTCGCCGTTTCCTGTGCCATCATCACCGCTCAGTCGCACTGAGGGAGAACGCTTGTGGGAAGAGAGAAGATGCCACCAAGGATCCCGTCGCCGTCAGATATGTTTTGAATTGAGGTTGTTGATGAACAGAATGGGAGGATGGATAATGATGATTGAATTTGAATGAAGGATGATGAGAATTGATTTTAAAGTATGATTTTTGAATGAATTTGGAAATGAGATATGAACTGATGGATGATGATAACATTGAGAATGATGTGGATATTGATGAATTATGATTGAAATATTTATATGACTTATTTATTTGAATTATCTGAGACACAAGTTTTTCTGGGTAGATGTAGTGGCTTGCCACCACTTATTCCAGGTTGAGACTCGATACTCTGTTGACCCTACGACATAAGGGTGACCGGGCACTTATAAATTTCCGGGAATGGTACCCCCATTGAGCTTTTTGATATATATATATGAGAAAAAGTTATGCATAGACTCATGGGGATGCGCATCGAGGGACAGTCCAAGGGTTTAGCAAACCGGACTTGTCGGGTTGGCTGTATAACCGACAGATGAGCTCATTAGCCATAGGACAGGCATGCATCATATGCATTTGTATATTTTGCTTGGGTTTGAATTTGTTTTGGTTTGCCTAATTGTTAAATTGTTATTAACTGCTACCTGAACTATTTGCTGTAACTGCTACCTAAACCCGTGCTTTCCTTGTTTGTTTTGCCCATGTTTGTCCTGGTGTGCTACTTTTGAGAATAGGCTTTAGTGCTGAAGTGATGATTGTGTTGGTTGATTGTGTGGTTGATTTCTGATTAATATTTTCTTATAAGAAAAGAAAGGTTTTGGATTTCTGGATTGATTTTTGAAAAGGGTTTTTGGATGACTAGTTGTTGGTTTTTAAAAGATTCAAAGGATAAACAATAATCACTGAGTTTAAAAATAGATTTCTCTTTAAAAATCTTATTATGACAATTCTAAAACTCTGTGGTGAGACCGTGTGGTTAGGTTCTCACCCCCTACAGCTTTATCTTTTCAGGAGACAGTTCACGAAGGGTTATATTGCGTTTCGCTTAGTCGATAATGCTGTTTAGTTTTTATTTATTTACCCCTAGCCATCAATATTATATAATGTAAGAGGGATAGGAGTTGTATGATTTGTATGTATATAACATGTATAAGTTACTTTAGTAAGAAGTTTTGTATATGTATATACTTGTTTTGTTTTATTTAAAAAGTATTCTTTTTCCGCTTTTCAAAAAGAATAGTGATACGATTTCGAGTCAAATGCTCTTATTTTATTATTAAGTATATGAAGTCGTCGTAATACTTTTTGCTATCAAAGTAGCGCAGCCGAAAACGTGACATTCTAATAGTAAGGGTGTTACACAATATCATGTAACAATCACTATATCTAATATTAATGATTCATTAGAAAAAAATATAAGTTGCTGATAAAATTAGAAATTAGTTAAATAATGGAATTTGTAAATGCATTTCGGCATGTAATGTAATATGACAATTATTTGGCTATGATATCAAAATAAAAAAGAATTATTTGTGATTAAACTTCTATTCTATGATTTATGTTACAAAAAATTTTTTATATGTAAAATATTGTTAAAAAGATAAAATATCATAAATCTATGTTTTCGAGTTAAATAACAACTAAAAAGTTATATCCTCGTACTTGAAATTTGACACATGTTATTTTCGGTAAAATTTGTCCAAAAAAAGATATTTCACAATTGAAAAATTAACTTATGTGCTTACATATAATAATAAGTTTATATTCAATTTTATTTCTATATAAGGGTAATAATTTGAATTTAAAACCTTAATAACATGTACTTTATATCTATTTTATTTAGTTTGTTGATACAATAAAAAATATTTAGATGACTTTCAGTAGTTATAATTTAGTATTATATAAACCATAAAATTTTATCATTATTGTCCCCTTTATCAAAATTCTTTTTTCTATGCATATATAGTTATCTTATAAATGTTTTGGAAGTGAAATTTTAAACAATATTTTTTAAAAAGGTTCTATGAAATAATTATATTTAAGTTAGATGTTAGTAATGACATATTTATATATAATATATTAATATCTGTTGCCATAATTAGAGATGATAAAAAAAATTCGTAAAAGCGAGTACCTATAACAATTACTCACGATGGGGTACAGTTAAATAGGGACTCACAAAATTCCGTGGGAACGAACGTCCCATGAATAAATGGAGATGAAGACATGCAATGGGTGGATATACCTGCTCCATAAGATCCGCAAATTTTTTTTTTACCAAAATATCCTCACATATATATAAAAGTTATAAGTGGTCATGTTAGATATTTAATGTTTCTATTGGACAACGTTAACTGTGTTTGAAATTTTAGATTGTGTTACCTTATGTGTTATGTGTTTTATGTTAATATTTTTTAAAAAAAATAAGGCAATGCCCATGGATATTCGCGGGTATCTGTCATTTCTGCAAGAACAATTAAACCAGGATCTGTAATAGAAAAGGAATGAGAGAGGGCATTTTTTAAATAGGGATGGGGCAGGAGAGGGGTACCTGCTCTACGGATACATATTTTCTCTTGCCATGATAATAAAAAAGGTTCAAGCAAATTTTATCCCATGTTAGATTGTACTTACTCCAATCAGTTTTAACATAAGAATAAGAGGATGTAAAAATTTTACTCAAGAATCATCACAACATGTCTGCAAATTCAACTACAAATATTGTTTAAAGAGAAATCTTTGAAACAATAAGATCCTAATGTAAATATTTCAATTTAACATAAATTATATATTATTATCGATGGGTAATTATTCTTCTTTTTTTGTGGCATGAACTCTAAAAGACAAAGAAAGAATAAAAAAATAAAAAAATTTCTAAAAAAGCTCCATTTCTAGCAAACGCAACCGAAAAGGTACTAGAAGAATCCACTCGACCGACTCTATAGCTACCAAAACTCCATATTTAGCTAGTCAATCGGGTGGCTTATTTGCCTCCCTTTGAATCAAGCTAAATCTAACACCCTAACCTACTCTGGTTTCAACTTAAACACTCTTTTTATTAAATCCAAATTTGTGTGAGATCAGGTATTTTTCAATTATTCACCAGAAAAAAAAAGTTTCGATCATTAGAATTTATTTTCCACACAATCTAAGTAGCTGGTGGACGAAATTGTGATCAAAGAGTTCCAGGCACTGTTAGAGAAGCTCACAACTCCGTTCAACTTAACCAGCAAGTGTACTGGGTCATCCAAGTAATACCTTACGTGAGTAAGGGTCGATCCCACAGAGATTGTTGGTATGAAGCAAGCTATGGTCACCTTGTAAATCTCAGTTAGGCAGATTAAATGGTTATGGGTTTCGAAAATTAATAATAAATAGAAAATAAAAAGGGATAGAAATACTTATGTCAATTAATAGTGAGAATTTCAGCTAGGCGTATGGAGATGCTGTGCTCCTCTTGAATCTCTACTTTCTCATTGCTTTCATCCAATCCTTCTTACTCCTTTCCATGGCAAGCTGTATGTAGGGTATCACCATCATCAGTGGCTACTTTTAATCCTCTTGGGAAAATGGTCCTATGCGCTGTTACTGCACGGCTAATCGTCTGGAGGCATCACCCTTGCTGATGGCTACATCCCATCCTCTCAGTGAAAACGGTCCAAATGCTCTATCACAGCACGGCTAATCATCTGTCGGTTCTCAATCAGGTTGGAATAGAATCCATTGATTCTTTTGCGTTTGTCATCACGCCCAGCCTTCAGGAGTTTGAAGCTCGTCACAGTCATTCAATTCCGGAATCCTACTCGGAATACCACAGACAAGGTTAGACTTTCCGGATCCCCATGAATGCCGCCATCTATCTAGCTTATACCATGAAGATTCTGTTGGGGAATCTAAGAGATATGCGCCCGGCCTAAGGTAGAACGGAAGTGGTTGTCAATCACGCGCGTTCATAGGTGAGAATGATGATGAGTGTCACGGATCATCACATTCATCAAAGTGTTGTGCAACGTATATCTTGGAATAAGAATAAAAGAGAATTGAATAGAAAGTAATAGTAATTGTATTGAAACTTGAGGTACAGCAGAGCTCCACACCCTTAATCTATGGTGTGCAGAAACTCCACCGTTGAAAATACATAAGTGAAAGGTTCAGGCATAGCCGAATGGCCAGCACCCTGAATGATCAAGAGACCGAATAATCAAAGGCTAAACAGTCAAAAGATTAAACTGTCAAAAGATAATACCTCTAATACAATAGTAACTTATCCTATTTATATTAGACTAGCTACTAGGGTTTACATGAGTAAGTAATTGATGCATAAATCCACTTCCGGGGCCCACTTGGTGTATGCTTGGGTTGAGCTTGATCTATCCACGAGCTGAGGCTTTTCTTGGAGTTGAACGCCAAGTTATAACGTGTTTTGGGCGTTCAACTCCGGATCATGACGTGTTTCTGGCGTTTAATTCCAGACAGCAGCATGTACTTGGAGTTCAATGCCAATTTACGTCGTCAATTTCCGAATAAAGTATGGACTATTATATATTGCTGGAAAGCTCTGAATGTCTACTTTCCAACACCGTTGAGAGCGCACCATTTGGAGTTCTGTAGCTCCAGAAAATCTATTTCGAGTGCAGAGAGGTCAGATTCCAACAGCATCAGCAGTCCTTTTGTCAGCCTTTTTCAGAGTTTTGCTCAAGTCCCTCAATTTCAGCCAGAAATTACCTGAAATCACAGGAAAACACACAAACTCATAGTAAAGTCCAGAAATGTGAATTTAACATAAAAACTAATGAAAACATCCCTAAAAGTAGCTTGAACTTACTAAAAACTACCTAAAAACAATGCCAAAAAGCGTATAAATTATCCGCTTATCACAACACCAAACTTAAATTGTTGCTTGTCCCCAAGCAACTGAAAATCAATTAGGATAAAAAGAAGAGAATATACTATAAATTCCAGAATATCAATGAATATTAATTATAATTAGATGAGCGGGACTTGTAGCTTTTTGCTTCTGAACAGTTTTGGCATCTCACTTTTTCCTTTGAAGTTTTGAATGATTGGCTTCTCTAGGAACTTAGAATTTCGGATAGTGTTATTGACTTTTCTAGTTAAGCATGTTGATTCTTGAACACAGCTACTTATGAGTCTTGGCCGTGGCCCTAAGCACTTTATTTTCCAGTATTACCACCGGATACATAAATGCCACAGACACATGACTGGGTGAACCTTTTCAGATTGTGACTCAGCTTTGCTAGAGTCCCCAGTTAGAGGTGTCCAGAGCTCTTAAGCACACTCTTTTTGCTTTGGATCACGATTTTAACCACACAGTCTCAAGCTTTTCACTTGGACCTTCATGACACAAGCACATGGTTAGGGACAGCTTGATTTAGCCGCTTAGGCCTGGATTTTACTTCCTTGGGCCCTCCTATCCATTGATGCTCAAAGCCTTGGATCCTTTTTACCCTTTCCTTTTGGTTTTAAGGGCTATTGGCTTTTTCTGCTTGCTTTTTCTTTTTCTTTCTATTTTTTTCGCCATTTTTTTTCTTTTTTTTTTCGCAAGCTTTTTACTTTTCACTGCTTTTTCTTGCTTCAAGAATCAATTTCATGATTTTTCAGATCATCAATAACATTTCTCTTTGTTCATCATTCTTTCAAGAGCCAACAATTTTAATATTCATAAACAACAAGATCAAAAGACATATGCACTGTTCAAGCATTCATTCAGAAAACAAAAGTATTGTCACCACATCAATATAATTAAACTAAATTCAAGGATAAATTCGAAATTCATGTACTTCTTGTTCTTTTGAATTAAAGCATATTTCATTTAAGAGAGGTGAAGGATTAATGGATTTTATTCATAGCTTTAAGACATGGTTACTACATACTAATGATCATGAAGTAGAGACACAAAACATAGATAAACATACAACATAAAATCCGAAAAACAGAAGAAATAAGAACAAGGATGAATCTACCTTAGTGGCGTCTTCTTCTTGAAGGTCCAATGGTGCTTTTTGAGCTCCTTTATGTCTCTTCCTTGCTTCTATTGCATGATTCCTAGTAATTTTGGTGTTCCTATCCTTAGTTGCTCCCAATAATTGTGTGGAGGACAATTTATCCCCTGAGGTATCTCAGGGATCTCTTGATTTGCAGTCAAATGTTCTACCACTGAGCTATAAACCCTTTACATGAGTCTTTCCATCTCCCATGACTCAGAGGTGGAAGCTTTTGTCTTCCCTTTTTTCTCTTCTTCTCTTTTTTTTTTTTTTTTGAGGTTTCTCTGGCCTTAGGTGCCATCAATGGTTATGGAAAAATAAAAAGCTATGCTTTTACCACACCAAACTTAGAAAATTGCTCGCCCTCGAGCAAGAGAAGAAAGAAAAGATGAAGAATAAGAAGAAGATATGGAGAAGATGGAGGGATATGTGTATTCGGCTATATGGGTGGGATTGGGTGGGAAAGAGATTTTGAATGTTGAAGGTAGGTGGGTGTTTGGGGAAGAGTGGATGGATGTGAGTGGTGAATGAAAAACAGAAGGGATGACCATGAATGGAGAGAGAGAGGGCGAGGTAGGTGGGGATCCTGTGAGGTCCACAGATCCTGAGGTGATCCTGTGGGGTCCACAGGTCCTGAGGTGTCAAGGAATTCCATCCCTGCACCAAATAGGCATGTAAAATGCCTTTGCACACCATTCTGGCGTTTAAACGCCGAGTGGTGCACATTCTGGGCGTTCAACGCCCATATGTAACATGTTTCTGGCGTTCAGCTCCAGCTTTTCCTCTAGGCACATTCCTGGCGTTCAAACGCCAGAATGTTGCTTGTTTCTAGCGTTCAGCGCCAGATTCATGCTCTGTTCTGGCGTTGAACGCCAGCCAGATGCTTCTTACTGGCGTTGAACGCCAGCCTGTGCTTCCTCCAGGGTGTGATTTTTCTTCTGCTGTTTTTGATTCTGTTTTTAATTTTTATATTTTTTTCGTGACTCCACATGATCATGTACCTAATAAAACACAGAATAACAATAAAATAAAATAAAATAAAAATTAGATAAATAAAATTGGGTTACCTCCCAACAAGCGCTTCTTTAATGTTAATAGCTTGACAGTGGGCTCTCATGGAGCCACAAGGTGATCAAGTCAATGTTGTATAGTCCCAACACCAAACTTAGAGTTTGGATATGGGGTCTTAACACCAAACTTAGAGTTTGGTTGTGGCCTCCCAACACCAAACTTAGAGTTTGACTGTGGGGGCTCTTCTTGACTCTGAACTGAGAGAAGCTCTTCATGCTTACTCTCTTTTGTCACAGAGGGATGGCCATGTGCCTTAAACACAAGGTAGTCCCCATTCAATTGAAGGACTAATTCACCTCTGTTGACATCTATTACAACTCCTGCTGTGGCTAGGAAAGGTCTTCCAATTATGATGCATTCATCCTCTTCCTTCCTAGTGTCTAAGATTATGAAATCAACAGGGATGTAAAGGCCTTCAACCTTTACTAACACGTCCTCCACTATTCCATAAGCTTGTCTTAACGACTTGTCTGCCAATTGTAATGAGAACAAGGCAGGTTGTACCTCAATGATCCCCAGCTTCTCCATTACAGAGAGTGGCATAAGATTTATCCCTGACCCCAGATCACATAGAGCTTTTTCAAAGGTCATGGTGCCTATGGTGCAAGGTATTAAGAACTTGCCAGGATCTTGTCTCTTTTGAGGTAAAATTTGCTGAATCCAGGTATCTAATTCATTAATGAGCAATGGAGGTTCACTTTCCCAAGTCTCATTACCAAACAACTTGGCATTCAGCTTCATGATAGCTCCTAAATATTGAGCAACTTGCTCTCCAGTCACATCTTCATCCTCTTCAGAGGAAGAATAGTCTTCAGAGCTCATGAATGGCAGAAGAAGATTTAATGGAATCTCTATGGTCTCTATATGAGCCTCAAATTCCTTTGGATCCTTAATAGGAAACTCCTTCTTGCTTGAGGGACATCCCAGGAGGTCTTCCTCACTAGGATTTTCGTCCTCCTCCTCCCTTGTGCATTTGGCCATATTGATTATATCAATGGCCTTGCACTCTCCTTTTGGATTCTCTTCTGTATTGCTTGGGAGAATACTGGGAGGAGTTTCAATGACTTTCTTACTCAACTGACCCACTTGTGCCTCCAGATTTCTGATGGAGGATCTTGTTTCACTCATGAAACTGAAAGTGGCCTTTGACAGATCAGAGACTAGATTGGCTAAATTAGAGGTGTTTTGTTCAGAATTCTCTGTCTGTTGCTGAGAAGATGATGGAAAAGGCTTGCCATTGCTCAGCCTGTTGCGTCCACCATTGTTAAAGCCTTGTTGAGGCTTTTGTTGATCCTTCCATGAGAAATTTGGATGATTTCTCCATGATGAGTTATAGGTATTTCCATAAGGTTCACCCATGTAATTAACCTCTGCCATGGCAGGGTTCTCAGGATCATAAGCTTCTTCAGAAGCTGCCTCTTTAGTACTGTTGGATGCATGTTGCCATCCATTCAGATTTTGAGAGATCATGTTGATCTGTTGAGTCAACACTTTGTTCTGAGCCAATATGGCGTTCAGAGCATCAATTTCAAGAACTCCTTTCTTCTGAGGTATCCCATTATTCACAGAATTCCTCTCAGAAGTGTACATGAATTAGTTGTTTGCAACCATATCAATGAGTTCTTGAGCCTCTTCAGGCGTTTTCTTTAGGTGAATAGATCCACCTGCAGAATGGTCCAGTGACATTTTCGAAAATTCAGAGAGACCATAATAGAATATATCTAATATGGTCCATTCTGAAAACATGTCAGATGGACATCTTTTGGTCAGCTGCTTGTATCTTTCCCAAGCTTCATAGAGGAATTCACCATCTTTTTGTTTGAAGGTTTGAACATCTACTCTCAGCTTGCTCAGCTTTTGAGGAGGAAAGAATTTATCCAAGAAGGCTGTGACCAGCTTATCCCAGGAGTCCAGGCTATCCTTAGGTTGTGAATCCAACCATATTCTAGCTCTGTCTCTTACAACAAAAGGGAAAAGCATGAGTCTGTAGACTTCAAGATCAACTCCATTCGTCTTTACAGTCTCACAGATCTGCAAGAACTCAGTTAAAAACTGATAAGGATCTTCAGATGGAAGTCCATAAAACTTGCAGTTTTGTTGCATTAAAGCAACTAGTTGAGGCTTAAGCTCAAAATTATTGGCTCCAATGGCAGGAATGGAGATGCTTCTTCCATCAAACTTGGACGTTGGCTTTGTGAAGTCACCAAGCATTCTCCTTGCATTATTATTATTTTCGGCTGCTATCTCCTTCTCTTGTTCTAATGTTTCTAAAAGGTTACCTTTAGATTGTTGTAACTTAGCTTCTCTTAATTTTCTCTTCAGGGTCCTTTCAGGTTCTGGATCAATTTCAACAAGAGTGCCTTTATCCTTGTTCCTGCTCATATGAAAGAGAAGAAAACAAGAAAAGAAAGAGGAATCCTCTATGTCACAGTATAGAGATTCCTTTATGTTAGTAGAAGAAGAAAGGGGATAAGGAAAGGAGATCGAATGGTTCGGATTTTTAGATGAAGAGAGGTAAAGAGAAGTGTTAGTAATTAAATAATTAAATAGAATAAGAAAAGAGAGGGGGGATTTCGAAAATAATTTTGAAAAAGGGATTAGCAATTTTCGAAAATTAGAGATAAGATGTAATTGAAATTAGAATTTAAAACAATTAATTAATTAAAAAGAATTTTTGAAAAAGAAAGAGGTATTTTCGAAAATTAGAGAGGGAAAAGTAGTTAGGTGGTTTTGAAAAAGATAAGAAACAAACAAAAAGTTAGTTAGTTGATTGAAAAAGATTTTAAAATCAACTTTGAAAAAGATAAGAAGATAAGAAGTTAGATAAGATATTTTGAAATCAAATTTTGAAAAAGATGAAAAATTTTTTTGAAAAAGATATGATAAAAAGATAAGATAAAAATTTTAAGAAAAAGATGTTTTGAAAAAGATTTAATTTTTAAAATGACTTACTAACAAGAAACTACAAGATAAGATTCTAGAATTTAAAGATTGAACCTTTCTTAACAAGAAAGTAACAAACTTCAAATTTTTGAATCAATCACATTAATTGTTAGCATATTTTTGAAAATATGATATAAAAGATAAGAAAAAGATTTTGAAGATATTTTGAAAAAGATTTTTGAAATTTTCGAAAAAGAGGAAAAATTGGAAAAGATATGATTTTTGAAAAAGATTTTGAAAAGATAAGATTTTTAAATATTTGAAAATTTGATTTGACTTGTAAGAAACAACTAATTTTTAAAAATTTTTGACCAAGTCAACCCAAAATTTCGAAAATTTGGAGGGAAATAAGGAAAAGATATTTTTTTGATTTTTGAATTTTTAATTATGAGAGAGAAAAACAACAAAAATACTCAATGCATGAAATTTTTAGATCAAAACAATGAATGCATGCAAGAATGCTATGAGTGTCAAGATGAACACCAAGAACACTTTAAAGATCATGATGAACATCAAGAACATAATTTTGAAAAATTTTTAATGCAAAGAAAACATGCAAGACACCAAACTTAGAAATCTTTAATGCATGGACTCTAACAAACAAAAAATGCATATGAAAAACAACATAAAACACAAAACAAGAAAACATCAAGATCAAACAAGAAGACTTGTCAAGAACAACTTGAAGATCATGAAGAACACTATGAATGCATGGAATTTTCGAAAAATGCAAGAAAAATTTTTAAAAGCATGCAATTGACACCAAACTTAAAAATTGACTCAAGACTCAAACAAGAAACACAAAATATTTTTGATTTTTATGATTTTCTAATTTTTTTGGATTTTTATTATTTTTTTCGAAAATAAAATTAGGAGAAACGAAAAATAAAAGAAAAATTTTGAAAAAGATTTTTGAAAGGAAAATTACCTAATCTGAGCAACAAGATGAGCCGTCAGTTGTCCATACTCGAACAATCCCCGGCAACGGCGCCAAAAACTTGGTGGACGAAATTGTGATCAAAGAGTTCCAGGCACTGTTAGAGAAGCTCACAACTCCGTTCAACTTAACCAGCAAGTGTACTGGGTCATCCAAGTAATACCTTACGTGAGTAAGGGTCGATCCCACAGAGATTGTTGGTATGAAGCAAGCTATGGTCACCTTGTAAATCTCAGTTAGGCAGATTAAATGGTTATGGGTTTCGAAAATTAATAATAAATAGAAAATAAAAAGGGATAGAAATACTTATGTAAATTAATAGTGGGAATTTCAGCTAGGCGTATGGAGATGCTGTGCTCCTCTTGAATCTCTACTTTCTCATTGCTTTCATCCAATCCTTCTTACTCCTTTCCATGGCAAGCTGTATGTAGGGCATCACCATCATCAATGGCTACTTTTAATCCTCTCGGGAAAATGGTCCTATGCGCTGTCACTGCACGGCTAATCGTCTGGAAGCATCACCCTTGCTGATGGCTACATTCCATCCTCTCAGTGGAAACGGTCCAAATGCTCTGTCACAGCACGGCTAATCATCTGTCGGTTCTCAATCAGGTTGGAATAGAATCCATTGATTCTTTTGCGTTTGTCATCACGCCCAGCCTTCAGGAGTTTGAAGCTCGTCACAGTCATTCAATTCCGGAATCCTACTCGAAATACCATAGACAAGATTAGACTTTCCGGATCCCCATGAATGCCGCCATCTATCTAGCTTATACCACGAAGAATCTGTTGGGGAATCTAAGAGATATGCGCCCGGCCTAAGGTAGAACGGAAGTGGTTGTCAATCACGCACGTTCATAGGTGAGAATGATGATGAGTGTCACGGATCATCACATTCATCAAAGTGTTGTACAACGTATATCTTGGAATAAGAATAAAAGAGAATTGAATAGAAAGTAATAGTAATTGTATTGAAACTTGAGGTACAGCAGAGCTCCACACCCTTAATCTATGGTGTGCAGAAACTCCACCGTTGAAAATACATAAGTGAAAGGTTCAGGCATGGCTGAATGGCCAGCCCCCTGAATGATCAAGAGACCGAATAATCAAAGGCTAAACAGTCAAAAGATTAAACTGTCAAAAGATAAGACCTCTAATACAATAGTAACTTATCCTATTTATACTAGACTAGCTACTAGGGTTTACATGAGTAAGTAATTGATGCATAAATCCACTTCCAGGGCCCACTTGGTGTATGCTTGGGTTGAGCTTGATCTATCCACGAGCTGAGGCTTTTCTTGGAGTTGAACGCCAAGTTATAACGTGTTTTGGGCGTTCAACTCCGGATCATGACGTGTTTCTGGCGTTTAATTCCATACAGCAGCATGTACTTGGCGTTTAATGCCAATTTACGTCGTCAATTTCCGAATAAAGTATGGACTATTATATATTGCTGGAAAGCTCTGGATGTCTACTTTCCAACCGTTGAGAGCGCGCCATTTGGAGTTCTGTAGCTCCAGAAAATCCATTTCGAGTGCAAGGAGGTCAGATTCCAACAGCATCAGCAGTCCTTTTGTCAGCTTTTTTCAGAGTTTTGCTCAAGTCCCTTAATTTCAGCCAGAAATTACATGAAATCACAGAAAAACACACAAACTCATAGTAAAGTCCAGAAATGTGAATTTAACATAAAAACTAATAAAAACATCCCTAAAAGTAGCTTGAACTTACTAAAAACTACCTAAAAACAATGCCAAAAAGCGTATAAATTATCCGCTCATCAGTAGCACTACAAGAAATTACCTGAATAGCGACCGATTTTTCTTGAAAATTGGTTGCTAAAGCCTTAGCGACCGATTCTGGTGGTCGCTAAAACCTTGGTCGCTAATTAGAAAATAGCGACCAATTTCGCTCGCTAACCGTTAGCGACCGATTTTTGAACAAGGCTACCAAACCCCTCACCAAAGAGTATCGGTCGCTAACATAATCAGTCGCTAACATAATCAGTCGCTAATTGGTGACCAAATTTTTCGTTGCTAAATCGGTCACTAAATAGCGACCGACTTTTTGGTTGTTAAATCAGTCGCCGATGAAATCGGTCGCCGATGCCTGATTTGAAAATCTAAAATTGGTCACTAAATTGGTCGCTAATTCCTGAACTAAAAAACTAAATTGGTCGCTAAAGCGGTCACTGTTCCTAATCTTATAATTATAGAATTTTTACTAATTTTACATTTACCACCACTAATAAAACTTAATTTCATAAATAATTATATTTCGACAAAATATAAAAAGAATCAAACATAGATCACTTTTCAAATAAATACCAAAAATATTCACAATGTTTACATAGAAATATAAAATTTAAAATATTGAAAATTCCTAAATACGTCAAATTTATAATCCACGATCTAGACTAAAAGTAAAAATAATTTATGAATAACATAATTTTACTCTATTAATGAACAATCAGTATGGTTCAACAATTTCTGCACTAATTTTGTCTCTTTGATTTTTTCATTGCTCTTGGAGCTGCAACCAATACAAACCACAACAGAATCTTTAAGCAATCTTTATTTTGAATCTTGGATCAGGCACAATTTTGTTATTCACCAAGGTTGCCAAAACACTATCACAAGAAAGAAAATGAAAAATGAATGAAGTTCACTCAAACCAATTCATGTCCAAAATAATTGTTTTTGTTTGAAAGCAAAGTAAATGTAATTCTTGGAAGGGTGTTGACAAAATGTAGACAAAATTAACCATATAAAGGCTAGTTATATTCATAGTAAAAGTTTCTTTGTACAAATAACTATTAGATGTAGAGCAGACAAAAGGCATTCAGAGTTTCAGAACTTGATTGAAAGGTATACAGTTCCTTTACCGGAGCCTAATCAATTGAAGTAAATATTCAATAACAAATTTCAAGTGGCACCTTGTTGCAGAACAGTTTCTTCGTGCTGTCTAAGATGCATGATGAGTGCCCTGGTCACTCTCTGAAAGTATTCATCGCTTATGATTAGTTTCTTCGGCTGGGGGTTAGTTCCATCTGCTGCATTTTCTGCAAGAGTTGGGGGTCATTTCTATCACCATCATCACCCTGGTTCTCTTCTTGAAACTCAGATAGATCAATGTCACCAGACTCCACACTGCAAGGGGGGAAAAAATAAAAATAATAAAAAAATTGTAGTTAGCACAAAAAGCAAGCTCATAAAATAAAAATTGGAAAAAGGGTATTTGTGATACTAATTGTTTGGCAGGGTTGGCAGCAGCAAGAATAGAAGTGCGGGCATTAAGGGTTGCTTGAATTCCATACTAATTGTTTGCTGTTCCATAGCCTCATGAATTGCCAAAATCAAATCACACTATATAACTCATAATTTTGTTTGAAGAGGATTGTTGTTATGGACTTTTCCAAAACTCTCGCATAGCCAATTTTTAGGATGCATGGTCTCAGGTGAAGCAAGTGAATGATTACTAATTATTTTTAATATTAAAATTAAATCAACAATTGAATTTAATGAATTTCATAAATTTTTATTATAATAACTATTATATGTGTTTTTATTTAAAATATTTAAAAAAAAAATTATATATTTTGGTATGAGTAATGCTATGTAGCCAAAATATTATAGATAATAAATAAAGATATATGGTTAATAACATTTGCGTTTATAAGAGAGTGTAAATTACTCTTCTAATTTAATTAACGTAATTAATTTTTTTTATAATTAATTATCTTTCTTTATTTAACTATACTAAAAATTAATTCCAAATTTAATGTGAATCAGATTCTAAAAATTTCTCCCTCATTATTACTACATATATTTATAATTCTATAATTTTTTCTCTCAAATAAAAATTTTAAATTCTTATATTTTTTATTTTAAAAAGATCTCAAATCTCCTCAACACATTTTATAAAAAATAAAAACATCTTAAATTTGATCAATTTCTATTTATTAAAAATTAAAAACATCCAAAATTGTTGGTTCAATTCATGACTTACAAAATAAAATAATAAATTAACACTAATTTATTGATTATAGATATTATATATATAAAGTTATAAATATTATACGTATAAAAATATAGATATTAAATTAGAGAATTTAACAACTTCTGTTATACAACTCATAGTTTACATATAGACTATTATAAAATAAGAAATAAAAAATAAAATATAAACAAAAATTAAGAAATAAAATTTTAAAAATAATTATTAACTCGTCATATTAAAATCAATAAATAAGCATACATATGAATAGTAAATAAAAAATATTAAATTATAACCCTTTAGTGTACATGTAAGATAATTTAAAATATATAACAATACACATAGTTTAAAATTTGGTAATCCTAATTGCAAAAATTTGTTAATTATGAATATTATATGTATCAAATTATAAATGTTATGAGTATGAAATTATGGATGTTACTAATATAAAATCCTGGATGTTATCTGTATCTTACTTAAGTATGAATGTTATGTGTATAAACTTGTGGATGTTATGAATAAATTTATAAATTGAATAAATTAATTTAGGTATTTGATATTTTCTTTTTCAAATCTAATTATAGTACAATTTGAAAATATATATAAATCAGAATAAATTATTTTCACTTTGAAAAATATGAAATAAATTTTTAAATTATCAAAGACGGTAATTTAAAAAATTATACATTGATTTAAATGTATAATATCTTTAAAAAGAAAATATTAAAATATTTTGAATCATGATTTATTAGTGTATATGTAAAATAATTTGAAATATATAATAAAATATAATTTAGAATTGAATAATATTAATTGTAAAAATATATTAATTATAAAAATTATGTGTTCGTTAGTCGGCTTCTGAACAGGTCGGGTGGACAGAAGATGCAAAGGTGGATAGATGAGGGTGTCTTGGTCCTGGATGCACTGATCGAGGGTTTGCCGAGCTGGCGAGCACTTGAGTTGGTGAACGGACGAGGGGGGGTGCCACCTGCAAAGACACTCCGACGCTCAAGTCAGAAATCGTACAAGCAGGGGGAGTGATGTAGAAAGTGACGTACCTCGGGGGAAGAGCCAATCTTCCCCTTATATACATGTCAGTAGTGGGCCCCTTACGTGACAGGCCCATATTCTCAAGGACGCTGTCCTGCAGCACGTGTGCGGTCCGTACAGGAAGTGTGTCCGGGTCGGTTGTAGGGCGCGTGCCCGGGTCGGGTGTTACATGGGTCGGGTCGGCCCAAAGCTGGTTCTGGGCCGGGCCGTAACAGTGCCCCCACGCGCCAATGGTGGTCGTGGGAGCTACCAATGGCGTGTCGTCTCGTATCTCGTCTAGTCGGTTGCTCGTGGGGAGGACGTGCCCCCAAGGCGCGTCTCTTGGTTGTTCAAACAACCGTTTCATCGCCTCGTTTCCTGCGCCGGGCATTGAATGCTCATAATGGGGTGAAAAACCCCGTTTGAAAAGACCATTTTGCCCCCAGGCGTTTCGCGCTCTGGAGGCAGCTTTTAAACGAGCGGTTTTGGTATTTCTTCATTTTATGTACTTTTTCCGCACCCTCTATTCTCCCTTCTCCCTCCTTGCTACAAGGCTTTGCTGTGGTGCCTCCGTTCGGGTTTCTTGCATTTTACCAGATTCAATCCCATCTTCCTCTCACCAATTCAGGTAATTTTTTCTGATCATCCTCCCTTTTATGCATTACTTCTGCATGCTTGTTATTTGGTTCTTTTGATGTTACTGCATAGCCTTAGTTGCGAGTAGACGTGTTAGGGGGGAAAGTACCATTCTAGGGTAGGCTTTTTCTCGTTCCTTTAGTCTTTTAGTCTTGTTTGTCGTTAGTCGGGAAGTCGTGGGGGTGGTGTTTGTTTTCGGCCTGAGTAACCGATCTCTTAGACTAACTGGATGGTACCCCCATGTAGATATGGCCCGCACGGTCTCCCGAGCATCCGTTAACCCGGCGGCTTACGACCAGTATGCTTGGGTCGTCTCAGATGTAAGGGATTCACCCAACCAAATGAGCGAAGAGGAGCTCACCGAGTTCCGACAAGCCGGGTACTTGTGTGGCGGGACTGACGAGGAGGCCAATTATGACGCCTTCGTCCCGGCTGCTCACGAGCGGTTGTATGAAATTAACTTCCAACCCCGCCAGGTCGCCGACTGGATTTGGTTCTACAAGGCCATGTTCACTCAAGTCGGAGTTCGTATTCCGTTCTCAGCCTTTCAGATGGCGCTCTTAAACCGAATTTCTGTGTCACCGTCGCAGTTGCATCCGAACAGTTGGGCTTCGATCCGCTGTTTCGAGATGGTTTGTGAATATCTCGACCTGCCGGTCTCCGTAGATGTCTTCCTCTTTTTCTTCACCCTTACAAACCCTACCAAGCAGGGAAAACATAGGAAAGGGTTCATGTCCTTCCGGGCTGCTCAGGGTCGGAAGATTTTCGGCTTGTTCGAAGATTCTTACCATGGGTTTAAGGACAAGTATTTTAAGGTCCGTCCGGCCAAAGGTCGTCACCCCTTTTGGTTGTCCCTGGAAGGGGTACGGCTCATCCCGACTTATTGGAGCTTCGGGGCAGGAGCCAATAGTTTTATTAAGGTAATTTATAAAAACATGTCGGCAGAAGATCAGCAGATTGCCGAGGTGCTAAACGCAGTTTTTGGGAAGAACCCAGTAAACCCCCACCTCCTCATGGGTGATCGGGATTCCGGTCGTAATTACATTTGTGAGAAGCTTTTTACTTTACCCTTTATTCTTTTTCCTTCTTGTTGGTATTATGTGACGACTAACCGACCTTCCGTGTTTTCCTGCAGTGGATATGTCTGCGTCCGTGACGGGTCTTCCCGACTTGTTCCAGACTTTCCTCGGCGGCGGTGATGAGGAGAGTGACGAGCAACCGGCCCCCGAGGGACCTGATGCTCCGGAGGACAAAGACGTTCCCGAGCAGAAAGCCGCAACCGATGGGATCGGTACCTCGTCTCAGGGTGCCGCGGTCGAGAGTGGTAAGGCCGTCCATGCCTCCCCTGTCCACGAGGTGGTAGGAACTGATGGTTCTGTTCCTGGCCCGGACGTTGAGGTGGAAGAGGTCCCCAACCCAAGAAAAAGAAAGAAGGCTTCCACGGCGTCGTCTAGCCCTGAGGGAGCCCTTACTATTATGGAGAGGAATTTTAATGCAAGCGACTTCATAGATTCCCAGTTGATCCCGGGTACCGAGGAGTACTTCCAGGAGTCTTCTCTTGCCGCGCAGGCGAGGTGGATGTACCGTACCCTTTTGCGCGGTGCCGTGATAGCCCGGAAGGCCGAGTTTGAGCTAACCGGGATGGAGTCCCTCCGCCGAAGGTTGGAATCTGCTGGGAGAGCAAATAATGAACTAAAAGGTGAAGTTGAAACTCTCCGGCAGCAATTGACTCAATCTTCGGAAAAACTGGATGCTGCCGAGAAGAAGGCCACCACTGCCGAGCAGAAAGCTACTGCCGCCGAACAGAAGGCAACGGATGCCGAGAAGAAGCTGAAAGAGTCGGTCGCGACGGTTGAACGTTTAACCGAGCGTGAAATGGCTCTAGAGGGTCAGGTCGGCGAGGCGCAAAAGCGCGTGGCCGAAGTTGAGAAAGAGAAGCAGGCCGTGGAGGCCGAACTGTCGACATGGAAGGCTAAGTACAAGGACGTCGTCAAACAGGGCAGGGGCGCGATCCTGGCTACCGAGGAAGCCCTTAAAGCACAAGTCAAAATTATTGCCCCTGAGTTCGATACGTCGGCGATTGGTGTCCGCAAGGTCATCCATGACGGCAAGGTTGTTGATGCCTCCACGAAATGACCCTTCAGTTCCTGTTTAGCCGCTTTCTTTTGACTTGTAAACTATTTTAGTCTTTGCCGTTTTTGGCTTTTGTGAACTATTTGATGTTAGCCGTTTTACTTTTGGCTCGTGAACAATGACCTTTTTGGTCGTTTGCCCGTGTTGTCGATATAAATCTTACTTATCTGAGTGCGTTATCATTTTTAACCGTTTTGGTTTATATTTGTCGTTTTCCGGCATGCTCGCGTTATCGTTCCTATTAACCGTTTTTGGTTTGAAGTCGCTTAGACCGGCGGCCCGTGGCCTTTCGTGTAGTTGTTTGTTACAACGGTGTTTGACGGCTTCCCGGGGTGATCAGTCCCGGGTCGTACGTCGTTGTCAGTCGCGACAAGGTGATTTATCTGAAAAAATGGAGGTGAAATAGAATGGAGAATTTGCACAAGTGTATCTTATTCGGTATCCACATAAAAGACTTGCAAGTTACTATGAAGTTCAAACGACAAATTAACTACTTAGCTAGATTAGTCGGCAGGTCGCTCCGTCCTCTAGGAGTAGAATCTTCTAAGGTTGTCCGCATTCCAAGTTCTCGGGACTTCCTTGCCGTCGAGCCTTTCTAGTTTGAATGCTCCTTTTCCCATCACTTTCTTGACTCTATATGGGCCTTCCCAGTTAGCCGCCAGCTTGCCTTCTCCGGGGGTCGGCAGGCCGATATCATTTCGCCTCAGGACGAGGTCGTTTGGCTCGAATTCCCTTTTGAGCACTTTGGTGTTGTAGCGGAGCGCAACTTTTTGTTTTAGCGCCGTTTCTGTCAAGTGGGCCATTTCTCGGGCTTCTTCTATCAGGTCCTTTTCTACGGCTTCCTCCACCCCTTTCAAAAGAAGTCGTGGGCTCGGTTCTCCGATTTCTACGGGTATTACTGCGTCCGCCCCGTACGTTAACCGGAAAGGGGTTTCCTTGGTGGAGGACTGCTCGGTCGTTCGGTAAGACCAGAGAACTGATGCCAGCTCGTCGGCCCAAGCACCCTTTTTGTTGTCCAACCTCTTCTTTAGCCCTGAAAGGATAACCTTGTTGGCGGACTCCACTTGTCCGTTCGTCCGAGGGTGTTCTACCGAAGAGAACTTTTGCCTTATACCTAGGCCGTTGAGAAATTCTGTGAACTTTTTGTCGGCAAATTGTGTGCCGTTGTCCGAGATGACGACTTCTGGTATCCCGAACCGTGTTATCACCTGCCTCCACATGAATTTTCTGCAATTTGCAGAGGATATGCTAGCCAATGGTTCGGCTTCTATCCATTTGGTATAGTAATCAATTGCCACTATGAGATATTTGACCTGCCCAGGGCCGACGGGAAAGGGCCCCAAGAGGTCGATTCCCCACTGTGCGAACGGCCGGGAGGTCGTCAGCAAGCTCAACTCGTTTGCCGGTGCCTTGGCAAAGTTGGCGTTCTGTTGGCACTTTATGCACTTTTTAACAAACTCTTTGGAATCTGCCATCATCGACGGCCAGTAGTACCCAGCTCGGATCAACTTTCTTGCTAGGGCTTTTCCTCCGATGTGGTGCCCACAGCAGCCCTCGTGGACTTCCCTGAGGACGTAGTCCGTTTGGTCGGGGTGCAGGCACTTCAGTAGGGGTTGGCTGAGCCCCTTTCTGAATAGCTGTCCTTGGATGACGGCGTATTTGGCCGCTTCCCTCCTTAATTTCACCGCTTCCTTTTCGTCAGCAGGGACTTGGCCGTGTTCTAGGTAGTTTGTGATGGGGTCTAGCCATGAAGAACTTAGGGTTGTTGTGTGTAGTACAATTGCAGGTTCCCTTGTCATGCCTTGGATGAGAGACCGGTTTCCCTCCCCTGGCTTCGTGCTGGCTAACTTTGATAGGAGGTCTGCTCGCGTGTTCCTTTCTCTGGGTACATGCTGGACCGTGACCTCGTCGAACTTTTGGCTCAAGCTCTTGACCTTTTCCAAGTACTTCTGCAACAAGGGGTCCTTGGCTTGGTAGCTGCCGTTTACTTGGGAAGTGACGACTTGGGAATCGCTGCATACTTCCAGCCTTTTTGCGCCGACCTCTGCTGCTAGGGTCAAGCCTCCTATGAGGGCTTCGTATTCTGCTTGGTTGTTCGAGATGGGAAACTCGAATCTGACCGACTGTTCGTATACGACCTCGTTCGGACTTTCTAGGATGATCCCGGCTCCTCCGAAGGTCTGGTTGGAGGCTCCGTCTACATGGAGCTTCCACCGTGTACCCATGTCTTCGCCTGGGTCTCCTGTTATTTCAACCAAAAAATCCGCCATGGCCTGCGCCTTGATGGCTTGCCGGGGCTCGTACCGTATGTCATATTGGGAGAGTTCGATGGACCAAGTCATCATTCTTCCCGCCAGGTCGGGTTTTTGGAGAACTTGCCGGATCCCTTGGTCCGTTCTGACGACCACTTGGTGACTCTGGAAGTACTGTTTTAATCTCCTCGAGGAAGTCAGGAGTGCTAAGGCTAGCTTTTCCAATTTGCTATATCTTAACTCTGCTCCTTGTAGGGCCCTGCTTATGAAGTAGACTGGTTGTTGGGTCCTCCCGTCTTCCCGCACTAGTACTGCGGCCAGGGCGTCGCTTGTTATAGCGAGGTACAGGTACAGTGGTTCCCCGTCCCTTGGCTTCCCGAGAACGGGAGGTGCCGCTAGGATTTCCTTGAAGTGTTGAAAGGCTTCTTCGCACGCGGGTGTCCACTCAAACGCCATCCCTTTCTTCATGAGGTTGAAGAATGGCAGGGCCTTGGTCGCCGAGGCTCCGAGAAACCGGGAAAGTGATGTCAATCGCCCTGCCAACCTCTGGACATCCTTGACACAGCCTGGGCTCTTCATCTGAAGTATTGCCTGGCATTTCTCCGGGTTGGCTTCTACCCCTCTCTGAGTTATCATAAATCCCAGGAATTTGCCGGCTTCCATGGCGAAGGCGCACTTGAGGGGGTTCAGCCTCATACCATGTTGACGAAGGGACGCAAACACACTTGCCAGGTCGGTTAGGAGATCGTCGGGTCGTGTTGTTTTTGTCAGGATGTCGTCCACGTAGACTTCGACCGTTTTCCCTATGAGGTCGTGGAATATCCTGTTCATCAGCCTTTGATATGTCGCCCCTGCATTTTTCAAGCCAAACGGCATTACCTTGTAGCAGAAAGTTCCTCCTGGCGTTATGAACGCCGTTTTGTCTTCGTCTGGTGGGTGCATCGGTATCTGGTTGTAACCGGAGTAGGCGTCCATGAAACTCAGATACCGGTACCCCGCCGCGGCGTCGACGAGTGCATCTATGTTGGGGAGGGGGAAGCAATCTTTGGGGCATGCTTTGTTGAGGTCAGAGTAGTCCACGCACATTCTCCATCTGCCATTGTGTTTTTTCACCAATACCACGTTTGAGAGCCACGTCGAGTAGTCCACTTCTCGTATGAAGCCTGCTTCTAGGAGGCCGGCCGTTTGCTTGGCTACCTCCTCTGCTCTTTCCGCCGACATCTTTCTCCTTCGTTGAGCCACTGGGCGTGCTTCCGGCTTGACGGCTAGGTGGTGTGCAATGATTTGTGGATCAATGCCCGGCATGTCGGCTGGCGTCCATGCGAACAGGTCCTTGTTGGCCCTTATCATTTCAATCAAAGGCTCCTTCAACTCATGCGGGAGGTTCTTGTTAACGAATGTGAATCTTTCCCCTTCGTTACCGATGCTAAATTTCTCCAGGTCCCCTTCTGGTTCCGGCCTCGGGTTGTCCTCTACTCTGGCATCGAGGTCGGCTAGGAATACGCCGGATGCTTCCTTGGACTTCTTTCTGAGGGAAAGGCTGGCATTGTCGCAGGCGACCGCCGTCTCGAGGTCTCCTCTTATGGTCCCTATGGATCCATCATCGGTGACGAACTTCATAACTAGTAGCTTGGTGTTGATTATGGCCTCAAAATCATTGATTGTCTTCCTTCCCAAGATGATATTGTAGGCTGTGGAGTCTCGGAGGATCACGAATTCGGCCATCGCCGATCTTCGGCCTTGCATCTGTCCTACCGAGATCGGTAGGGAAATGACTCCGTCTGGTTTGATGAAGTGGTCGCCTAACCCGATAACCCCGTGCTGGTGGGTCGTCAGGTCGGCATCCTTCAGCCCCAGTGCGTCGAATACGTTTCGGAACATGATGTTTGAGTCGGCCCCAGTGTCGACAAGGATCCGTTTGACGAGGCCGGTTCCCACTCTGGCCGTGATGACCATGGGAGGGTTTTCCGGGGCGTCGCTGAACCATTGATCTTCTGGGCCGAAAGAAATGGACGGGGGTTTTTTGGTATTCTGCACTGGTGAAGATGAGATCGCCAGAACCTTGGCGTCTTTCCTGTGTGCTGACCGGGATTTTGGTGCAGTGTTCTTTGCCGTTACCACGTTTATCACCGTGAGGCCGTGGTCTTTGTCTTCAGGCTCTTGTCGCCGCTTGACCGGGCGTTTCTTGCCTTCCTCGTCCTGGTCGCGATAACGCCTTCTCGGCTCCCTGATGAGATGGGAGAACGCTGCCAGCTTTCCTTCCCTTATCGCTTGCTCTAATGCATCCTTCAAGTCGAAACAGTCCTGCGTTTGGTGGCCATATCCCTTATGGTAATCACAATAAAGGTTCTTGTTTCCGCCTGTGCGGTCCTTGAGTGGTCGGGGCTTCGGGAGAATTCCTTTCTCCGCAATTTGTTGGTAGACTTCCATGATGGGGAGGGTGAGTGGAGTGTAGTTAGTAAATTTCCCCACTCGAGGGAACGGTCTAGGTGCTTTGTTTGGCGCCTCCTCCCTGGCCTTTTCTTTCGCCCTCTCCCCGTCGCCACCGAACTGACGAGCCTGGCCGTAACCGGACTGCCGCTTATTGGCAGCCACGACTCGGCTGACTTCTTCATCGTTTATGTATTCTTTGGCCACCGTTTGGATTTCATGCATCGTCCAAACCGGTTTCGTTGTAAGGTGCTTTCGGAAGTTCTCGTTAAGGAGGCCGTTCGTCAGGCAGAGACTGGCCACCGAATCGGTTAAGCCGTCGATTTCCAAGCATTCGTCGTTGAACCGATCTAAGTACCTCCTGGTCGGCTCTCCCTGTCTTTGGGTCACCCCGAGAAGGTTGATAGGATGCTTGGCCTTTGCTATTCGCGTTGTGAATTGAGCCAGGAATGCGCGGCTGATGTCTGAGAAATTGTAGATAGAACCTTGAGGGAGGCCGTTAAACCATTTGATCGCTGGTCCTGCTAAGGTCACCGGGAAGGCACGGCATCTCACTTCGTCGCCTACTCCCTCTAGATTCATCCTGGCCTCGAAGGCCGTCAGGTGTTCTAGAGGGTCTTGAGTTCCGTCGTACCTCATGTCCGTTGGCTTGTCGAAGTGTTTCGGCAGCCGGACCTCGAGGATAGATCGGTGGAACGGGGTGGCGCCCATTATCACAGGTTGTCGTGTTCTTCCGTCTTCGCGACCTCTTGTCGCTCGATGGGTCGGTCTGCCTCGGGAGTAGATGATCGTGTCATTTCGTCTCCTCATTATGGGTGACTCCTCCCGCGAACTCTCTGCCTCCGTCCGCGGGCGGCTTCGGTAAGAGTCTTCCTCCTCGCTTCCGGGAGACGGGGTATAGCTCGGATCGGTAGAACGTCCGTCCCGCTCCCTGTCGGCAAGCTGCCGCTCCAGGTTCTGGACTCGGTGGCGCAGCTCTTGCATTATTATGGCGCTATCGCCGCCTGTTCCTCCGAATGGTCGTGTCCCCGTGCGTCGATGGGGGGACCTTCGCCGCCCCCCTTGCGAGGCGACGGAGGCTGCCCCCTCCGCTCCGGCAGCCCGGCCTTGGTCGCCAAGACCCAGTACAACTTCCATTTAGACGTCCCCACAGACGGCGCCAATGTTCGTTAGTCGGCTTCTGAACAGGTCGGGTGGACAGAAGATGCAAAGGTGGATAGATGAGGGTGTCTTGGTCCTGGATGCACTGATCGAGGGTTTGCCGAGCTGGCGAGCACTTGAGTTGGTGAACGGACGAGGGGGGGTGCCACCTGCAAAGACACTCCGACGCTCAAGTCAGAAATCGTACAAGCAGGGGGAGTGATGTAGAAAGTGACGTACCTCGGGGGAAGAGCCAATCTTCCCCTTATATACATGTCAGTAGTGGGCCCCTTACGTGACAGGCCCATATTCTCAAGGACGCTGTCCTGCAGCACGTGTGCGGTCCGTACAGAAAGTGTGTCCGGGTCGGTTGTAGGGCGCGTGCCCGGGTCGGGTGTTACATGGGTCGGGTCGGCCCAAAGCTGGTTCTGGGCCGGGCCGTAACATTATGTGTATGAATATATAGATGTTACATAATAAATAAAAAAATGTGCTTTTGTTATTATAATATAAATTAAATACTATAAATATAAATTATGTGTATTCATTTAATAAGAATGTAAATTGATAAACGTATGTACTTATAATATGCTATTTAATATATGCAATTAATATTTTTATATACATTAAATATTGCAATAAAAAATAGGCGCGTGAAAGGATAACAATTAAATTTTGCTCATAGCATTAAATAAAGTTAAAAATAAGATGATTGTTTTGGTACAATGATAAATTTATACGTATCGGTACGATAAAATTATGGACAAATTAAAACATTACAAGTAGATTATATTTTTCACGTTAATAATTAATTTTTTTGTTTTAAATATATATCATATCAATAATTTTACTAAATTATCCTCATATTTTAGTAAAAATAAAAAATATTTTTTATTTAATTTTATAAAAAGACTTAAATATCCTTCTTTCTTTATATTAGACAAAAACTATCCTAATTCTTTTAATTTAGTCAAAATTCAATTAGCTTTAATTTTATTATTTTAAATTTCAATCAATTTAAAAATCAAAACTAAAATATATTTTATTATTCATTATTCATAAATAATACATGTACACTAAAAAATTGCTTCAACTCTAATGAACCCTAATCTAATCTCTTCCACCCTTTTATACAAGAAGAAGAATTCTAAAAAATTGTTCTTCATTCTTTAATACCAATCTGTCAGCAGAACTTTCTTTGCCTTTGGTAGATGACCATGCATCACAAGCCACCTTGGAGATTCTGGCATGAAGAGAATCCCTATAGCTAAGGCGAGTGAAGGAACTGCGGCTTAGTATCTGGCAAGAATTTCTCGAATACGTAGTTTAGTATGTAGCCAAGTAAGATTCTGATACCGATGCAAAGTTCGGGGAGGGAGGTTAGAAGGCCGCGGGATTTGGCAGAGGAGATTTCTGCAGAATAAACGGGGGCTATCATGAGTGCGAAACCGACGCCAACGCCGGCGATGCACCTTCCAGTCATTAAAATTGCGTAGTTTGGGCCGTAGCCCATGAGGATTGCACCAAGCATGAAGAGGATGGAGACCATGGAGATTATATAGCGTCGACCAACGTAATCAGAGATTCTTCCGGCGGCTAAGGAGCCAACCAATGCGCATATGTTGAGGATTTCGGCGAGGATTTCCTGTTGTGTGTCGCTGATTCCGAGTTCTTCTTTGATAAAAATCATTAGGGCTAAGGTTGCTCTTTGTTGACAGATTGGTATTAAAGGATGAAGAATAATTTTTTAGTGTTCTTCTTCTAGGAGTGGAAGAGATTAGATTAGGGTTTATTAGAGTTGAAGCAATTTTTTAGTGTACATGAATTATTTATGAATAATGAAATATATTTTAGTTTTGATTTTTAAATTGATTGAAATTTAAAATGATAAAATTAAAGCTAATTGAATTTTGACTAAATTAAAAGAATTAGGGTAGTTTTTGTCTAATATAAAGAAAGAAGGATATTTAAGTCTTTTTATAAAATTAAATAAAAAATATTTTTTATTTTTATTAAAATATGAGGGTGATTTAATAAAATTATTGAAATGATATATATTTAAAATAATAAAAATTAATTATTGATATGGAAAATATAATTCATTTATAGTGTTTTAATTTGTCCATAATTTTATCGTACTAATACGTATAAATTTATTATCGTACCGAAGCAATCACCTAAAAATAAAAGATTTTGGCCGATTTTAATTTCCTAAGTTTGATTCCCAAATTTTTTTTTTGGTATATTATCCTATCCAGGACATATGTATATAAAAATAAGTTAAATAATATATATAATAATATATAAATACATGATGATTGATTTTTATTTATACATAATATTTATATGATATATAAGGAAAATGTCAAATCAGTTCACCCAATTAACTGATTTTTTGTCACCAAAAAAATTAACTGATTTTTTAGGTTTTTTTTTTATTTTTAACTGGTTTATTATCCACATATTTTTACTCTAAATTGAACAACCTACGTAATAATTAGCTCTCTATTAACTCAATTAAATTGGTTAATTTGGTCCGATTCTTAAAATTAGAGTTGAGCATTAAATTTCATAAAATTAAATAGAATGGCGTAAAATTGTAAAATTGTTTTGGAGAACTCATAGTAAGTCAAAAAATACATCATCTCTTAATGCTAGCTTTTCTTATAACCTAATTATTTATTGCATACTATTTATTTGAATGTCATTAAGTTAATAAAAAAATTTTTAAAATATTTTTTATTTTTTAACATGTTTGATAAATTTTTAATAATTAAAATAAAAGTATTAAAAAAATAAAAAATATATTTTTTAAAAAATTACAATTTACATATTTTTTTAAAAAAATTTTAAAAAAATATTTTTTACAAAATAAATAAATAAAAAATATTTTTATATGAAATTAAATATTCAAACATAAATTTTTTTTAGTTTTTTATTTTGTTATAAGATCTTTTAAAATAAATAACTAAAAAAATATTTTTTTTTTAAAATTTACCAAAACAAACCCATAATCTTGTATAGAATTGTAACTTCTGGTTCGGGGTTCTAAACACATTATCATTACTTTAGCTATTTCAAAAAAAAAAAATAATAATAAAAACTAAAGAATTGTTGACAAAAAAATTATTTAATCGATAATCTAAACTATATATACACACATAATAACATGCAATATTATATTGTAACTTTGAAACAGAAAACTTGTGACCCGAGGAAAAAAAAGACAGCAATCTGAACGATGACAAAGGAAAAGCTAAGATACATCTTAATGTCTTAATGCATGTCACATTAGGGTGAAATTGTTCGTAACACAAAATTGCCAAGTAAGATAACATAAATAAATGAGTTGCTCATCTTATAAACTCCTTGTTCTTTTTTATTTTTTTTCAATGTAAAACTAATTTCATTACTCTTCATACTTACAACATTAACATAAATTTTCTTAAAATAATTTCAATCCCCTTTAAGAAACGGTATACAAAAAGATATGCATGGTAGGGGAGTGGGACTAGGGGTGGAAATTGTGCTTTCGAAGTTAGTTTAGAGTATAACATGAAGCTGATTAATCTTTTATCAATTGACTTGAAGAAACATATATAAAATTATAAAATTATATATATTCTCTCACCACTACTATACGTTTAAATAATAATTCGAAGGCCTGACTTGGTAAGTCTTCACTTTAATTTCTTGGCTAATACATGACTTGATAGGCAAGGCATGAAAACTATATGATATACATTATATAATTATGCTATTTCTTCTTACAAGTAAAACCATAAATTATTGATATCAAGAAACAGAAAATAGAATCGATGTTCTACTCTGATCTCTACATATAAAATCACACTAGCTACAACACATATATCTCTCAAAGCAACTACTAGATACTCTTTTTCTCACCCGCTCTCGCTTTAATTTCCACTTTAAAATCTTTATATATATAGAAGTTTAATTTTCCTCAACCACCGCCACGATTCTTGTTTTGTGATTTTCTCTTTACTTTGGTTTGCATCAATGTTGTGTTCATTATATTCTGTAATGAATAGCAGTAATCAACGTTGTTGTATTAGAGGACGATGAAGATAAGGTTCACTCTCGTGCATAAGGGCTTATAAACAATATACAGCCTTGTCGACAAAATGTTTTCCGAGTCCATTTCTAAATTAGTACTTCATTTTATGCATATATTTATAAGCTATATCTCTGGACTGTTAGGTACACTGGTACATTATCATTTCTCAAGGTTGAAAAACAGGCTTGTGTAGCAAGTGCAAATTTGGAAAGCAATAGCACAACTAATTTTTTAAAAATAGGAAACATCCTCATCTGCGTTTTCTTCTCCTTGAACAACATTTTCCCTCTTTCCCCGTTATGATATGCACTTTTCTTTTTTCTCCTCCTCTTTTGTTGTTGCATTTTTTGTTTCCTTTTTTTCCCTTCTTCTTTACTTCTTTTGAAACCGATTTAATTTCTTTTTGTTAAGAAAATTTGTATGAATCGCAGATTTATTCCAAGAATCACATACTAGCAGACAAAAGGTGAAAATAAAGCAATTTCCAAGATGGATAAAAGAAGCAGCAAGTTAAGAGAGACACAGAAGTGTAGAAGAGATGTGGAATGAAATGACTGAAGTTATTAGAAAAGTGGTAGAAGAGATTTTCGGAGCGACTAGAGGTTGTTGGGTTTTTGGGCTCCCTTCCTAAGTGGAGAAAAAGTCTAGATGTTAGTGTTCAAACTCATGAAGAGTTGAAGTGGCTGAGGTGAGTTAGGGTTGAGGGAGAGAGGTCATTTTGAAAGGAGAACACCAAACACTAGAGAGAAAGGAAGAGAGAAAGTCATTTTCGCACATACACAAAGCTGTCTCTGTAAATTGGTTGCTGCAGATTCGTTAACCGTTGGATCGAGCTCAAATTTAGACAGTGTGATTTAAACATCTGGTTCTTTGATTTCACCGTTCGGATCTTCAATTCAATTTCTGTAGCTGGAGATATTAGCCAGACACAGTAGTTCTGTTTTTGTGGTATTTTCATCTTCGATTCTTGTAATTGTTTTGAAAGCTTTGAAACTTGGATTGGCTTGTTGTATGCACATTTTATGCAGTAATTTGTGACTTTCTTGTATCCTATTTTTCATCATAGTGAAACTATTTCCTGGTTTTGGTGACTCGTGGTTTTTACTTCTCACATTGAGAAGGTTTTCCACGTTAAAAATCTTAGTGTGTTATTAGCTTGTCTCTAATTTCTCTTTTATGTGATTTTTCCGCTACTATTGGATATTATTGTGCTGACGTTAATACTTATTGTGAGTGGATATTGTTGCTCCTCTAATTCTTGCAAGTAGGAAATTATGTTTTATTCTATCAGAGGTATCAAGACAATTGAGCAAGAGATATAGAATCGTCGTGGTGGATGCAATTTGAGATGTAGACGGATTAGGCCGGGTTTAATTTGATTCAGACTCCACTCAAATATTTGACTAGAAGTATTTTAAAAATTTGAAGCCGACTTAAAATTAACTCAAAAATAATAGGGTTAAATTTGACCAATCTAATTAATATATACAATTTTATAAATTTTATATAGTAAATTAATGGTATAATTATTCTGTTAGTTTTTATAATTTTGTTAAATTTATAATTAGATTATATATATATATATATTTTAATTGGGTCTCTATACTGCTTTTAATTTGTAATTTGGCTCTTTCTATATCAAAAACGTTAAAATTAATAAAATATTTCTCTAAAAAAATATGTGCTCAAAGATCTAATTATGTTCTTGATTGTGAACACATTCAATTTTTAGAAAAATATTCTATTAATTCTAACTTTTTTTAAATTGACAGTGACTTAAGTACAAATTTAAAAACAATGTAAAAAGCCAATTGAGATAAAAAAATTATAAAAATTTAATTATAAATTTAGTAAAATTATAGAGACCAATAGAGTATATTAAACCTAAATTAATAAAATCTTATATTCAAAGATTAAATTTAATAAATATTATATAATATTTATACTAAAATATATTATTTTAAATTAAAAATAACGATTTTTGGATAGGAATATTGGATCAAGCCTACCCAAAGCATGACTCAAACCTGGCTCAAAAATTCACACCGGGTAAAAATTACAAATCCAAGCACGACAAAATTTATTTTGGATCATGCCGTCCTGGTCAAACTGACTTGAACACCATGATGCAAGTGTACAATTAAAGTTAAAAATAAAGGAGAAATATTTTAAATAGTGGTCTTTTATGCAGGGTGAACACGGATGAGATCCAATATCCGTAATTTTTAAGTTTAGATTCGATCCGATCCATTCTCCACATTTGCGAATCGAATCAGGTTTTAGATATATCTACAAAAGATATAAATAATTTAAAAGCTTATTTTTATTAAAAAATATCAATAAAATACTATGTTTCTACTCTTTTAAACATATTTACTCTTAAATATTATTAAACATACTTTTCTTAAATAATAAAAATAAAATAATACACATATATGATAATTATTAGTTGAAATAAAACATAAAAATGAATATTTACTTATTTATTTTTTTTTTTTGTGGATCCGCTGATATGCGGATATCTACATGAAATCCGCAATCCAATTCTATTAGTGTGCGGATCAGATCCAATAGTCTTGCGGATCAGATCGATATCCACAATTTTTGGATCGAATTCGGATAAATACTGCGAATATAAGACGATCCGATCCATGAACACCCCTACTTTTATGTCTTAAGATGAAGAACTAGAAGAAATATAAGACGACTGAGATGAGGCCAAAAGTGGGGGTAAGTGAAGTAAGAGCGAGAGTTGATAGGGATTTTCATTAGTGTTTTAGTATGAAGAAAGGAAAAAAATGCATTTACAAAAATAATAAAGTCGCGAAAAAAAAGGCTAGAGGATTTTATAAAACTAAGTACATTAAAGACAAAAATGGTAAAATTTTGCATATGCAGTAATCTAATTATAAATTGCCTATATATTTTCTTCTTTTTTGATGCACTTCTTTGGTCTGTACTCATTAAAAGAGTAATTTTGCTAAAAAAAGATCTTAAACAAATAATTTGGGTTTAGAATTGTCAAAAATTACTTTGTCAGAAAAACTAATAAGCTACATAAAATAATAAATATCTAGTTGAGTAAACTACCATTTCTATCCATAGAAGTTGAAAACGTTGACAAATCTACCCACAAAAAAAAGAAATTACCAAATGTACCCATTAATAATGCTATTCGTGGAACGAAACTAACCAATTGTTATTTCGACATTGACTCCATTAGTAACGCTCCCTACGTGGCACTTCACGGCGTGACAAGGCTTCATACGTGGATATTGTAATTAATATTATTTAAAAATATAATTGGATTTGTAATTTTTTTTAAAAAAAGGGAAATTAGAAATGAAGAGTTAGCAAACGTATACCTGTTCGCGCGTTTCACAAAACAGAAGTCAGAACACTAGGAAAAATTTGTTCATCTTCTCCACTCAAAGAAAACCTCCCGTCCCGTCCTGTTTGTGTGTGGGTTAGCTGCCGATGATAATCTCTGTATTGAAGAGAGGGTGCTTGTTGGTGTGGAACGTGTTCACCGAGCATCCAGTTAACCTTCCTGAGTTTGCAAAAGAAAACAATGATCCTGAACCAGATGTTGAGATTTTAACCGTTACTAGGACCCCAATTAAGCACAAACTTAAACAATGTGTTAGGAGAACCCCAACACCAAAGAAGAAGGGAAAGAGACTGTTGAAATTGAGTGAGACAGAAAGAGGTATGCCTAGACCAGATGCCCAAACACAAGATGATGTGCTGGACAAAGATCTCCATCCTACCACAAGAAACACACAACAACCAGATATAACCAGTGATCAACCAAATGTACCCACGCATTCACCAAAAGTAACCTTCGAAGAGCCATCAAGGATCATTCAGCCCCCAAATGCACCCACCGAACCTAATTTACCTGCATATCAACCCAGCTCTATACCGTCGCCACCCTTGGAGAAGACTCCTCCACACCCTCAACCATCACATGTACCAGTTGCAAGTGAAGAAACTAGACACCAAAATCCAGTTTCTGCAGAATCAGTTGCTCCCACAGTTGATAAAGGGCCTGAAGAATCTAATGAGATTTTCACACAATACATCCCACAGCCTTGCAACGAACCAGACTCTCAGGAGCATAGCATCCAAAATGAGAAAGAAACACCCTGTGAAGGGGGTCAACCCAGCAGTTCACAACCCGAACCAGATATAAACCCAGATGTTTGTGGTGGAAGTCAAAAGAAGAGGAAGAGACGATCAACAGTCAGGCCTCCTCCATCAGGGTAAACCTTCATACCTAATCAGGATCCAAATAGGAATCCTTCAATTTTTATACCTATGAAGGGTGAAGATATGTCGGAGACAAGTGCAGGGATGCATTGTTATGAGTCAAAAGAGCTGGATTCTGTTGCAAGTGATGATGAGGACAGTCAGCAGGCAACATTTCCTCAAACAAATCCAGATGCTCCAGTTAGGGAAGTAAGATTGGAGCTTGGCATGGAGTTTGAAAATCTGGACCATTTCAAGAAGGCAGTTAGAAAGTTTAACATCAACATAGGCCGAAGCATATTCTTTTCAAGAGTGGATTCAGCCAGGTGTAAGGCCACATGTTATGATGAGGATTATCCATGGCAGATATACTGTGCAAAATGGTCGTATCCATTAAGCTTTCAGGTGAAGACGTTTGTCAATGAACATACCTGCAGCAGAGTTAATAAGAATACATCTGCAAATAAAAAATGGGTTGTAGAGGAGCTCAAGGAAGATTCTGATCATCCAGACATGACTTAAAGGCAGTTCCAAGATTTTCTCAAGAAGGAGTATGATGTGATTGTGAATGAGAGGAAGATATACAGGGCTATGGTGAAGGCAAAAAAAGAATTGAAGGGTCAGAAATAGCTTATTATGCACTTCTTAGGGACTATGCCAATGAAATTATGAGGACCAACCCTGGCTCCACTGTAAAGATCAGCACTAATTATGTTGAAGAGACTGAGCATAAATTCAAAAGGATATATATATGTTTGGAAGGTTGTAAAAAGTGATTTTCGGTTGGCTTCCGACCTTTTATAGGGTTGGATGGTACTTTTCTAAAGGGCTACTACCATGGACAGTTGTTGACTACAATCAGCCACGATGCCATTAACCACATATACCCTGTATCATATGCAGTTGTGGCAGGGACAGAGCTAGATGAAATATTAGAAGGGGGCCAAAAATATTTACACAATAAAATAAGACTAAAATAAAATTTTAAGGGAGGCTAAACTAAAATTAACATATAATTTACATGTAAAAAATTAAAATTAGGGGACGGTTGTCCCCCCTCCCCCTTTCTCTCCATATAGCTCCGCCCTTGAGTTGTGGAGTGCGAATACAAGGATAGTTGAAAGTGGTTTCTGGAACTCCTCCAACAAGACCTAGGTGACGTAACAATCAATGCATTCAACTTCATGTCAGACATGCAGAAGGTAATGAGTGAATTCTTATTCTTTGTATATGTGTTCATTATTAGTGATTCACAATGTATTGTGCATAATTAGTGTTGTTATGTTTGGTACTGTGAATACGATGAATAGTTATTGTCAATTATAGGGTATAATCATGTAGCTGCTTTACTTTTCTTCACTAGGTCCTCATCTCTGCTATGCGTGAGGCAAATCTAGGAGCACATCATAGATTTTTTACTATGCACATATGCCAAAACTTTATAAAACAGTGGGATGATACAGAATTGAAAATGGCAATGTGGAGATGTACCAAGGCCACAACCTTTCAAGAGTTCAATGCTGTATTGGATAGGATCAGACGGGTTAATCCCCAGGCTTTGGAGTATCTAAACAGGATCCCTCCAACTCAATAGAGTAGGTATGGTTTTAGCGAATACCCGAAGTCTGATGATTACACGAACAACAACTGTGAATCATTCAATTCTAGGATCAAGAAAATGAGAGAAAATCCTATTATAACTATGCTGGAAGAGGTTAGGTGTTATATAATGAGCATCATTACTAGAAACAAGAAGGCGTTGGTGGGATATAACGGAGTCATCACTCTTCTGCAGTAGAGTAGGCTGGAGAAAGAGAAAAGGGAGAGCAACAAGTGGCGGTCATTTCCCACCGAAGATGATCCTGGAAATGTATACGAAGTATAATGCTTGCCACACAAGGTTATGGTGGATATTGGACAGAGAACTTGTAGTTGCAAATTTTGGCAACTGACTGACATGCCATGCAAGCATGTATGTGCTGCCCTTGCATACCAAAATAGGAGACCAGAGGAACATGCACATAATTGGCTCTTTATGGGGCATATAATAGCACATACCAGTTTGTCATCCAACCTGTTCCAAGTCAAGAATACTGGCAGCATGTTGATCTACCTCCTATATTGCCCCCAGTATACAAGAAGCAGATTGGGAGACCAAAGTTGAAAAGAGAAAAAAAAACGATGCCCCAAAAGAACCCACCCTAGATCCTCATAGGGCTCCCAAAAAATATGGCCCCATCACCTGCAAGTATTGCCTAAAGGTAAACTATACTTCATATGCTTACATTACTTGTGATTTGAATGTCCAGATTTATTTTCATGACATATGTATTGTAGACTGGACACAACAGTCGTAGCTGTTCCAAGAAGAAGGAGACAATGGCTGGGAGTGCTGGAGGACAAACTTCAAGTCAACACCCAGGTGCTGCTGGGGCTGCTGTGGATGATGAAGAGGAGGCGGCAAGACTAGAGGAGATGTTCTGGAAGGAAACTCTAGAAGCTGTTGAAGCAGCTCAAGCAGCAGCATCTCAGCCCCCCCCGATTGTGAGTCTAGTGATGTATTTTACTTCATTTTACAAGTTGTGTTTAATTATGCCACTCATGTGTGTCTACTGTTGCAGGAGACCACTCCAGTTCCTCAAGCCATTCCTAATCCAGTCATGCCTCCTTCAGTTAGGTCACAAACAGCAAAAAGACCACTAAAGAAGAAGAAGAATCTGAGAAGACCACCACCAACTAGTCAGCAACCACCATCTGCTCAGGCTACTGTCAGGCCACCAACACCAACTGCGCAAACTATAGTTATTCCACCACCTCCGGCTTCTCATGTGCCACCCACTGTGACACCTCAAAACATGCAAGCTGCCTCTCATAGTACTACTTCAAGGTTTATGGACTTCATGCCAACTCTCGCAGTTAGAGGATCAAGCTCAACTAGGTGGCCGCAACCAGCCTTCCGTCCACCAGCCAAAAAGGGGTTAACAACTGCACACTTGAAAGAAGGATCAAGCAGAAGCAGCAACTCCACTCCAAATACATGAAGCAAGCATGTTTATATTATGTTGTTTTGTACTGTCGATGGCAGTTTATCGTACAATTGTTAGATATGTCACATACTATACCCTATTTTGCTTATGTTTTGATTTTCGGTATGGATTCATAATCGTAGTTGATAACTCATACTTATGTGTTGAACATTTTAGTAACTCAATTACTACGTACTTATCAGGTTATTTTGCCTGTCTTTCATGTTATTTTGGAATAGAAACTAAACAAAAATTGTAATTAGTAATGGATAATTTTTGCAAGTTACATATCTTATAACACTCCATTTGACATTTCTTGGATTCCATATGTGCACAAATGACCGATTCTGAATCGAGTATGGGTAATTTTGTCATGATCTTACACTAACACCTACTTAGGCTCAAAACCTCCTAAAAATCAGATACACAGTGCATACAACGTTACAAACTACCACCATTGACATAATCACAAGCCACAACCTAAGTTTACTAACTTCAGCTTCAATCCTCGCTAACCTCATGAGCATCTTCACTTCAGCCTCAGCATCATTAACATCTTCGTGCATCTTTCTTTTTGACAGTGCTCTCCTTAAACCCTCCCACAGACATTCGATTTTGTCTACCCATGCAAAGAAGTTGCAGTCTTAGTTCTATCCATGGAAAAAAATAAATCAAACACACATTCAACTCTCATAGAACAGAGTGTACAACGGGTTTACCTTCCAATTGGGACAACGAACGAACCACCTCTTAGGATTCCTTATCGTCCCTGACTGCAACAGTGTCACCCCCAACCCACAGAAACATCTGCCATTGAACTTCCTATCATGCACCCGCTTTGAAACTGAGCTTCTAAATACACTACCGCTGCCATTCGAAGGTGGAGTAAAGAGTTTTCGCCTCAACATTAGCATAATTTTGAAGAATTTTGTGAATCTAGGGCTAGGGTTCCTATTTGGGATGAAAGAAGGTTTGAATTTGGAAAATTTTGGGGTTCAGGGTACATTATAACAGTCAAACAACTCAGCAATCCACGTGTGAAACCCCCAAGCCATGTCACGCCGTGAAGTGCCACGTAGTAAGCGTTACTAACGGAGTCAATGTCGGAATAACGATTGGCTAGTTTCGTCCCACAAATGTCATTATTGATGGGTATATTTGGTAATTTCTTTCTTTTGTGGATAGATTTGTCAGTGTTTTCAACTTCCATGGGTAGAAACGGTAGTTTACTCTTAAAGAATAAGTTAAAAATAGGTATTCTAAAATAGGTATTCTAGAAGGTTTTGAAAAAGAAAAGAGTAATAATTACAAATATTCATAAAATTAAAAACATATATTATAGGGTTACAATTAGTGTGAGAACCCAATGTGGAATATGAGAGGAAGAATTAAAGAATAAATTACCATTTGTACCCATGAAAGATGATAACGCTGACATATGTATCTATGATAAATCAAAACTGATTTTGTACCCACAGAAAATGCTCTTCGTGTAACAAAAATACCCTGTTTTGATTATGTACTTGTTTTGTTACTATTCGAGCCTACGTGGCACCCAAAGATCCTCATGCGCTCCCACCAAACATCGGAAGGACTCACCGTACTCAATCCTCCCCTTTCTCCTCTTCTTCTTCTTCCACCACCACCTCTTCCACCAACTCAACCAAAGACTCCAACAACTCTATCGTCCCTAAGAAGCTTCAGAAACTCTCACGAAACGTTTATGAAGCCCTTGCGTCACTCAAGAACACTCTCAACATTCAAGACTCCAATACTACAAGAGATTCACTTTTCTCTTCTTATTCTTCTACGAATTCTTCGAAGATTGAAGGGTCACGAAACGTTGTATGGGGATGTGTTTTTTGAAACTTGACTCAGCTATATCCTGGAAGCCAGTTATCAGAGAAGCTTATGTCCAATATTTAGAAACACTACGATTCACTGCCACTAAGGTTTGAATTGGAATTCAATGCTAAAGTTTCAATCTTTTCACGAATTCTGAAAATCCCATTTTCTTGATCTGAATCATACCCGTCATGTCTGCATTTTTCACAACTTGAAAACTTTAAATGAAGTAAAAATAAGAAACGAGAGTTTCTCAATATTTTTCTTCCTTAATTTTTACACTTTCTTTTTCTAGGTTTTATTTGTTTCAATGTTATAAACTCTCCCAACTTCTTTTTTTTTCATTTCCTTCTTCTAGAGTCCGAAAACTTCAAGTGACTAAAAATAAAAGGATGATTTTAATATTTAGTTTTTTTTTCTTTTGGGAGGGGGCAAGGGAGGTATTGCTCGATTTAATGTTACTATGTTAGAACCTTCAGAATTTCACTTTTTCAAAATGTGAGAACATCAAGTAATCAAAGATAAATCTTTTCCACCTTCATTACACTTTATCTTTTGTTGACGATTTATTTTGTTGTTTTCATAGCTATGAACAAGCTGATTTTGCTATGAAGGATGTGTTTCTTCACATCAAGCTGATGGAACAAATATCAGCCAATGACTACCCTGCCATCCTGATTCAAGAGGAGAGTGATGATGATGGTGGTGGTGGTGGTGGTAATGTTGTTAAAGAGTATGTATTGAAGTTTACTTTTGCTTGCAATTTTCCGATCTAGGTAGATATAGTTTAGATAGGGTTTTGGAGGGGTTGGGGTGCCACATAAGTTCGGATAATAATGAAGCAAGCGGATAATTAAAATAGGATATTTTGTTATACGGAGGACATCTTTTATAGGTATAAAATCAGTTTTGATTTATCATAGGTACATATATTAGCGTTCTCATCTTTTATGGATATAAATGGTAATTTATTTTCTTTTATTATTATATGATTACACCAAGGGTCGGCTCAATTCTATGTACATACCTTTTCAAAAGTATTTCCTAAACATATTTAATAATAGATACTATAGTGCATACTTTTTGTTGATAATATCGTTCTCCAAAACAAAAAATCTAAATTAAAAGTTAAAATTTATAAAAGCAAATTTTAGAGGTATATAATTTGCACGTGAGTCACACTAAACATTTAAGGATAAAATTTATCACATTGTCATTAGACTAATTATGCTGTATAAAAAAGAGTGTTGGACAACTTATTGTGAACATGAACCTACGTTTAGTGTGGCCAAAATGAGGGGTTCAGTGATGAGCGATCATACAAGTATTAACTGAAAAAGCAATGAGGATACGAAAGAGAAACTTGCTTGAAGTAGAATCATTCTTGAAGAAATGATAGAATATTATTGTTTGAAAAGGTTTGAATTTGTGATGAGAAAATTAGTAGAACGTTCCGTGTAAATGGTGGATTTGATGAATGATAAACGAGTGATTAATGAGACAAAAAGAAAACCCAAACAGACTTGGGAACTCTCTTATGTGCATGCTAGCGTTTCTATTGAGCCAACAATAGCTTTATCATATATAATGCTATTAAGAATATAAGAAAATTTTTAGATATACTTATGTTTTACTCGTTTTTTGATCGATTTTAATAGGTAGTATTAAAATGAACTCATATTAAAATTTCAAGTATCAAAGAGCAGATACGATTTTCCTATAAAAAAAGTGAGCTCAATTCGGAAATAACTTAATTATGATGTGAAAGCAATATATGTCGAAATTATTAGTGGCAGACTTATAAAAAGTAACATAAAAGAATAAATAATTAAATAAAGAAGACAAAAAAAAATATAAATATTGATCAAAGCAAAATAATAACAAAATTCAAAGAAAATAAAAAAATAAATCAAATAAACAAAAAGAAAGTAAATTAAAAGTCGACTTTTAATAATCACGTGCACTTATACTCTATTTTTCCGTAGCGTTGTTGAACTAAAAATTTTATGAGTTTAGACGATAATTTAGTATTGTTAGTTGAAGCCCCAAAACTCTTATGAGCATATTATCCACTATCTTACTTCATCTTTTTTTAAACCATGACCTTACCTTGATTATGAAAAATCTTGTCTCCTAAGTTTAATTTTGATACCTACGTGTTTTTTTGTCTTCAAGTTTCATGTTTTCTTCAGCTTGCTCCTTAAATTTAACACTTATGTTCTCTATTCATCCTAAAGATCGAGCGAATAGCAAGTCTTGATGTTTAAGAAAAAGAAATAACTATCTTTTGACATCGACTATCTTTGTATTATCTTTCTTCAACTTTATTTTACCTGTATTTTCTTCTGTAGTCGAAATTATATATTGACAATCGACAAATTCTTATGTCGAGGAAAATTTATTTTCTGTGCCAACAACCTGAAATATTGATATTTCAGTAATTTTAATAGTTGATTTTAATTAATATATATTATATATATTTTTTATAATTAAGATCAACGATTAAAATTACTAGAACATCAGTATTTTAAAGTATACTTAAAAGTCTTCCAATAATATATATAGCATAAAAGTCTTGGTGTTGTAGTAATGTTTTGAATATATTAATTATTAAAGATTATCCATCTTCTTGTTTTTGTTTTTCTTTTTTCAATATCCAAAAGTTATTAATAGCTAATAATTATATATATATATATATATAATAAAATTTATATATCATTTATTTAAATTTAAATATCGTGAAATATTATTTTTGTTCTTTAATAATATTATATTTATTTACTTTATGATTTAAATTTAATTTTGTTATAATTCTATATATTTATTTAATTAATTATTTATTATTGAATTTAAATAACTCAATAATTTGACTGAATTGATTATCGATTCGGTTTTAATAATATAGTTTGACATGTAATTGACCTAACTTTTAGAATAATACTTTGTTATTGATTTATTGTATGTTATTATTTTCATAAATTGTTTTTGTTGATTTTAAAAAATCTATTATTTATTTCAAGAATGGATTTTTTTTAAAATTTTGGTTGAAACTTAGGTAGCATTTAGAAGAGAGATTGAGACTAAGAAACAGAAACTAAGATACTGAGACTAAAATAAATTCTAGTATTATGTTTAGTGTAAAGTATACAAAATTGGATTATGTCTCTATATCTTATTTGATTTGAGATAAAAGTAGAGACTAAAATATTTGAAATTACTAAAATGTCCTTATTAATTAAAAAATAAAAAACCTTAAACCCACTCACCCACCCTCTCTCTCTCTCTCTCTCTCTCTCTCTCTCTCTCTCTCTCTCTCTCTCTCTCTCTCTCTCTCTCTCTCTCTCTCTCTCTCTCTCTCCAGACGCTCGCTTTTTCTCACTCGCTCTGCTGTCACCGCCAAGTTCTGCGGTCACTCTCGCTCGTTCTGCCGTCACTATCGAGCTCTTCCATCACTCTCACTCGTTCTTCTGTCACCGTCGAACTCTTTTGTCACTGTCGCATTGACTGTCTGCGAGGTAGAATTGAGAGGAAAAAAGCTGTACAATGAGTGAGATGACTCTGATGGCATAGCCGAGTGAAATAGCACACTGCGTTTTGGTTCTCCAAATGGTTGTCACCATTTTCGAGCTTCGAATTTCTCTCTGGAACAGCAATCCCTTCTTGTAGTATTCATCAATGACTGGATGGACTTATACAGCCCTAGCCCTAGCTAAACCCCTTTCATTCTTTCTTTTTTTTAGCTTCCTTCCGTTATTGTTGAATCTAATTTATGATATTATTGTTGTTGTTGAATCTAATTGATGAGATTGTTGTTATTGCTATCGGCATTGTTATTGTTGATGGCGAGGTGTGGTGGCAGAGTGAAAAGTGGGGTTGTGTTAGATGGTGAAGTAAGAGGTGAGGTGAATGATAAATTTAGAATATAAAATTTTGAACGAGGACATCTAAATAAAAAAAGTTATTAAAGTTTCATCTTTATTTCTAAAAATTTTTGTCTCTTGTATTTTCATTTTTTTAAGATACTAAAATATTAAAATTTAAGTACCAATTTCTGAAGTAACAAATATGATACCAAGTCTCAATCTTCAATTTCGATTTCAGTACCTCAAATCATACTCCATCTTAGCTATGTGTATACTTTTTCGCCTACTACATCAAATACATCAGGTGGCCAAGTTATATATGTTTGCCTTTGTAAACCATGCCAGAAAGGCAGATTAGTCAATGCAACTTCTTCTGTTCAACCTTTTTACAAAAACAATGCCACACTTTTATCTTCCTTCATATTAACTCGAGAATTAGCGATTTGGGTTAATTAATACCTCTTTAGCTCTCCTCTTCACTTGATGTTATGTCTTGGTAGGGATATCCTAACTGACCAAAAAATCAAAGAGGTGATAGAAGCTAAGGTCTAAGGAGAAAATAAAAAGAGTCAAGCGTAGTTTAATGAAAATTTTCAAAAGAAATGTCTTCTACGGGTGTCAAACACCCTGATCTGGCCTGTTTAGGTTGGCTCGTTTACACTTATGGGTTAAATGGTTCTAGGTGTTTTTGGGTTCATATTGGGACTCTAAGGCCCAAAAGGCAAAACAAAAACCTAATAATTTACAATGACTCGGGCACGATGGCCCCTCTGGTATCATCATCAATGATCAATCTCTCCATAGCAGGGGGATTGTCGATGAAATGGAACCCTGAGTGGCATTTCGTATCCTTCCTTGCTAGCCAGTCCGCAGGCAATTTCCCTCCTCCGAATAAACAAAAATATGGGTTAATAGTCAAATTAGTCTTTAAAAAATAAAATATTATTCTTTGAATTTATTCTTAAAAGATTTTATTAATTAAATTGATTCTTTAAAAATTATAAATTAATTATATTTATTCTTTAATAATTTTATTAATAATTTTTATCAATAATTAATGACTAATAGCATACATGATACTTAACATATTTAATTAGATATTGACCAAATATATTTATAAAAATCTATTAATTTAATTGTTAGGTCATATTAAAAATATAATTTATGTAATTGAAAAAAAGTGACTAAATTAATAAATTTTTATAAATATATCTAATTAACATCTAATTACTAATTAGATATGTCAAATATTATGTATATTGTCAGTTAACATTTTATATCATCAATTGTTGATGAAAATTATTACTGAAAGACAAATATGATTAATTTATAATATTTGAACAACCAATTTGATTGAAAAAAATCTTTTAGTAACGAATTTGAAAATTACTCAATCTTTCTAAGACTAATTTGACTATTAACCCATAGATAATTAGTTATATATAGGGCTTCCAAAATAGAGGTTCAACTCATTTAAACAATTCAGTCTTGCTACACATCCAAATCCAACTAAATTGGTCCAAAGCCAATAAAAATCACACGCAGCATGTATACACGCGTGCTTCATTAATGTAAACATATCATTTTTCTTCTTTTTCACGTTTGTTCTTCTTCTTCGTATATTTCCTCTTTCTTTTTTGCGTATTTTTTCTTTATCATCATTCTTTTATTGCTGTTGTTGTTACTGCGTTTCTTTTTTTCCTCTTTTTCTTTCTAGTAATTTGCAGCATTGATTTTTCTTCTTTTTTTTTATTTTGTTCCTCCTAAGAGAATGAAACAAGAAGAATTATGAGAAAATAAAATAAGAAGAAGATGAAGAAGAAGAAGCAGCAGAAGATGAAGAAGAGGAAGAGAAACAGTTTTGAATTATGCACAATTTATCAGAATAAAAATATACCGAATTTCTTTAATAATAACACATAAATTCCTTAGTTTTTACACCTGAATTTCGCTACAAAAGTACAAAAATATCTTCTTTAGTGCTGCATTTTTTTTCTTTTAGTTGAATGAATGTAGGTTCATCTTCTTCTTAGTAATTTTGCAACATTATGTATTTTTTCTTCTTTGTTTGATTTTTTTTTTTGTTTTTATCTTGTTAATAGAGTAAAACAAGAAGAAACTTGAGAATGTAAAATAAGAAGGAAAAGATAAATAATAAAAAGGAAGAAGATGATGATGAGGAAAAAGAAGAAGAAGATGCAGCAGAAGATGAAGAAGAGGAAGAGTTTTGAATTATGCAAAACTTATCAAAATAAAAATACACCGAAATTTCTTAACAATAACACATAAATTCCTTAGTTTTTATACCGAAATTTTGTTACAAATGCACAAAAATATTTTCTTTAATGCTGTATTTTTTTTTTCTTATTTCTTTCTTTTTTTTTAGTTGAATAAATGTAGGTTCATCATCTTCCTAATAATTTTGTAACATTATGTATTTCTTCTTTTTTTTGTTTAATTTTTTTATTTTTATTCTATTTAAGAGAGTAAAATAAGAAGAAACTTGAGAAAGTAAAACAAAAAACAAAAGATAAATAAGAAAAAAAAGAAGATGATGATAACGATAAAAAAGAAGTAGCAGAAGATGGGAAGTAGGAAGATGAAAGGTTTTAAATTATCCAGAATTTATCAGAATAAAAATACACCAAAATTTCTTAGTAATAACACATAACTTTCTTAGTTTTTACACTGAAATTTTGTTACAAATGCAGAAAAATATTTCTTTTTTTTCTTTCTTTTCTTAGTTGAATGAATGTAGGTTCATCTTATTCCTAACAATTTTGCAGTATTATGTATTTTTTCTTCTTTTTTATTTGATATTTTTTTTATTCTTGTTAAGAGAGTAAAACAAAAAGAAGTTTGAAAAGGTAAAACAAAAAGAAAAAGATGAATAAAAAAAGAGAAGATGATGATGATGATAAAAAAAGAAGAAAAAGCAGAAGATGAAGAGTTTTAAATTATACAAAATTTATCAGAATACAAATATACTGAAATTTCTTAACAATAATACATAAATATTTTAGTTTGTACTCCAAAATTTATTACAAAAGCACAAAAATATCTTTTTTAATGCTGTATTTTTCTTTTTTTTCTTATTTCTTTCTTTTTTCTCTATTATATTATAAGAAGAAGAAGATGATGACTATGATAATGATGATAGAGGAGGAGTAGGAGAAGAAAAAAAAGAAGAAAATCGAAAAAATTCAAATGAGAAAAGAAAGACAAGAAGGAAATAGAGGTGGTTTTAGTGACGATGACAATAAAAAGAGAGGAGATGAAGAAGACGACAATGAAGAGAATAACACAGAGAAGGAAGAGAATGCAATATATATATATATACAAAAGTTTGTTAGAGAGAGTGGCGCATGAAAATGAATTAAGTTATAGTAACTTAGTAGGACTTGGTTGATTAAATGGCTTAAGGTGTGTCTAGATTTGCATTGGAGAAGAGAAAAACGCGTTTAAGTTCCTTGAACGCTTCATCTTCATATTTGGCAACATTTTTATCCTCTAAGTGCAGAAGTAATTTTTATCTTTAACCCACATTTACCAAAAGTTATAAATGCTAGCTTTTCCATTTACCTTCTCACGTTGAATTGAAATTTATGTTCTACGTACCAATTATATCCTTTATTATTTATATGTTTGTTTTTTATAATATTTTTTTAATACTCTCTTATGCATATTATTATTTTTTATAAAACTTTTATTTTTTTTTGTTTATATCAGTTCTTTTACCGTTATTGTTATTTCTTTACTTTGTCCTATTAGGTAGTGTTTAGTAGAGAAACAAAAACGGAAAGATTGAGACTGAGAGACAGAAACTAAGAGACATAAATTGAAATAAATCTCAGTATTCTGTTTGGTACAAAATAGAAGACAGAAATTGAAACAAGAATGAACCTCTAATTTAATTTGCACAAAGAATAAAATTAGAATTAATTAATTAAAATAAGGATATTTTAGGTATAAAATGTTATTAAAGTTTCAATCTCTATCTCTAAAAATTTTAGTCTCCTGTGTTCTCACTTTTTGGAGGTACTAAAATACTTAAATTTTGGAGACTCGGACAAAACTTTTAATACCAATCTCTGAACCAACAAACATAATATTGAGTCTCAGTCTCTCAGTCTCTGTCTTAGTACCTTAAAACAAACCCTACCTTAAAGTACAAAAGAATATGAGAGTATTAAAAACAAAGAATTTTAAAATTTATTTAAATATTTCAAATAAAATTGTAAGATAATATAAAATAATTATTTGAATTTATGTTTTTTTTTTAATTCTTCATTTAAAAGTGATTTTGAATAATATAATCTAAACAATATTTAGTTTATTATAATTCATTTTAAAAAAAAATTACCAAACATGAACTATGTTAATACTAACTAACTCACTTTTGATCAAAATTAATTTTATACAAACTTTCGTTTGAAAATGGTAATCCAAAGTTCCAAACACATTCTTAGATGTTAAGCTTTATTGTTAAACAAAATTCTTCGGACTAAATGGACGAACTTGTTCACTCTTGTGTGAAAAAAAAATTTTTAATTTTTAGATGAAAATATCAACTTTGCAAGAATTTTTTTCGTTTTAATAAGTCATTAAATTAAAACTTGAAATATTTTGATTGAATTAAAAACATTTTAAAATCATTTAAAAAATATCATGGGGAAAAGTGTAAACTAACCAATCATATCAACTGGACCCATTTATTTTGCAAGTCAGTCTATTTAATTTATTGGTTCTATCGGGTTCAACCCATTAATCGTATTCTTTTGATGAATACCGAGGAACAAATTAAAGTGTCTCCCAAATAGTGTTGAAGAACTCACTTATACCAGTTGATGACCTCATTTTTGTAAAATCAAGAGGCCTATATAGGATTTGTTAAGCTTGTGTCACTAAGTTTTCTATGTTGTTCTTCGTATGAATTCTGCAATTTATCGTGTATTATGCAGAAGTTACATTAAGCAAGCCACCAACGCGTGACCCAATTTTATTGTTTTTTTCATTTTGTTTTGATAAATCAATTAATAGAATAAAATAAAAAAATACTAAAAAATCATCAAAATTTATTATTTTAAATGCCAACCTAATTTTTTTTAATTTAATAATATATTTTAACTTATACTGTTAAATATCAATAACTTATTAATAACTAAATACAATAAATTCTAATGATCCTCTTAAAACTTATTGTAAAATAATAAACAAGTAAGCAACCTCTGATCACCAGTTTCATGTTCGCTCTTCCGGTTCTGCCCTTCTCCAGGGTTCAGTTGACGTGGCCTCACTTAGACCACAAGCAGTATTTCAATCAACTTATGGATGACTACTATTATCGTGGTAATTACTAATTACAGCGACTATATAATTTTAATATTTAAAAATATAACAAAAATCAAAATTATATATATATATATATATATATATATATATATATATATATTGCATTTTTACCATATTTCTTACTTCTATTCTTCAGATAAAAATATCGTTAGATATTACAAAATCGTTCAGTGTTATACAGCCACCAAGCATGCAACTCTTAATTTAAAAAATAAAAAATAAAAAACAAAAAACAATTGCTTGTACAGTTAGTTAGTCAGAACTCAGGAGGGGTAACCAAAAAAAAAAAAAAAAAAAAAGAGAAAGAAAAAGAAAAGATGAAAAGATCCGTTTTTCCCATATAATATAATATTACATTTTTGTAACAAGCCATGGCTAACACTAAGAAAATAAATGGACTAAAAGAACCATGGTTACATTACATGCATAAATTGAAATTAGCACTACATTCCATGGTCACACTTTTCTTTAAACTAGCTACATATAGTAAGAGAGACTGTGAGACAGAGAGCAGCATAAGGAATTTGAAGCTGTTTCCTATTCTTGCATGGTACACTGATACAGGGTGACATATATATATAGAGAGAGAGGGAGCTTACAGAGACGGGGTAACAGAATTGGCAGATGTGGTGGTATCATTAGAAGAGGCAGAAGCACCACCTTGGTCCATCAAGAAACGAACAACAACACAAGTGATATTGTCAGCACTTCCTCTCTGAATTGCTTCTTTCAACAATTTCTTTGCTGCCTCCTCTGCATCCTCTATTGGTTTCACCATAGCCACAGCTTCCTGAACAAACAAAACAAGAATGTCATAAGACTTTTGATGCATCTGAGTTCACTTATTTTTGCAACCAATGTTCTTTGTTTCTTTATATTTGTCACTATGAAAACTTGGTAATCCAGTTTTATCTAAATACACTGGTCTAGTTACACAAAGAGGAGCCTTGGAGCAACGATCGAGTTTTTCTCCATGTCACCTCGATCAATAATGTAATTATTAAGTTAGACTGCCTATATATTACACCCTTTGCATATGGCCCTTTCCTAGATCCTGCATTAATGGGGGATGTTTCACATTGGTGTAGTTATGTATTAAAGTTTCACAGTGACATTAACATGAACAGAAAAAAAAAAAAAAAAGCATTTCGTTAGTTGTTAACTTGCTATGAGAGAAATGAGCTATTCTTATCAAAGAGAAGCGAAAGAGATAGTGATCATTGCAAACCTCATTTGAGACAACATCCCATAGGCCATCACTTGCCAATATAAGAAACTCAAGCGAGCTGTCGACCTTTTCTTCCTGCAAGATCATTAAGTCCATTTCAACCAAAATAAAGATTATTATTCAGAATTCACAATATCTCTTTTCCCTTAGTTACATTACCAACGTACCCATGATGATTATTTGTTAGTAGCATACTAATCTCAGAGAAAACCCTAAATCTTAACACTAAAGAAAACAAAGTTGTGTCACCCCACACAATGTGCAAACAATAAAAACTTTATGCATACTTAATAGTCATGGAAGTCTGACACGTTGCTTTCGACAAATAAATTCACACACTCAGTAATGGTGAAAAGTATATAGATGCTACACATGCTAGTAATATCCATCTTCAACTCACTTTTAAAAGAAATTGAAACGCAAATGAGACTAACAGAACTATAAACGAAATTAAAGATGGATTGGCCAAATGAGTTATCCAATAATAGATCACTGAGTACATCGGACCCAAACCTTGATTTCTGGATCAGCAACAACATACTGCTTCAGGAGCCTATCTCCAAATGCACGAGAAACGGCGAGAACACCACCAACTCTCCAAGTTCCTGTAAATATGACATTAAGTAACATTAGTGAGAAATGATATGAAATATTTTAAACTAAATTAAGAAAAGTAACTATAATACCAGCCCACATAACAAAGCCCCCTGCATCTTCAATCCTTTGTCTCTCATCAGTTTGGTCTGGCTTGTGATCTCGAGAAACAGCAATGGCTAGAGGAAACCACAATTATAATGGAATTATTAAGTATCACACATCAATTTTATAAGTTTGGTTATTAAGTAATCCACTGCATGTAAGAAATACAATATAGAAGACTTACCATTACCACCCCTGCATATAACAGCTCTGGAGTCCCCAACATTTGCAACAAGCAAACGGTCACCAACTAGAATTGCAGTAGAAGCAGTTGAACCAGCATCTCTGTTATGAGTATTTTCGGATTTCAGAAATTCTGAGTCGGTATGGTTGTACGCATCAGCTGCGAAAAAGACAAGTTTGGGGCAAAGAAATCATGGTTAATCTCAGGATTTTAGCAAACACAGAACATCAGACATCATGATGGATAGAATACCTATCGCAGATTTAGTGTCGGATATGAATTTTGGATGACTGATCAAATTACTAAACAGGTTTTTCTTGACATACTCAGCAGCACGAACACCACCATGACCTGAAGAAAAGAGTTATAAACAATAAACTTGCTGCTACTTACTTTCAAGTTTTTGAGTTTATAAAGTATAGAACCAATCATTAGTTATATAAAGCCAATGTTAGGTTCTGAGGTACAACCAGAAGAAGAATGAAAAATATACCATCAAAAACTCCGAAAAGGCCAACGATTTCACCATCCACACCATCAACTCTTGTTTCATAAAAGTCTTCCATTGAAGACCTCTTTCCGGCGCAGCTAGCATATCCATAACTGAATTTGCCATTATGACTGTAGACACCAACCATACCAAATCATGTCACAAATCACAACCATCTTTTTAAAGGCAATTACAAACTCTATCATTTCCTTTCATGTCAACGAAATTGAAGCTTTACTAATGAATGAATACCCATGGATCATATATAATATTATTAATAATAAGAATAGTATTAAACACAAAATCTAATTAATTTGTTATGCAAGAATACACATCCTCAGGCCCAGCTGAGAACAGACATGACAAAATATTCAAGTTAACAGAAAGGCAAACTTTATAATTTAGCAAACAAAGATCAATAACAAAGAATACAAATCAATATTTTGTGAAAGAACACATAAGATGGATATTTTGTGGCAAATGAATACATTATAATCTCAATAAACATGCTTCATGAGTCAAAAAAACAAAAGAGGGAGATATATTTGAGCATATGATAAATCTGTAGTAAGATAGATATGCAAATGAGAAAGAAGTTAACCTGAGACCACCTCCACTGGCAGGTGCATCATCTGCAGCATGAACTTGGCTTGAAGAGGACACACCTGAATTGAGATACCCCATATTGCAACTTGAATATTCAGGGAACCCAAATAGGAGGAGTAGGAGAATATGAAGAAATAATAACCCTATTGAGTATTCTTTCCTGCAAATTGTTCCAAGTGATCATAATTCATAAAAACATTAGTGAGGTCATTTTGAGAACCAGCACAAAGGGAACACACACTTCATTCAATTACTTTAAATTTAAAAGAGTTGACAAAATTTTGCAACAACATAAAAAGCTAGAAGCTTTGTACATAGATCTTGTTGATGGTTGCAAAGCACAAAGATAATGTGATCCAAGGTTGGAAAAGATTAGAATTCGGAAGAAATTGCTGAAGAAAGAGAATGAATACCTTAGGAAGGGAAGAGAAGAGGAGGAAGAGAAATGTCATGACAAAGAGAGAGAAAGTGGTTTTCTGTTTGATTTTAGCTCAAACAAACCCATTGTCTTGTTGTTCAACAATTGAGACATTCAAATATAGTATATCATAATCATATAAATCAACCTTATTATTAATCTTCTTCAAAGTTGGTTGCACATTTTTTTCCAAAGATTAGAAAATAAAAATCTTGGGGTTAACGGGTATCAAACCAAGAATGAAAAGTCTGTTGGAAATAGAAAATGAATTGACTATATATGTTAATTAAGGATTGATTAATTAAATAAATAATAATATGGTTTTGGTGATGGATTGATTTGGAGGTGAAAGGGCGTTTAGGTGAATAATGAAAAGATAGTGATGAGAAATAATATGATAAAAATAGTTGGGGGGCGTTGCGTTGCATACGCGTCAGCGGAAGAAGGGTGAAGGCTTTCGGTGGGGACCGAGTCAATGACAAAATACCACTATTTCCGATAAATAAGTTTCCTAATCATACGCCAGTCATGACACGTGTCATCTATGTGCTTTGCATGCACAATACCTCTTACCCTCATCTTTATCGCAATGCCGATCTTATGAAAATAAATTCTTTCAATTTTCTTTTAATTAAAAAAAAATAAAATATAATTTTTTTGTTAAAAATTTAAATTTCATCTTGTATATTCAACCATTTATTATTCAACAATAAATTTTTAAATGAAAATAAAAATACAGCAAGAAATCAAATATTGACTTACACGGTGAAATTGACTTTTTATACTCTATAAATTTATCAATTTAACTGTTAAATTATATCGTATTATTTTAATAGTCAAGTCTATTAAATGCTCAACAAATTCACTTTTTATACCCTATAAATATTATGAATTCAACTATTATCATATGAATAATTCTCTACTTACAATCGTTTTATCTATACAAGTAATATAAGTTTATATATTTTATTTTACGTCAGATGCGCTTCTTTTAGCATTTCAATTTCACACTATTTTTAATTTAATAGATTTTTTAATTAATGTTTTTTTGTGATGTTATTTTTTTCTTTAATTTTTTTATTAATAATTTATAATTCTATAGGTGAATAATATTTTATCGTTGATGATTTAAATTGAATATAATATAAAAATTTTACATTGAAAAAAATATTTTTCTGTATTTAAGTGTAACACAAAGATATTTAGGTGTATTTTTTAAAAATTTTCAGTGTATGTGTATTGATAAATTCTGCATAATTCAAACATCTTCTTATTCTTCCTCCTCATCTTTTACTTCCTTTTCATCTTTTTCATTATTATTATTTTTTTATTCATTTTTTTCTTATTTTATCTTCTCAAGTTTCTTCTTATTTTACTCTTTTAACAAGAATAAAAACAAAAAAAATAAACAAAGAAAAAAAACACATAATAGTACAAAATTATTTAGAAGATGATAAACTTACATTCAATCAACTAAAAGAAAAAAATAAAAAAGAAGAAAAAAATGCAGCATTATATTTTTCTGTATTTACAGTAATTATGAGTGTAACACAAAAATATTTGGATGTAACACGAAAATATTTGAGTGTATTTTTTTTCATCATCATCACCATCTTTTTTTTATTTATCTTTTTCTTTTTATTTTACCTTCTCAAATTTCTTCTTGTTTTACTCTCTCACCAACACCACCACCTCCTCCTCCTCTTCTTTCTCTTTCTTTTTTCATTGAAATTTCTTCTCCTCCTTCCTTTTTCTCCTTCTCCTCCATCATCAATTATCTCATTGTTGAAGATAATCAATAATTAAAGTTCAGATTATCAATTGAACCAAAATGAAATTGATTATTTTGAATCTAATTAAATAGCTGAAGTGTGGTTCGATTCTAGTTAATGTTTTCGTTAGTAGTTTATTATTCTGTATGTGAATAATGTTGTTTTTGTTTGTAAAAATTGTTGTTCATCGATAATGGTTTGAATTGAATGTAATGTAAAAGCTCTATATTAAAGAAAATATTTTTCCGTATTTGAGTGTATTGTTTAAGAATTTTCGGTGTATGTATACTAATAAATTCTGCATAATTTAAAACTCTTCTTCTCCCTCCTCCTCGTTTTCTGTTGCTTCTTCTTCTTTTTCATCATCATCATCTTCTTTTTTTTAATCTTTTTTTTTCTTGTTTTATCTTCTCAAGTTTCTTCTTGTTTTACTCTTTTAACAAGAATAAAAACAAAAAATCAAACAAAGAAGAAGAAGAAACACATAATGGTATAAAATTACTTAGAAGATGATGAACTTACATTCATTTAACTAAAAAAATAAAGAAAAAAGAAAATAAAAAAGAATAAAAAATATAGCATTAGAGAAAATATTTTTCTATATTTACAGCAACAACAAATACAGCAAAAAAATACAAAAAAATACAGCAATATTCTTCATCTTCATCTTTTTAATTCATATTCTCATAATTCTTTTTGGGAGAAAAAAATTAAACAAAAAATACATAATGTTACAAAATCAACATAAATAAAAAAAGAGGAAAACAATTGCAGCAACAACAGTAATAAAAAAATGACGATAAAGATGAAACACGTGAAGAAAAAGAAGGAAAAAAGCAAAGAAAAATGAGAAGAAGAAGAAGAAAGAGAAAGAGGAAAAGGAAGAGGAAGAGGAAGAGGAGGAATGTGAATCGCGCCGTTGAATAGTGCACATGTTGATACACTCATATAGGTAAATGTCCTTTTTGTTGGATTTAGGCCTAGTTTGGGTACCAACTTAATTAAGCTCCTTTTGATAAAATAACTTAAATAATAAATGATTCTGTTAAAAGTAATTTATAAATAAGTTATTTTGTGTTTGAATTTTTAACTCTAAAAGTGTTTATTTTATAGAAATGTGATGAAAAGTAGAAGTATTATGAGAGAAGTTATTTTTTTTAACTTCTCTATAAGCTTCTAAATAGCTTCTTAGAAAGTTGCAATTTGATTTTAAAAATTGCACCAGACATTAATACTACTACTTTTTATAAGTCAAAAGTTAAAAAAAGTTACTTCTAAAATTTTTCAAACGGATCCTTAGCCTAACTTGTATGACTTGCAAACCAAAATGTATGACTTGCAAACCAAAATGACTTATATTTGTCTCGCTTCTCATTATTATATATCATATTAAAATTAATAATCAAATATATTAAATGCTCAATACATTCATATTTCAGGTCAAGAAAGAATAAAAAGGAAAAACTGTATACTCCCTTTTCCCATATCAACTTCAGCACAAAACTTTATAATATATAAATCAATTTTGTATAATATATTAAAAGTATATATAATAATACATATATAATAACTAATTAATGATTAATTTTTAATGTACTATAATATTTTTATTTCCAAAACACCCCGAAAACAGCACATATTTTACCTTCTATTTACTTATGTATTTAGATACCATTAACTTGTAAATAAAAAAAAATCAATTTCAATTTTTTTTAGTGAGTTTGATAAATTTGTTTTAATAAAAATAAAAATTCTAGAAAAAAACACAGTTTTCTTAAATTACCTTCTAAGATATTTTTTTAACTTAAAAGAATATTTTAACATAATGGATAAATAAAAAATATAATACCACATTTAATTAATAATCAAAAATAATTTTAAATGAAGTATTAAAATATCAAATTACTTTTATGTTAAAAAATTCATAAATTTACCCTTCTTTTTTTTCGATGTTCAGGTTGACCAAGTTCTTCTCCCTGTTTCCATTAGTGTTTTTATCAAATCGATTAATCGAGTATCTTCCGGGGTGTGGACAATTAGTTCCAGAGTACGACAGTCTTAATATACTTTTGTAGTAAGAAGACTAAAAAGGTCAACGAATTTGGTTTGGATTATCCACAGAATCACGCAGCCACCATACGCTGGAATCTTTGAGTTGAACGGATACCGTATCAATTGGGGTTTGCGCTATACAAGCCTACAACATCAGCTCATAAAGTCCACATTTTCCATCCTATTGCACCAACTCATTTAATAATTAATAAGTAGAAAATACTAACTAAATAACTAACATTTTTAGTGAATAAGTAAATATAAAAATTAATTGATGTTGAATTAGATACAAAATAAATAAAAAAATATGGGTCATCTTAATAAAAAGTACTCTCCACAAGAAGGGGGGAAAAACCCAGAAAGTTGCATGCAATCTATTTCACATGTATTTTTTCCACTAATAAACTAAAAAATGTATGTACATTGATTAAAAAATTGTAATAAAATATATAAAATAAATATCAAATTATCCTCTTTTATGGGCTGACAAAAAGTAGAAGAGAAAACCGTAAAATTTGGGAGGTATGTGCTATAGTCAGAATGAAATCATCTTCATACCAAAGAAAAAGAATGCCTAGAAGACACGTGGAATTTCTAGCGCAGGAAAGTCAAGGGTGTGTAGTATATCTACCTGAATTTGACCATCTGTGAACAAGCCTTGATAAATATAGCCAAGAAGCTACTTGCAATTTCTGGCTGGAATGTGTAGCCAACGCTGAAATAATGTCTATAACAAATTTATGGACCTCAGGTTTCAGTGCCATCCTCATTAGCATCGCTGTCCACTCCTCAGGTGCCAGCTTCACCACCTCACGAAAGTATTGAAATCCCTTTCCGATCCTTCCCAGCATAGCACGCTCCTGCAAATATACACAACAATAAGGAGGGGTTGATGGCTTGTTTCGTATCTTGATGTATTTCTTTATTTTATGTTTGTTTGGTTTGTAATTTGCTTAAATTTATGTTTTGTTTTGTTTGTATCATGCTGAACCTTGTAGTTCAACTCCGACTCTCATGATGTTTGAGAGTTTTCTGAAATGATAAAAACAAAAAGAACGAAAAACTTCAACATGTACCAGTGTTGGACAGCCAACATGATCCAGTGGTGAAATGGAAGTTTCAATCGAGAAGGCCAGGACAAAGATATTAAAAGAATGATTTTGCCACAAATAAACGGGCTGATGAACGTTAGAGAATACCTCGAATAAGAAGATATTCTGTTCTTGAGGGTTCTCATTTAACACACAATCAATCACTTCATCTTGCAGAAATGCATCAGCTGCTTCAACTATATCCCGAAGAAGGAAAAGACGCACTCTCAGACCCTTGTCTGATAATATGAATAATAAAAGATCTTCAGTGGAATCAACCACAGCATGCATATCAAATAATTTCCAAACGGGACTAAAATGCTTCTCAGAACTTGGATCTCCATTTAAATCAGAAGCCTGTTCAGATATTGCTGCTATCTGAAACAATAATCCATATTAATATAGTCCACAATTTAAAACCGAGCAGTGTTCAAACTTCAGTGCCGAAATAAGCCTTATCCAGAAATTAATTACATGATACAAAATTATTGAATGAGACCATCAAGATAATAACAATTACTTTAAGAAGCAAAGTGGAAGAGTAAAGAGAGAATATACCAGGCGCTCAAGCCGGCTCCACCTTATGGATCCATTATTACGAATAAGCAGCTGCCTCAAAATTTTTCTCATATCAGGACTTGGGTCAGCTATAAGTCTCCCAATGACAAAAGGATATGCACTCTCAATGACTTTAAAATCAGGATCTAGAACTTTAGCCGTGCCTTCTAGTGATCCTAATGCTCTTATGACAAGAGCATAGTCTGGCGGGAGGGAGAAATTAAATTCATACATTACATCATATAGTTGGTTCATAATTCCCTGAAATCCAAAGCAAGATGGGACTTAGAAATAGTAAGTGCTATGAAATGATACACTGATGGATATGCATGAAGATGTCCAAAGATATTGAGGCCAATGATTAACGCACAATAATATCAGCAAAAAGCTAAAGCCATAATCCAGCAAACAATTGATCCAAGAAAGGATTAAGGAAAATGACAAACCTGAAAATCTTGAGATTCACCTGTCCGACTGGTCCGACGGGCAAATGATGCTTGCAGTGCATCAGAAACCCCATGTATGTCAACCCCTTCAGGAAGAAATCCTAAAGAAAGAAAGTCATTTGCCAAACCCAGAGAATCACGATTAACAAAGTGCACAATCTGAAAGGAATTAAGACTTGGCATTAGTGCAGGAAACTGAGAAAAATGATGAATCTGCAAGGTGCTATATCAGAGAGAAAAATTGGAATACATCATCTATGCACAATGCATGCACAGGAGACATTTCACCTCATAAAGGAAGTTACCATAAAAGGTAGCAGAAACTATATAAGAATAATACTCAATCAATTGCATACTTGCATCTATTAAACATATTTCTGTCAGCAAATAAATATTTAAATAATTCTCACAATTTGAATAAGACCTATCCGGTAATGCCTAGGAATATCCCCCATCATTCCAAAGTCAAAGTATGCAAGTGATCCATCACCAACTGCTACAAGATTTCCTGGATGAGGATCAGCATGGAAATAACCAACCTCAAGTAGTTGCCTCAAAGAGCAGTATAATCCCTACAATGACATAGGAAGGAGGCAAGGAACATTAATTGGCAATGCCTAACGTCTTAAGTAATATGGAGCCAAAAGTTAATGTACCTGTTTATTTAAAACAATTCATAAATACATGTAACCATATCAATTTAAAGATATGCACATGAGCGCACACAAGCAGTGGAATAAGAGTCATAAAACAAACTGAAACGGTCAAAGCATGTGGCAAATAATGCTTTTTGCTTTAATACCTGGTCAATGAGTTCCCTTCTGTTCAAAGAAGCTTCCTTCAACCCCTTTTCATCTGTAAGCTTAATTCCATCTATCCACTCCATAGTCAGTACAGTGGTACATGTATAGTCCCAATATATTTTTGGAGCTTTGATGGACTTCCTTCGTTTGTGTTCGACATTGGTACCACCTGTAATTTTGCAGCCATGTTATTACCTCCCTATGTAAGTCGGTCACCAAGCTAAATTGTGTACGAAAGAACCATTCATCAAAGAAGCATTGAACTTACTTGAAGACCAACAATATAGAGAAGCAAAGCGCTCAGCATTTTTCCCCTCTAGGACATAATCAATTTCATCAAACATGTGCCTGACCTGTTAAATTAAAATAATAACCAATACATAAATCAATTTGAAAGCAAACTGAAATTTGACACAGGCAGTCTCAATGGCAATTATCTTTGAGACATAATGACAAGGAAAATATTCACTCTGAAGGCATGTCTTGGATAAAATTTCAAAAAAGAAGTCCTTTAATCAGTAGGGCTATACTCACATATTTATACCATACATAGGATACAGTGATCCTATTGTAGGATCCATTAAAAAAAAGAAAAAAAAAAAGAAAGAGGGACCTACAAACACATGTGATTCTTACGATTCTCACTCTTCTCTGTATCTCTGTACTCTCTCACGCTGTATGAGAGTATCTCCTATTCAGAAATGAGATTTTTATTTTCTATTTTCTCTTAAGAATCAATATTATACTCCGGCCTGCTTCTAAAAATATTAATTTAGAGAGGGAGGTCATTTACTTTCTGACTATAGCAGTTACAAATTTTTATCTAAACAGTCCACAACAATGTATGTAATATTTTTAAAGAAAATATTGCACTTCACAAAAATGCTTAAATATACCCACCCACAGGATGGAAAATATGATACAATGTAACCAACAGAAATTCACAATCTTTATAAAAAGAAACTCACCACTTCATTTACAGCCACTAAAAGATCTTTGCGGGCCTTGGCAAATCGTTTAAATTGCCCTCCAATCATATGGAATAACAAGGCATCAAGGGTCAATGAAAGTGACATACCAGGCCTCTGAACTTTAACGGCTACCAACTCTCCAGAATGCAGGTGAGCTGCAACACTTGAAGCAACAAAGTAAACATTTCAATCCTCCTCAACCCAAATTTATGAACAAGAAGAAATATCTTATTGATAAAGTTTTAGTTATCTTCCCTGGCAACTAACCTTTGTAAACTTGCCCCAAGGATGCTGCTGCAATAGGTGCAGGGCTAATGTCACTAAAAATATCAGAAATAGGAAGACCAAACTGGGTTTCAATAGATCTGATTGCAACATATGTTGGAAATGGGGGTATTTGATCCTGCCATGAATAACAAATTATATCGCAAGTTGATAGCAGATATGGACAGGTAATAATCAATTGATGCATGCATCTACAACATTTGATTACATGCTCTGAAAAGTACAATGTGACTGGAACTACGGAAGAGACCTCTGTACCTGTAACTTAGCTAGTTCTTGGCAGTATACTTTTGGTAATACATCAGGTCTAGTGCTCAATGCCTGCCCAAGCTGTAATAATGAATAATGAGTAGATTAGTCAAACAGAAGAACTTTCGTAAACAATTATTTGTTTACATTTTCTCTATTATGTATAATGTCATTATGATGAGGGGAAAATGGAGCACAAAAATAAAAGCTTCGTATATAAAGTACAGAGCTTCAAAATATGGAACTTCAAAAGATCCTATAAAAGCAAAAAGAATTGCAAGCATGAATATTGCAATTCCATGGTAATGGTAAAAGTGATTGGAGGTGAATGATTCTCTAAGCAAACAAATAATGTGGAGAAAATAACTACTATCAGCTAAGAATTGTATCAGATATCATTGAAACAGTTGCAGATTTATTTAACATGAGAAACCAAACACTGTTACCGTAGACCAGGAAAATTTTGTACAAGATAGAAAACAAATTATGCCATTTAAAGTGTATATTTAATAGCAATCTATGCTTGACACGTTAAAGTAGAAAACAAGTAATAGAAAGGAAGAAGAGTGAGTGATGGAGATGAAAGCAGAAAATATTAGGAGGTAACCTGTGAAAGAAACTTGCCTTAATGTAGAAAGGACCCAAGCGTATGAGTGTTTCACGAAACTGCAAAAAATAGTTTTGAAATCACTGCTCATTCCAGTCAGTTCTCTTACCCTAGTAAGTATGATAATAAAATAGTATGGACCCACACTCTAGTCTCGAAGAAATATAAAGTGTCAGTTAATCCTTGTAAAGAAGAAACAAAAAATACAGCCATACTTGAAAGCACATTTAGACATAAAATCAAGGGGTTCTTTTACATAGCCAACCAATTTATCAGTGATAAATGTGATACAAGACTGCAATTTTCAAGGGAAAAAATTGCAAAATGGTCTAATTTGCATAAAAAAACATCCGATAGATATCAAAGGAATAAAAGGTCCAACAGTACATAAAAATACAAGCAATGTCAAACTCAGAAAGTATCAACCTTGAGTGACCAAATAAAGGACATGGTACAAAACAAGTTCACACACATTCTTTTCTGCAATTGAGGGAGGATGGACACAGTAAATGAAATCGTAAAAATGTGCACATCAACATTTAGTTGAGTGACAAACTCTTAAGGCTCCAGTCCATCTCACTCGTACTCTTTCCCCTGCAAGGGTTCTATTACAAGAAGCTGTCTTGCAATTACTTGTTTGATAGTTTAACTGGTCTCAATGCTCTATTACCTCAAGGCCTTTTTCATATCCAGAATCTTAAATATTTTCATCAAATTATGTCCGGTGATAATCCTTGATCAAATACATGCTGGGAAATAAAAATCTAAAGCCTCATTCATCAGTATTTTAAGGCAAAGGCGTTACCAAACTCGATAATGATATGTCCTCCTAAATCACCATCCTAACCATCCTCCAAGGATAATGTTTTTCATTAGAAAGTGTATGAAAAGCATCGGCAAGAAACAATCCTTACCTTAACTGCACGTTTTTCAACGTCTTGAAGGAAGAACTGCCATATTGCTAGCCTTAACACATGAAATGAAATAATTGCTGCCCTGTACAGAGCCAAAAAGGGCCCAAAGCGGTAGATAGCGTTGAAGCTCTTGGAGCTGTAAGTTCCAAGGGCACGCCCAAATTGATTTTCCAGTGTTTCCCTCCTCCTCCTCGCATATTCAGCAGATGGCGTTTCACCGTGCACACTGGTGAAGCCAGTTGAATATCTGCAACAACAGCATCTCAATGAACCAAAAGAAACCAGGCACACGCAAAGATATAATATGAAACAAAAATGGCCTCCTGATTCATGAAATCAAATTCAAGGGAGGCAAATGAAACTCACGAATTCCGGTGCAACAAGCAAGACGGCGACCAGCAATGCAGCCTCTCACCAACCTCAACAAGTTCTAGATATTCCAGCGGCATGCATTTGCGTAAGACACTTCCAGTGGCACTCTCATGCCGTAAATCTGAAAGAAAGAAAGGAAAATAATTCGCGCTCTAACAAAGACACTAGACACCATAACAAGAAGAAGAGTAACACCGTAAATCAGGTATATAATCATAAATCCAAATTCTAATACTAACACTAAATTTTAGGAAGTAAAGCGAAATGGAATGGAAATCGCATAAGCATGGAAGGTGTACTTGGAGAGATAGGCAGGGGAGGGCGGCGGCGGTAGAGAGCGGAGGCGGCAGCGGCAAAGGCATTCCTCTTCATCGATATAGAGGGAGCTGAGGAGTGGTATCAGTGAAAGAGAATTGAGGAAAGAAAAGCAAGAGCATGGGAACACCAAGTGTTTGAAAAAATGCGTACGAGAACCCAGTGAGCCATGACAGGTGATGAGGGAGGGGGAGCCGAGTGAGTATGAGCCATTTCAGAATTCGGAGTGAGTACGGTGGCTCTCTTATTGGGAGCAAGAGGAAAGCGACACGTGTGGTGCTACGTGGTAGCGTAGACACTGAGTTGGGTAGTTGGCTCTTGTCAACAGTTTCGGCCACCGTGCCGTGAACCGCTCCTCAGCTCTGCTTCTCGATTTGGATTCAATGCGTTTGGAGAATTGGGGTCTTCTCTATTTTCTCTATGTTATTTTTTTTAAGAACAGTTTTGTTTTCAGGGCCTGATGGAGACCCTCTCTGCCTCTGGACTGCGAAAGGTGCAGCAATGCCCAATCACTTCTTTAGCGTTAAAAGAATAACAAAAACAAAAAGAAGTGAGTCTTCCAGTCCAAAAAAAAAAAAAGAAGTGAGTCTTACCAAATTTTGATAATTTTTATCTCATGACACAAAGAAAATAATTTGTATTTAACATTTTAAGTAAAAAAAAATATTATTCCCTTTGTTCATCTTTATCTATCAGTTATTTGTTTCGTAAAATATTTATTTCTCTCATTATTTTATGTAAACTTTTTTATAATTAAACCAAATTCTCAATTGTACCTATCACTAATTCGATATTGCTATTTTTTTATATAAGTTTGATTTGATAAAATTTTTATATTCTTTATTATTTGAATTTGGCCCACCTTTCTAGATTTTTCCTAGGGGGTTCAGCTGGGGTTTTATTTGTTGTTGGCCGTGAAAGCTGAAAAGGAAGCCCTAATTTCAGCTCTGATAAGTGTTTTGGGTAATTTCTGCGTAGAATGGCGAAGGATCTACACACATCGACGCAACCATGGATCCTCGATACGGTTCCTTTAATAGTGGTTATTCTAATCGGAGCTCACGTCGTCGCCCTGGTAGTTTCATTTTCTTCTTCTCCTTCTTGATTCATTCTTTCATTGATTTCACACTACAAATCTCTGAATCTGTCATGCATTTATGCTCTTAATGTCAATAGGTGTATTGGATTTATAGATTAGCCACTCAGAAGCAGCCTCAGCAGAGGAGAAAGACTCACTGAACGACAAGGTCCCTGAACCCTAATTATTTAGATAGCTAGATTAGTATTGTTGCCTTGCTCCATAGACACTGTAGATTACACAGAAATTTAATGTTGCTTAGGAATTTATGCTGATGCCATGTATTGGACGCCAAGTTCGAAATTAAGAAAATTTAGTATTGGTCTCTTATATGATGCATACTTCTGTCACTAATTTGCTATATCATTTTATGAGTATGAAATAAGTTTCTGTTTGTTTTGCCTGTAATAATAGTATTAACATGGCAGCAGCAATAGCTCAGTTTAAGTTAATTATATTTTTTTTCCTGCTGCGTTTGGAATTTTGGAAGCGTATTCTATTTCTAAGTTTGTGTTGGAGATGTTGACATGGTATACTAACCCGAAGAATGTTTTGCGTGCACATTGAATTTTTATTTCTTTGACATTGAGTAACACTAGAGAATAGAGATTGTTTGCTTCCACGCAATTCCAAAGGTGGTGGATTCGGTTGTGCCGAAAGGTAATAGTTCAGTTATGCTTTAAGCATTGAAGTTTCAGTGTTAGTAGGAATAGTATTTTCTGACTTTTGTTACCATCACCGTGATTTTTAAAGCAGCATCTTGATATCAAATTTGGATGTGTGAGAGAGAAACGATTCCAAAGATTTTCTAGAATTATAAAGATTCCAGAGAAGATGTAATAATAGCAGTTGACATATGTTAGTTAATGAAAACCAAGCAGCACAGTACATGTAGTTTGTCTGTTTTAGTTTGAGGCACAAGGTGATCCCTGTCTATTGTATAAATATCCATTGCTCCATGGATTTGTTTCTTGTGTTTGTATCTCTGGGGCAGTCATAAAATTAGTATTTTCTTAAGGGTAATTCTATGGTGCTTTTTATTTGGGATCTAACTTTTGTCTAAATTATTTTTTATAGTAACTTTAAAATATTTAAATTTTTTTAATTTTTATACTTTTAAATTTAAAATAAATTATTTTACCTATTTTAGTAATTAGACAATATTTTTTAAGCACCGTAACGAACACATTTTCTTAATTAGTGCCCAAAGCTTTATCGTTATGACAATCGAAGTCTCAAGATACTGTGCTTTATGGGAATTGGGAAAGAATCAAACGAAATGAAATGAGGAGACTTAACAAGGTAACATTAGGTAATGACTTGTGTGGGGCCAGTTGGTGTAATGGAGCAAGGGGGGACAAAAATGACGGAGGAGATGAGCTCATTACGGTGCTCTTGGGTTTTTGTAGTCTTTCTTTCATAATATGAGCTTGCCGTCCGTGGCTTGTATGTACGTGTTGCTCTCTAAATTCTAATCATGATTCTTTGAATCATCAATATCCATATCGTACCGTCCAATTTTGTGTCAACGCTGGCGTTTTCCTACCCATCGCTTCTATACTTGAATTTACGTTGCCATCCATGGCTTTCTCGTGAAACTCGCAATCGAAAACTGGTGGAAGTAGCGAAAATTGCCTGTCAATCTTTAAATAATAAAAAGTATTAAAAAAATAACGAAAAGACAGAAATGAAATAGATTTATTTTAAATTTTACTAGGAAAACAATAATTATATTAAATATATATAAAAGGTAATCATCAAATTAATTATTTATATAAAATATATATTAAAATATTAATTAAATAATATATGTATTTATATATAAATATGTGGTAATTATTTTTAGTATATATATAGTATTTTATATTTAGTAAATTATTTACAATTTAGCAAAATATATTGAGATATAATTATATATATTTACATTAAAAATAATAAATTATTTGTATAAAAATATATTAAAATACAAAATATATAATCGAATATTTACCCATTTTGATTCTCAAAGAATTTCGAACCAGACACTTTAGTTCTTAACTAAAATTAATTATTCGATTGGTTCCTAGCAATTAACTCCGTCAGTCACTTAGGTTCTTTGCACTGTCAACTCTAATGGAAGACAAAATAGTCCCTGACAACTCTAACAGGGGACAAAATGATCCATGACCTTCTCTGTTCGAAAACGACATTGTTCTTTTCTAATTTTCATCGTATCTCGCATAACACTAATAGTCTAACACTATAACTTCAAGCTACACAATGCATACTCTACAACTTCAATGTTCATAAGAAGAAAAATTCTCAACTCATTCTCAACCAATTCATACTCAGGAAACTAATGACTATGTCTCTCAAGTACTTATCATCTTAGATGGGTCCTATGAATCTAGACAATAAGTCCGATTGTTAAGATCCGCCGTCATTGTCGCCATCTCCCTCCTCCTCTGTCCTATCATCTCCATCACCACATTGTCCACCGCTTTGATCGCTTCCTTCACCTTCTTCTCCGAACTAATGTTTAGTAATCGCTTCAGTTTCTATATGAGCGGCAATGACGATATTGCTCGTTGTACTGATAGTCTGGATGTGAGATCGAAATTATCTACCAATTTGGACTCCGGAAAAGAAGGAATGACGCCCTCGGAGTCCACTTCAAATGAGAATTTGCATATGATGTAGAAGGAGAATATTCTCATGATGTCCTAATATCCAACAATCTATATTTTTGCTAGAGAGTAGAGAAAAGCGTGTCCTTAGGGTAGTTGTAGAACTTGGTCTTGAGAATGTGGTGGACATTGTCGGGGTTGAAAGGATGTTGTTATCGAGGACGTGGAGGTGGAACATCAACAATAACAATACACAATATTCAACAACAACACAATATTCAAATTCAAGAGCAACAACATCATTCATTGCAATCTAATATTTTAAATTCAACAACAACATAGAAGGGAAGAAGAGGAGGAGATTTGAAATCATTTGTGGAGAAGCACGTCCATGAGCAGGCGTGGTGGAGATGATGTTGGAGAAGACAGAGTCGTTGTCGTCGCTGCTCTTCACCATTATTGTTGCTCCTCGCGTGCTCGCCGCTGTTCTACAGTTGTTTGTTTCTTCTTCTATTCTTGCTTCTATTTCTTCTATTTTTGCTTCTAATGAAGAAGAAGAAGAGATGATGTGATGGAGAAGAAGAAAAAGAAGAAAAGAAGGGTATTTTGATTCGAATGACGATTTTAAAACTACTTTAAACCTTAGGAACGATTTTGTATGAAAAAAAGGTTGGAGACAAAAAATATTTTCGACTTATATCTTAAGGATCAAAATCGTACTTAACCCTTATTATTTTATCATTCATCTATCATGTTTATTAATAATAAAAAATAAAAACAAAAATGAATTAAAATTTTTATTAATCGTAATAAATATTTTGGCAATCTTAATCAATTAAAATTTTATCCTTAATCCGTTACATCCGTAAACATTGGTGAAATTATATTTTATCCTTCTCCGGCAAGGCGAACCTCGTCGTCAAAAATAAATTATTTATTACGATTAATAAAAAATCTAATTCGTTTTTGTTTTTGTTTTTGTTTTTTATTATTAATAAACATGATAGATGAATGATAAAATAATAATTTATAAAATAAAAATAGATTTTATAATTACATAATATATAAAAGATTAATTTATAATTAAAATTAAATAAAGACTATTTGTCAATTATTAAAATACTTAAAAATATATTTTGCTGTGGGACCATTTAATGGTCCAAACGTTCTGAGACCATCGAATCTGGTGAGTTATTCAAATGGATCATTTCGGAAAAAGTTTTAAAAGGAAACTGGTGAGGTTCAAACCAAGGATACTATGGCCTTTGTGCCTTACCTCATATTGAACTGTGACTTCGGCTAGTTATTGTTAGAGATAGGAATATAACCTGTATTTATGGATACCCATTTTATCCCTATCTAAATAGAGATGGTGTGGAGTAGATTTTTATGGGAAGAGAAGTAGGTTGAATTTGGGTATATTTGTCTTTATTTATATTTAATTTGTTTGAATTTTGTTTCTAATGTTTCAATAATTTTAATTTTAATTTTATCGTTAACTTTTTTGACAGTCAATGTTCAATACACTTTTTTTTTTAATTCTATCTTTAATATTTATCATTTTCTTTTTTATTTTCACTTTTTTCTCTATTATTACCATCACCACCACTTCCAAAGTCCAAACACCATCCATTACAGTTGTCACTCTTTTCACCATCATCCATTATCACTACCACTTGTAGCTAAGTAAAAAATATTATTATTTAAAAAAAATATTTAAAAAATTATTATAAGTTAATTTATGCTATATTATTTATTTTAATTAAGTTTAGTTTAAGTAATTTAACCGTCTAATTGTTGTTGAAATTTTCAATTGACAATAAACATATAGCACCGTAACAGTTACCAAAAACGGAGTATCAAGAAGTAATTGTCGGCGTAAGATGGTATATAAATAAGATCTTAGGCAAACATTATAAGGAGTTCAGTTCTTTTGAAAAATATTTAGAAACCCAAAACATTCTCAATCCTTTGATATCACAGAGTAAAAATTGAGAATTTTAAGTAATTCTTTTTAACTTAAACACTTGTAATATACTTTTTTAGTTTTTCTTAATAAAATTTCTTTGCTTTTATATGTTCTTTTTCTTTACGCTTGTTTTTCTCTTCTTCATCCTTTTTTTTTTGTTTTTCTTTAATCATCCTGCTCTCAGTCGATGAACTCCTGAGTCTCAATTTTTTTTCGCGATCTTCATCGGTCTTGTATTGCTTCAGAATCTTCTTCAGGTTGAGATGCTTTTATAGTCTATTTGATTTGATGAATGCCAGTGCTTAATGCTTCCAAAACACGAAGTTATCGTCATGAAGCTTAAAGGACACGGTTTTTATTGTTGCTCACGCAATAGAGTTTGCGGAAGCTTGGGATTTGCTTGGAATTGCCATGGATTAGAACCTGAGAGTTCTAATACCATGTGAAGGTACCAGAGGTCCTTCAGAAAAGAGAACAGGAAGGTGAGTTAAGAGAAAACAGAGAAAAAAGAAGAATCTAAAGAACTGTCGTGATGTATTATTGAGAAAATAAGGAGTACATTATGAATACACTCTTTGTTATTACATTGATACATGCCTTATATAGTGCTACTAATTAGTCACAATTTATTAGCATACTTAGGTATTTGAATCTGATCTATATTACTAGAATAAAATTTAAGTACAAAATAGATCTTTAAGATTATTTTCTTTTCTTCTGCTGCGTGTTATGAACACATAATAATCCTACAGAAATGACATAGAAATTTTTTGTAATAACACGAGAAATCTTTAAAGAATCACAAGTTCAAAACCTTAACCAACAAATTACATTCAAATATGTTTTAGAACCAAAAGATACATCAATTTATTATTAATGATACAGAAATGGCTAAACATCTTATATATAAATTCAATACTACCCAACTAGTTCAATGATAAGGAAAGTATATTATTTAGTCGAAAATGACACGGTTAAAAAATTTCAGGTGCTAAAATTAAGAAATTTTTTTGTCCCAGTTAAAAAATTTTGGTGCTATTTTTCTAATAAAATTTGCACAATTTAAAACTCTCATTCCTCCTCCAATTTATTATTGTTGTTGTTGTTGTTGTTGTTTCACATTCTCATAATTCTTGTTTCACTCTCTTAACTAGAACTTGCGTTAGATTAAGAAATTTCAGTGTTAAAATTGAAAAATTTTTGTGTCATGGTTAAAAGTTTCGATGCTATTTTCTGATAAATTTTACATATCTCAAAATTTCTCCCCTACTTTTTCTTCTTCATCATTATCATCTTCTTTTTTTTTCTTGTTCATCTCTTCTTCTTATTTCATTTTTTCATAATTCTTCTTGTTTTATCATTTTAATAAGAATAAAAACAAGAAAAAAAAAGAAAAAAATAAACAAAGAAGAAAAAAAATATAATGATGCAAAACTACCAGAAAAAAGAAGAGGAAAAAATGCAATAACAACAATAATAAAAAAACGACAATAAAGAAGAAACACACAAAGAATAAGAACATATTCATATTAAAGAGTGCGAGATGTTTGCGTTATTAGAGAGTTGGACACATTCTCACTAATGAAATTGATTTTCGTTAGATTTTAACTAACTTAATTGAATTTAATTATCAAAAAGACTTGAATATGTAATGAGATTAATAAAAAATTAGTCTGTATATAAAAATAAGTATTTGATATAGGTATAATATAAAAAATTATTATATTATTATAAATACATTTAATTATTTATATAAATATATAGTAATTAATTTTAAAAATAATTTTTAGTATGCATATAATATTTAAAAAATCTATAATTTTCTTAAAAAAATTTTTCGAACATCAATCAATTAATAAAATAATCGATGAACAATTTAAAAAAAATTAACAAGTCAGAATTTTCACCCACGTGTATTATGTAATTAAAAGGTTACCAAAAAAATTAATTAATCTTAGACCTTAGTGACAGTGGTGTGCGTGCTAGAATTTATTTATGGAATCGAATCAATCTAAAAGATAAAAGATGAGTAGATGACATCGCGTCTCAACCGTGTTACCCTCTTTAAAATGCTCATTAGCGTCATAATCTATACTACAGCAATAGTGGCACTCTCGTAGTTTTCACAACAATCAAGCCCGTTTCAGTACTTATAGAGTTATAGTCTCCCACTTCCATAATCCTAAAAACCAACACTGCGACAATAAAGAGAGAGTTCTTCTCTTTTCTGCTGCGTTGTGTTGTGCGCAGCCCAGACAGACATTACACCAAACGCTGCGTTTCAATCTTAATAGTTCCTCACTTTTTCTCGATTTCATGTGCCCTACCAACCCCACTCGCCGGAGCTCCACCTCCGACGACAGCGCCTCCGATTCCTCCCACTGGATCTCCGACTCCATAAACGGTGGATCACTCCGCCACGTGGACCTCGACACCGGCACTAACGGCTGGTCCTCTCCTCCCGGCGACCTCTTCCACCTCCGCTCCGAAAGCTATTTCACGAGGCGCCAGAAATCCCCCGCCGGTGACTACCTCCTCTCGCCGGCGGGCATGGACTGGCTCAGATCCCCAACCAAACTAGACGACGTCCTCTCACGCGCCGACAATCGCGTATCCAACGCGCTCCGAAGGGCTCAGTCGCAAGGCAAATCCCTAAAGAGCTTCATCTTCGCGGTGAACCTACAAATTCCAGGAAAGGAGTACCACAGCGCGGTTTTCTACTTCGCGACGGAGGATCCGGTCCAATCCGGTTCTCTTCTGAACCGGTTCATAGACGGAGACGACGGATTCAGGAACCAGCGGTTCAAGCTGGTGAACCGGATCGTGAAGGGGCCGTGGATTGTGAAGAAGGCGGTGGGGAGCCACAGCGCGTGCTTGTTGGGGAAGGCACTGACGTGTAACTACCACAGAGGACCTAACTACTTCGAGATTGACGTTGACATTGGGAGCAGCGCCATCGCGAACGCGATTCTGCACCTTGCCTTGGGATACGTGACGAGCGTGACAATCGATATGGGATTCGTTGTGGAGGCGCAGGCGGAGGAGGAGTTGCCGGAGAGACTTATTGGAGCCGTTAGGGTCTGTCAGATGGAAATGTCGTCCGCCACTTTTGTCGACGCGCCACACGCGCCGCTTCCGTCTCGAGGACTGGGATTAGCCAAGGTCAATCACCATAGCAATAAATCTTAGTGGTAAAAAGCTAACTAACCACAATTTTCTTTTGTTTATCAAAAAAAAAAAAAAAAACAGTTGTAGATTCATTTGCCCTATTTTTAGGGGGTTTTTTTAGGAATTTGCTGAATATTGAGTAATAATATTATTCTCACGAATTTGGGCCCTGTTTATATTTTTCTTTGCCGCTCTCAATTATGCTTAATATCCGGAGTTAGTTTAAACTTTAAATTTAATTAACGGGCAAGGAAAAGCGTGAAAAAGATGGTAGGCAGTCAGAAATTATTATATGGGAATTAATCTACTTAATTATTTAGTGAACATGCAATAATTTCTGGGTTTTAATTTCTCATAGAGTATATTAGATTTAAGTGCAAGAGAATCGCATTATTTGTAGGCATCAATGCATCATCACTTTACAGCATCTGCATTATGTTATGACTTATGAAATAGTTATTAGAGTGGGCGGCGCAGTGGACTATTGTAAGGTGAATGGAATCGCACTGTGGAAAGAGTAGGTAGCATATGAACCATAAAGTGATGTGTTAGCATTAGATAATTGACTGGACTTTAGGATTCTTTGTTCCCTAAATCTTTATGATGACTATGCCATAAAAAGAGAGAAATAAATCTCAAGCATACAATTGCGAATTTGAATCGGGACAAATATTATGCATAGGTTCGGTTCTTCCAGAGTGGGATAAGATAAGCATTTATATTAGGAAAGAAACATGCCACTCTACGTTGCGTGTAGAATCTTCTATTTTAGCCATGGAGCGATCATATTGATAATTTGAGATTATACTACCATTATTGGATACAATAGTTAGTAATATTTTATTCCTGCTCCGTTATCGTTCTTGTTCAGAATGTTATTAATTTTGTAATAATCTGTGAAGAACGGAGAGCTATGATGGCATGATCCTGATATTTTAGTTATAAAATCATAATGTACGGAGGAGGGTCTACCTCATTAGTCATTATATGTTGATGATACCGCCCGCCGACAGGAAAAAACGAAGTAAAAAAACGTGTTCCTATATGTAAACAAAATAAAGTCTTTATTAACAAATTTATATTCATAATAAATTAAATAATATATATTTGTATAATAACTAATTTTAGCATATTTGTTGGTCGAATATTTTTTCAAAACGACTAAATCGATTAAAGGATAGATCGGAGGAGAGGTGCATTGATAATAAGGGCTTTGATTTAAGTCGAAGTTGTCAAAGGAGAAAGATAATAGATTGAAAGATGGAAATCCAGGACAAATTATGTAAAAGTGGCTGTTATTTGAGTCTGTATTTAGTGAGAAAAGTTACTTCGTGATTGTTTAGAAGTGACATTTAACAATCCTATAAATAAACAAGGCTTGGAAGAAATTAAGGTTGCGTTTGTTTACAGAGACAGAACACAGAGACATAAAATCGTGTTTGTTTGGCAGAGAAGATATGGATAGAGATAATGTGTTCAGAGACACTGAATTAGTGTATTTTGTGTCCATCATGACAGGAAGGACACAGAAACACTAACAAGGGACACAACTTATTTTTCATTTTTTCTCTCATTATTCTTGTTAATTTTTCATAATTATATTTTTTATTATTATATTTTTCATCTCAAATTTTTTGAATGAAAAAAATAGAATAAATTGGATTTTCATAATTTATTCTAGTTTATTGCCAAACAGAATACAAGAACACAAAATTTTGTGTCTCTGTCCATCAGTGTCTTGTCCTGTACTGTCCTCAGTGTCTTGTCCTATCCTGTTTTCGAAAACAACCTAAGGATTAGAATTCAATTTTAGAAAATATTTTGGTATTCAAGCATCCCAGTAAATCTGTCAAAAAAATTTTTTTCTATAAGATTCCTTCTATGTTTTTATATTTCTTTTAAATTTCTTGTAATTTTCTTTTTTTTTTCAAATTTACTTTCTTTTTGTAAAGTCTCTTTTCTTTTCCTCTTTTAATGTTTCTATTTTGTATTTGAATTTAAAGCCCTTTGATCATGTCAAAGACGTTTTATTGCTTGTTTTTAAATTTAAAGCCATTTACTTTGCTTTATTTATTTTTTTTATTCTAAAATCTTTTTAAATTTTATTTTGTCCTGTTTATCCAAAAGACAAAATCTTTGGTGCACAATTGAAAACTGGTATTTATAAAGAGTAGATTTTGCTCCCAAATAGTAGATATCAAACCAACCATAATTTGCTAAAAAATCGGTATAATAAATTGGCATGTTTGGTGGGATGGTTTTAAATAAAGTGTGTCAAAAGATTTTTTGTAATGATTTAATTTATGCAATTTCGAAGTGGAAGGGTTATAAATATGGTTGACGAGATTTCGAATACCAATGTTGGGTCTTCTATAAATGATAGTATTCTTATAATAGTTGCACAAACTTCTACAGAATTGACGTTGCATACAGAGAGCAATATTCATAATCCAGGTAATGAGTCTCGGGATAATGTGACATTTAATAATTCTCCTGTTGGGAATAATGGGCGTAACCCATGCCCACGAATTTCTCCAATGCAATTGCAACCGCCTGTAACTGCAGGTCAGCCTCCTTTTGGCATTACTCCTAGTTATATCCCACCTATGAGTGGTTATGCGCCTCCAAATAGGTTTGGTAGTGCACCAGGAGCAGTTAATAATCAACCACCTATATACCATTCTGAATTTTCTCGAGAATATTAGGTAGGATCGACATTGAATAATCTTGATTTGATGGCTACATTTCAACAGCATATCGATGAGAGTCATCATGATCTGGTCAATTTATTAACTCAGCAGATGAACACTATTTTAAATCCCATAATAGCTGATCATGAAACAAAATTCGAGCGTTTGGCTAGGCATGTTCAACGAATTGCTTGGATCGTTGATTATGATGAAAGTGATCGCCAAAATGCATAGGTAAACCCTGAAGATTTAGGGGATAATCCTAGAGCAATAAACGATAATGTGAATCTCAATGGGAATATCCCTCACATAGTTCGACGCGATCAGAACGCTGACGATGTGTTGGCTAGGATGCGTGTTAATCAACGAGGTGAACGTTATCAAGTAACTAGGATCGTTGAAGATGTTCTTAATAGGGTTGTACCAATGTGGATTTTATGAATCAGCCATATTTTGTTTCTGCATTTCTTGCTGTAGTGCAGATGGCAGAGGGGTCAAGGGATGTGAAAAATCCCAAAATAATAACAAAATTTGTAGGAGAAGTTGGATAATCCACTACTGAGCTTGCCCAATATATGATCGAGTTAGGCAACTTAGCAATTGATGAAAATTTAAAAATAAAATTTTTTCTTCTTCTCTAACGAAGAATGCTTTTACTTAATTTTCAAACTTAAGGCCTAATTCAATTGTTACTTGGGCACAGTTGAAAAGTATTTTTCTTACTCGATTTTATAGGGGTGAATTGAATGTAACTATTACTGATCTTATGGCTTTAAAGCATGATGATGGTGAGTCAATTGATGACTTCATGATCCGATTTAAGAATGCTTATAGTCGATGTTATGTTTCTCTTCCTGAAAATAAGGTAGTAAATATAGTAACTATAGGTTTAGGATATTACATGGCTGAAAGTTGCTAAATGTGCACATACTTGATATGGCTCATCTAGCGGAGAGAGTTCGACAAGTAGAACTTTCAGAGAGAAAAAGAAGTGTTTAAGAGTGAGAAAAAGTATAAAAATAAACTTTTTGCTCGAAAAGAAAAGGTTTTATATATCGAAAAGGGGTCTTCAAGTGAAGAATCCGACTTCGAGTTCCTTGAAGTCGACTTGGCTAAATTAAAGAAATTTCCACCTTATGTTTTGTTCTTTACTTAAGAAAATTGCAAACGTTGATAAATCAAATGATCTGAAATATAAGAGTAAAAAAAAGTATAGTTTTGATATCTCAAAATCGGAACAAATATTTGATGTGTTGTTTAAAGATAAACAATTGGTTTTACCATAGGACAAAACATTACTTTAAGTTAAAGATTTGAAAGGAAAACCTTATTGTAAATTTTATCAAGCAACTAGCCATTCGACTAATAATTGTGTCCGTTTCAGAGATTTGATTCAAGAGGCAATTATAGAGGGGAGGCTGAAATTTGATGATGGCAAGAAAGAGATGAAGGTCGACACTGATCCCTTTGATGCTGGAGAAAATTTTGCTGAACCTCATTTTATGGGGGGGTCAATATGGCTGGATTTACCTCCTATGAGATTTTATCTGCTTTCGAAGCTAATGTTCGATCAGATTACCTCAATGTGGATCAGGGATTGTTAGAATTTTTGATGCATTAGAGGTTGAAGGATCGAGATGTTTTCTTATGTCCTCGATGTAATGTTGTATTCGATGTTGAAGTTGTAGCTATCTTTGAGAAAGAAAGGATGACAAAAGAGCTGGCTCATAAGGAAGAGCAAGTTCGTCAAAAACATCCTTCTCGACGTCAATAAGGGCAAAGTTCTTGAAATTCCCAAGTAGATTTTTCACCTACACTGAGTCGCTCACAAACATTGAGAGCTAAATGAATTAAGAATCGCCATGAGTTTTGTGATCGAGAAGTGCAGCAGTATCGACAACGTCAATCTCAAAGGAGTTACCGAGGATTCAATTGGGGTCGTTATCCATATCCTCAAGGAAGAACAAGAGGAAATCAAGGTGCACGGTATTTCCACCTAGTTGTATCTAAGAAGCCATCAACTTGCCATTAACTTCCCTAAGTAAGGGGGAAACACCCTTTGGTCACAGCAGAGTGATTTTTTCATTTGACGGAGAGACTTATCCCAAGGAAATACCTTTTCCTGTGAAAGTCGGTAAAGGAAAAGCTGTTGAAATCGCTCCCGACAAATCTACTGAAAAGAGGCTGATCTCGATGAATAGTATTTCGATGAGGATAATGAAGAAATGGTAAGCACAATCTCCATTATTCCTACAGAATATTTGAAAAAATATGAAGGAAATCCAAGTGAGGATTATGATGTTGAAGATGAGGAAGCTTTTGCTTTAATTTGTGAAGACGAAGAGTTTGGTTGCTTTAAAAGACCCATAGAAAAGCAAAGGTCACACATTTGATCACTACATATTAGTGCCCTCATGAGTGGCATATGTGTCGGTAAAGTGTTAGTCGATGGGGGGCAACAATTAGTTTGTTTCCAAAAAGGATGCTAACCAAGGTGGGAAAGTATTATGATGATTTGCTTCCTACTAATATTTTGGTAACGAACTATAGTGGTGTACCTGCGAAAGGTTTGGTGACTCTCCAAGTTCAAGTTGGTTCTTCATCTTGAACTACTATTTTCGTGGTGGTTTCTTCAAAGGCTAGTTATAATGCCGTATTTGGCCATGATTGAATCCATGGTGTTGGGGCAATATCTTCGATTGTGCACCAAAGTATTATTCTTTTGACCAATGAAGAAAAATCTGAAGTGATAAGACAAATGCAAGTCTTTATGTTGAGCTGATGCATGTCGATTTCAAAGTTTATAATGATAAATTGAAACCTCTTAATGTCGACAAGATGCTTGATTACTACAATGGTGAAGGCTGTTTTTAATTTCAAAAGGACTTAATGTGAAGTTTCGACACCCAAAGCTCAATTATACTCCTACAGGGTGGGAGTAATTGTTTTTTAACTATGCTAGGTAGTTCGATCATGTTTTGATATAGTTAATGATCAGGATATGTCGAATTATTTAGTTTCTTTAAAGAATTATCTAAGTAGTTTTGATTCTACAACATGTTTTTCCTTTTTTAGTGATGATTCTTCTGATAAACTGGAGTCAACTAGGGATTTTAATTCAACGATTTCAATTCCTAGCACAGTTTCGATTCCTAAAATCGAACCTGGTAGTAATTTAGGTTCTGCAGCATGTATTCCCATTTCTAAGACTAGTATTATTAGTCAGCCTTGTGTCAATGTATCCCAAGATTCTTGCTTCCTAAATGACTCGACAACCAATTTGGCTTATGATATCAATAAAGTTTATTTTTCATCACAATCAGTTGATCTTTCTTTCGATTGTGTTTATGATCTCAAACCGTTGGGTTCAGAAAAGACTTTAGTTAATGATGATCATATTGAAAAGGGATTCGAATCTTAAGATCCACTTGAAGAAATTAATTTAGGACTCAATGGTGATTTTAGACCCACTTATATTTGCAAAAATATCGATGAGCAATTTTGAACGAGTCTGAGTACTATTTTGACTGAGTTCAAAGATTGTTTTGACTGGGGTTATGATGAAATGTCTGGTCTCGATCGTTCTCTAGTATAACATCGATTGTCTTTAAAACCATTTTCTCAACCAGTAAAACAAGCACCTCGACGTTTTGCTCTTGAAATCAATCTCAAAATTAAGAAAGAGATTGAATGTTTGATCAAAGCAAAGTTTATTCGAACATCCCGTTATATAAAATGGGTGTCAAACATCATGCCAGTGATGAAAAAGAATAGAAAATTACGTGTTTGCATTGACTTTCGAGATTTGAATAATGCTACTCCTAAAGATGAATATTTCATGCCTGTGGCAGACATGTTGATTGATTCCGCAGCTGACAATGAGTTTCTAAGTTTCATGGACGGTTATTCTGGCTACAATCATATCTTTATAGCTAAAGATGATGTAGCGAAGATAGTTTTTGATGTCTAGGAGCTTTAGAACTTATGAGTGGGTAATGATGCCTTTTGGTTTAAATAATGCTGGGGTGACATATCAATGTGCTATGAATTCTATTTTTCATGAGTATATTAGGAAATTTAAGGAAGTATATATCGATGATGTGATGGTAAAATTTAGTTTGATGGGCCAACATCTCGATTATTTATGCCAGGCTTTTAAGACAACGCGCCAAAAGGGTTTAAAGATGAATCCTTTAAAATGTACATTCGAAGTTTCTGCAAAAATTTTTTTGAGATTTGTTGTTCAAAAGAAAGGAATTGCTATCGATCAAAATAAACCTAAAGCAATTCTGGAATTACCACCTCCAACGTCGAAGAAAGAAGTTCAATCTTTTTTAAGAAAAGTTAATTTCTTACGATGTTTTATTCCGAATTTCTCCGGTTAAACTCGCGTCTTTTCTCCTTTGGTCAAACTCAAAGATGAGACGTAATATGCGTGGACAAGTGAACATCAAGTAGCATTCGATTTTATCAAAGAACATTTGTCAAAGGTGCCTATAATGGCTGTGGTTTGTCCTTTCGAACCTTTGAAGTTATATGTTGCAGCTTAGATAAACACAATTGGGTGTATGCTGGTTCAAGATGATAAAGAAGGACATGAAAAAGCATTTTATTATCTTAGTCAGGTATTGTCTGATATCGAATCAAGATATTCTCCGATCAAGAAATTGTGCTTTTCCCTTTATTATGCTTGTACAAAGTTAAAATTATATATGATTGCAAAAACTATAAAAGTAATTGTAAAAATTGACTTAGTAAAATATATGTTGTCTTATCCGATATTAAGAGGTCGATTAAGAAAATAGATGCTCGCTTTGACAGAATTTAATTAACAGTATGTCCCAGCTAAGACCGTGAAAGGTCAGGTCATTGCAGATTTTTTGGTTGATTGACCAAATAATCTTAACGACTTGGGGGCGAATATTGTTGACATCGATATTGAACCCTGGAAATTATATTTTGATGGGTCAAAACATAAAGATGATGCTGGTGTTGGCATTTTGATCATATTCCCAAAAGGGGTTCCATCAAAATTTTTGTTTGAATAAAAATATCCATATTCAAATAATGTAGCAAAGTATGAGGCTGTAATATTGGGATTGGAAATCTTAATTAATAAGGGGGCCAAATATCAGGAGATTCTCTACTGGTTTCAAAACAATTGTCGAGAAAGTTCAAGTGTACAAACAAAAGATTGCAAAAATAATTGTCGATAGCATATAAGCTATTAGTATAATTTCGAAATGTGTTGTTGGTTCATATTCCAAGAATTCAGAATTAGGTTGCTAATGAATTAGCTCAAGTTACTTCGAAATATAAGGTTCTTCCTGAGACTTCAAATAAATTGGTAGAGGTTCAACAAATTCTCGTGCCCATTAAAGAAAGAGAAAGTTGTGTAATTGATGAATTGGATGATGATTGGAGAAAACTAATTATAGAGTATTTAAAAATCAATTAATTTTATTGTAATAGGTGATGAGTTGTATAAAAAAGGTGTCGAAGGGAGTCTCATGAGATGTTTAAGTAAATATGAACAGGTAATTGTTCATGAAGGCCTTTATGGTACTTATCAAGCAGGTGAAAGAATGAAATGGGTATTTCAACGTGATAAGGTGTTTTGGCCAACAATGAGTAAAGATTGTATTGAGTATGCCAAAGCATGCCAAGAATGTTAAAATCATGGTGTAATACAACAAATCCCTGCTTCTGAGTTAGATTCGATTACAAAGTCTTGGCCGTTTAAAGGTTGGGCGTTAGATTTGACTGGAATGATTTATAACACTCTACCACACAGAGCCTTATGCTTAAGTCGTAAAGCAGAGGTGGCGAGGTATTACGATCACTAAAAGAAAAAGACGTATACATATATAAATATAGTTTAAAGAAATTATAACTAGGAGCCTTGAAGAAGAAGTTAAGCAAAAGCGTAACAGAAAAAAAAATCGCATCACGCTCGTCCAGATAAATGTATAAAGAAAAGAAAGATCGAACGGAAAGGATATATAAAGATCAGAGTTCCAAAAGATACAAATATCAAGCTCCAGACTTGACCTGCGAAGCTAAGGCTAACCAGAGTATACATATAGATATATACAACTCAAAAGCAACAACCAAAAAGACAAGATAATACACCTGTTTCTCCAAGTCAACTTCTAAGACGGACAAAAAATATAATATACACAGGGAGGAGAATATATATACATATATACAACTAGAAACAAAATACTAAGCCCCAAAGTATAGTTCTTCGCTTCCTAAAGGTCTCTAGTATGCTCAGCGATGTATCTCACGTCTTGCATCTGAAAAACAACAAAATTTTGTATGGAATGAGAACCGGGACTTCTTAGTATGGTTAAGGTGCCCACAGATAATTTATAAGGTCTTGGGAAAGCCAGAGGTATTCCTATAACTCCGACACCCAAATCAAGCTTAAAATTTATTTTTAAACCAAAATTATCGGCTAACCTAACTCTTCACCTTCTGTTTCCTTCAAATCTCCTAATCACCGGGTATAACAACCCTCATCACGCCTCCACCATATGAGAGATCTCTCAGATGCATACACACAATTCAAACAAAGAAAACAAAGATAGAGGTACAAATACAGCAAGTAGAGCAGGTAGCAGATAAGTATAGTTAATAGTTAGGCAAACCAAAACGATGCACACTCAAGCAAAACATACAAATGTATATGGTATATGCATGTCCTATGGCTTATGAGCCTCATCTGTCGGTTATATAGCCCAACTCGACATGTTTGGTAGTTAACCTTGGACAGTCCCTCTGTGCGAGCTTTCCCAAGCTCAAAAATATCCATGGGGAGAACCCCAAGCTCAAATATATCCATGGGAAAAACTCGAAGCTCAAATTCACACACACACACACACACACACACATATGCATGCCCATGGGGAAATCCAGAGAGTTAAAGTGCCCAGTCACATCTGGTGATAGAGTGTCAATAGAGTATCGAGTCTCAACCTGAGCAAGTGGTGGCAAGCCACTGCATCCACCCAAGGAAACTCGTGTCTCAGATAATTTCAAATGCTCATGCCAAATAAATTTTAATTCATCATTTATCAATGGCATCATCACTATCAATTTGCATCTGATTCAATTGTCATTCATCATTATTATCATCATCCCTATTAATCATTTCTCATTCAGCGTTATCAACACCTCATTAACTTAATTATCCACTTCCCAAATCCTTATCAATATCTACTTAACTTACTCAACATGTTCACCCTTGTTCCAAAGCTTAAAAACTTGCTATCGGACCCTAAACAGGGTTTACATAGGTTTGGAAAGCTAAAGAAAAGGTTGAAAACTAAAAAAATACAACTTTGGCAAAACAGGGTGGCCATGCATACGTATGTCTCATGTGTACATATGAGTGTGAAAATTTGCAAAGTCGAATATGCGAACCATCCTCGCATACGCAAGTATTTGGAGCAGAAGTGTTGGCTCGCATACACATAAACATCGCCATGTATGCATGAATTTCAAATTTGCCATTCTCGCGTACGCAAGAATATGGACAGAGCCAAGGTCTCCCGTACGCATAGCAATCCCTGCGTATGCATGAATATCATTTTCTTCAAAAAGCTGTTAACTTGCAAAAAAACCGTTTTTCACACCAAACTTCTGACGCGCATAACTTTTTCGTTAAAAATAATTTTCATTTCATTCTTTGAACGTTATAAACTTCACGGACTTAATTTGTATTCAAGAAAATTTTACAAAATTTGGGGTTCCAGAAGCCAAATTGTGGCCCACGAAATTCGGTCAAAAATAAATTTTTACCAAAGTTTACAGAACCTCTAGTTTTTCAAAATTCTCATTTTAAAACCAATCAAACCATATCCTCAACAATACCAAAAATATTCCTCTATACTATTAAACACTCCTCAACCAAACTTCCATCATCCAACGCCTAAAGCATTCAATTTACTCAATAGTCTTCACTCCAAAATCCACCATTCAAAATCAAACAACACCTCTCATCAATCATCATTAAAAATAAAAAATTACCATCATTCCATAGCATAATATCATAGTTCCATCATACCAACTCATTTCACACTCAATCAACATACAATTTAAATTTACAACAACAATCCACAAGTCCACACAGTTCAACCTATCTTACGGGCATCTAACCTAAGTTTTCACGTAATATTATACATTAACTACAAGAAACCAAAACCATACCTAAGCTAGTTTTTTCCAAAATCAAAGCACATTCAAGCTTTCAAGACTCCAAATCAATTCTAACAAGTTCCAGCCACCAAAACCTAAACCCAAGCACTCCAATTTGCCAATTCAACATGAAACTCAATCTAATCCATACAATGTTACTATAATCAACGTAAGATTCACAAATTTCAATAATTTACAAAGGTTTAAAGGTTGCTTACCATTTTCAAGGATGATTGGGGCAAAACCCAATAATTTCTCACCACTAGAGCATATCTAGTATCACCAAAACACAAAATCTTAATACCCATGAATCCAAAATTTCAAAATTAAAGAGAGAAAGGCTGGATGAGAAAATGAAACCTTCTTAACACTTTGTTCATATGGTTTTAAAGAGCTCAATGCGGTGGTTGCATGGCCGCAAATGGTGCAGCGATCAGAGCTCCTGATTAAAAGATATGTTGAATTGAAATTGAATGAAATTAGGGTTCTTATTTGCTCCCCCTCACCCAAGTTCAGCGTGATTCTCCAATTATGAAAGGAAGGGGTGGCCCGGTTCAACCAGGTCAATTCGTTGGCTTAATTTTGGGTCAAAATTTTTAAAATTAGTGTTGAAATTCAGTTTTTGAATATTTTTACTTCTCTAAATTATAAAAATTTAATTTCTTAATTTTTTTAATAATAATTAATTTATTAAGTAATTATTTATTTATTACTCGGGGTTTACATTATTTATCCTCCATCATAAAAAAATCATAAGTTCATTTTGGTAGCAATTGATTTTTTTTTAAAATGGGTCAAAGTTGTTTCTTTAATAGAAGCTAGTCAAAATAAAATTATTGATTTCATCGAGGAACAAATAATCCATCATTTTGGAATTTCTCAAACTTTAAGTATTAATCAAAGTACCATGTTTACTAGCCAACGTATTAAAAATTTTGCAGCATCTAAAAATATAATTATGGTGACTTCAACCCATATTATGCACAAGAAAATGGTTAGTTGAAGCTATAAATAAAATTTTAATTAATTTAATTAAGAAATAGATTGGTCAAAAACCTCATGCTTAGCATGAAATATTAAGCCAAATTTTATGAGCTTATCAAAATTCACCAAGAGGTTCGATAAATACATCTCCTTATAAATTGGTTTATAGTTATGATGTGATGTTACCTTTAGAAATCAATCTTAATACCACGAGAGTGATGAGACAAGGTGAATTGCCAAACTTTCGAGTACATGCGAAAATGGTAATAGGTCTCATCATTAAAGTAAAATATCATGTTCTTCGAGGATTATTAGAATTCAATGTTTGATGAATTAAATGATTTAGATAATGAGCGTATCTTAGCACTAGATAATGTAATTTGTCAGAAAGAGAATATACTCGCATTTACAATCGATGAGTGAAAGAAAAATTTTTGGCATTGACGAGCTTGTGTTAAAAGTTATTTTACCATTAGATAAGAAGTAGAGTTTATGGAAAATGGTCCCCTAATTAGGAGGGACCCTTTTAAGTGATTAATTTATATTCAAAAAATGCATATCGAATTAAACATATAGATATTGGTATCAAGATTAAATCGATTAATGAAAAGTATTTGAAATGATATTGATGTTTGGATAATAACATCTAACAAAAAAGATAATAATGAAACCAAGGTTTTAGAACGTTGATGTTATATGAAGTAAAATTATTACAAGAAAACTTGGCATACCAAGCCTTCAAAGATAAGGTGCCAGAAGTTCTTCCAATCAAACTTAAAACGTACTCTTTCTTCGTCAATCGAGATGAAAACTTGAATTTATTCATATTCATCGAGTTGTAACTTCTCGTATTTTCTTTTAAGTTCAGCTTGAAAACTTTCCATTTCACACATTTCTTGACCATGGTCTTTTTTTTCTCTTATCAGCTTTGAGAAAAGGATCTCATAGTGAAGCTATGTCTGCATGGACTTGGGCAAGCTCTTTTTCGAGTTATTTCTCCCGAATGACTAGCTGGTCGAGAGCTTGAGCTGCATGGGCAACGTTAGTTTCATATTTTTGATAAATTTTTTGTGAAGATTCATATGAAACATTAAGTTGTACAGACTTTGTTTTGATCTCTGACATTCCCTTTTTAAAGTTTGCAAGTTTGCTATGAGAGATGAGCATGTTATTGATGATTTTTTCAAATCTTTGTACCTGCTTGGAGAAGTCGATAGGTACGAGATACTCGAGAGTTGAACTCAAAATGTCAGAGAGTTGATTGTTTAGATCATCTTGATTAAGCATCTCATTGACAATGTGTTTAAAGAACTCAATGAGCCTTTTCAGACCTTCAAGAGTATGAGGAGATAGCTCTTTTGGTAGTCAAGAATCTGGTGATTTTTGTACTGTTAGTGTTTGGGATGTTACATCAATCTTGTGAGACAAATTGAAAAAAGCTGAAAGAAGTTCTTGTAGATCAATTTCTTGAGGACTAGGAGCATAGTTTGATATAGGTGGATTGCCTTCTTGATGTGTGTCAAGATCGAGGGTAGCCCTAGCCTCGTCAGTAAGAATGGCTTCATCGACATGAGGTGGAGTATGAGCAGCGTGTGGATTAGGTTGAGAAATAGGTTCAATATTTTCATTGGTTCCTTCTAATGGATTTGCTTTGCTAGAAGGAGTAGAAAGAGTCAAGAGAAGCTTTATCATTGACGATTTGAACTTTTGGAGATATTTCTTGAGCTTTGGAATCTTCATCCTTGTTAGGTTGATCAACTTCATTTTCACCTTGAAAGTAGTTTGATAAGACATGTCCATTAGACGATGAGAAAGGTGATTTCTCTTTGATTGGGAATTTATTCTTGGTCGATGGTACCTTCGGATTTGAGGTTGTTTCTTTGGCAGATTTTTTGTCCTGCATTAGTTAGTGATAAATGTTGAAAATAAATTTATAATGGTATAATTTCAATAGAATAAAATAAAGTTGTCAATATACCTCAAATTCTCGAGTTGGTGAACTTGAAGAATATATCGAATCTGTAACAGTGCTGCTTAAGCTCGAAGTACTTGAAGAAGTTATCGAGTTATCAGATTTGTTTGAAGAAGTTCCTTGTATAAGGAAGTGTTTGAAATATGTATGTATCAAATAAAAAAAATGTACAAGGAAAAATAGAAAGTATGTTAATCATAAGTGATACCTGGTTAGCTTGTTTGATCGATGGTGAAGACTTACGTACCCTCTTTTTTTCTGATGTTGTGGGTTTTCATTTTTTTCTTTTGTGAACCTTGGTAGTTGAGACACTGAGAGGATCCATCGATGACTTGATAGTTCCTTTGAAAATATTTTCCAACATTCGATTGTAGCGAGAGTAGTAGTCTCCCCACTAGTCGACAAACGAATTTGTCACATAACTACTGCGAACGAAGGAGAGAGAAAAATAGTGCTTTCGACATTTTTCATTGTAATTGAGCTATTTAACATTTTCTTTTTTATTTTTGAAATTTATTTGACATAAAAGAGGAGTCTTGTTCGGAAACAGTGCAGGAATGGCTTGGGAGAAATCCATTTGTCTGGCCACATAATAAGGAGCATGGAGTGTTACTCAAAATTGGTCTTTCTTGTATTGAGGAACGCCCGTCGAAAATACTTGAATCGTACAGAAATGGGACCACATTTCATCATTGATATATTTTCGATTAACAAATGGAACAAAGTTCAAATTTCTATTCTGGAAATGTTTACTCAAGTAAAATTTCGAAAAGAGTTCCCAAAAGAGTTCAGTAGTAGAGTGAGAATGAATGAAATTTGGCTGCAATGGACCAATTGAAAGCCTTCAATACCTCGTTTGTCACAAGGAGAGATTCCACCTTTGTGCTTCATATGCTTTTTGAAGGCAACATTGAGTCAAAGTGGTCGACCAGCACTAACAGAAGTTTTAGTGCAAAGGTTGTCGACCATTTGGCCTTGTTCATCATACAAGTTTTCTAAGAGGAGCATGGCTAAGTTGAATTTTTTTCTTCTCATGAATCAGAGAAGCAAGGGGAATATATAGTTTTCGCATCAAAACATTTTTCGAGCAAAAGACTATGGTGTTTAACCAATAGTATAAGAAAGCCATATGTTCATCATCTGTGACTGGTGTTCCAGAATCCCCCATCTTTTGTCGAGTAAATACACCGTAAGAGTTTTTTTCGATAGTATTGTACTTGTGGCCTGGCTTCATGTCGAAAGTTGTTGAAGGCCCGATTGCTGATAAGCCAGTGATTGCTGACACTTCGAATATTGTTGGCCCAACCATCCGATATGGTAAGTAGAAGTTGTTCGCAGTTTTGCTCCAAAAAAAAAAAAACAAAATAGCCCCAATCATCCATTGGTGTGTTGATGGTTGGAATTCAGACAGCTTTAGAAGATCATAGATTCCTCGAAGTTGCCAATCTTTTTTCTTATCAGGCTCTAATCTTTTGAGCCAAGCCAAAAAATTTGCATTTTTAAAGGAGATTTTCAGGTTGTTTCGAAAAAGATGGGTGTGATCGACAAATGGGGAAATAAAGAGATCTTGTTTGATTAACAAGTCTTGGTTTTCACTGCTAGGAAAGTATTGGAAAACTTTCTTAGCTTGTTCAGGAGAATTCAAGGGGGAAAGGAAACAATGGAGTTCGTTCTCTGTAACACCCTACCATACAGAATCTTATGCTTAAGTCATAATTCAGAGATGGCAAGGTATTACGACCTCTAAAATAAAAATTTAGTACGTATAGTAGTATGAATGATTGATTATAACTAGGAGCCTTTGTAGAAAAAGGGGTAAACAAAAATCGCAACTCGAAAGCGCAACACTCCGATCGATAACGTAACGAACAAGGATAACCAACGCGAGATTATATATATATAAAGGAGTGTCAAAAACAGGAATATCAAGACTCAAGATCCGGATGCGAAGATAACCGGCCCGAGCATAGCAATATATACATATGATAAAATAAGGAAAACCCCAAAGGAAACCCAAAGGGACACAAATACATAAACCTATTCTCCAAAATCTCCCATAAGAGGAGTCAGCACAGTTTGTATTATTTAATGGAGATAAAAGTATCTAAGCAAAACATATAAACTAAACAGAGTCCCCAAGAGCAAGGAATCTTCGCAAATCTAGAAGTCTCCAGCATGCCTCAGCGGGAAACCTCACGTCCTGCATCTGAAAACCACAAAATCCGCATGGGTGAGAACCAGAGGTCCCCAGCATGGTAACAGCTTCCACATATATAATACATAATAATAGAGGAAAGCCAAAGGCAATCCTAGAACTTCCTCCAGATAATATCAAAGCTTATAAACAAGCTAAACCATATAAGGGCATCTGACTAAAGATTCTTCAGTCTAACTAATACTTCCCTTTCCAATTCCTTCAAACCTCCCAACCACCAGCAGGAGTATATTATAGCAAACACAGTTATATCAGACAAAGAATATACAAATAGGAGCAGTTAAGACATTTAGACAATTAGCAAGTAATATGCAGTCAAATAGGCAATCTCAAACAATTCACATAGTATGCATATGATGAATGCCTGTCCCTAGTGGCCGATGATATCATCTTGTCGGTTATAGAGCCAACCCGACAAGTCCTGGTCGCTAACCATTGGACTGTCCCTCTGTCGCGCATCCCCAACTCGAGTTATACTCGTTATAAACTTGATCATAAACATGATCCATATCCATCACCCTCACTGGTGAATATTTCGGGGGCGAGCTCATCCGGGTCTTTCACAGTGCCCGGCCACACTTACGACATAGGGTCACCAGAGTATCAAGTCTCAACCTGGAGCACGTGGTGGCTAGCCACTGCTACTACCCAGGGAACTCGTATCTCAGATAGTGGAAGTGCAAATCACAATTATCAATAATTCAGCATAAACATGCATGAATCCTCATCCATGGATCAACATCCATATCAGCCATCCGGCTCACGGTTCAGTCCAGAACCAGCCAATATTCATAGCATACACAGCTATTCCGGCTCACGGTTAAATCCATAACCAGCCAATATTCATAGCATACACAGCTATTCTGGCTCACGGTTAAATCCATAACCAGCCATTTCATTAACAATTACAGCCTTTCGGCCCATGGCATAACAAGCACTTCCACCACCATCCTCCGCATCTCACATAATCATCTTGATCCTCATTGATTATTCATTTTTCCCTTGCTTCACTCGCAAGTTACCTCATTCACTAGCCCCTTTCTAATAGCTAGGCATGTCATAATGATTTAAGACATAAATGGTGAGGTCGGAGGCTTAGAAGTATGAGATTTGGCTTTTAAAACTCAAAAATCAACTTTGGGATGAAAACAGGGCCACGCGTACGCGCACTCCACGCGCACGCGTGGATGGCCTCAAAAACTCATCGACGCGCAAGCGTCATGCACGCTAACGCGTGGATTACAAATTTGCCAATCGACGCGCACGCGTCAACCACGCGTACGCGCAGGTGTTCTCGAGCCCCAGGCACAACACTGGCACAGTTTTGGCATAACTCTTGGAAAATGGCTGGGCATTGGGTGCAGCACAATCGGCGCGCCCGCGCACATCACGCGCACGCGTGGATGGCGCTTTCTGGAAGATCGGCGCGTACGCGCCAGGTGCGCCCACGCGCAAGGGGTCATTCTGCTAAAAATTTTCTAAGTTAAAAGCTGCAGAACTCACAAATTTAAACCCCAATCTTCCAACGGACATAACTTCCTCATTTTAAATCGTTTTTCACCCGTTCTTTGAACGGCATGGACATCCCGGATCAAATTTCATTTCTAAACAGATTTGGTACAAAACAGAGATCCGTAGTCTAAGTTATGTCCCACCAAAGTATGCCCAAAACCATATTTTTCATAAAAACCACAAAGTGCCATTTTCAAAACAAGCCATTTCCAATTCTTTTCAAAATCAATCAAAACATGCCAATTTCATCCCTTTTCTTTGAAATCAATCAAAATATATCAAATTCAACATCAAGCCTCCTCAACTCACACATTGACACATTACCACAATATACAAAATCACTATCTCATCATTTTAGCCCACTTCACCCAAGTGGCTCAAACCCAAACATATTGACATATCATATACTATTCCTCATGCCAATTCTCAACAACATCAATTCCAATAAACCATCATTGTACATAATCAATATCATACTCACCATCAACATGGTTCAACCCACAATTCAACCATAACCAATCATCAAGCATATATCACAACATGCATATTTCTCATACATCATACCACCAAGGCATCAATAATCATCATCACATATATGACCACATCATATATCTCAATTATTCAACAACATCCACAATTTAATGCCTATCTTAGGGCCTCTAGCCTAAGTATTTCCTACCACATTACATATTAGATACGGGAAACCGAAACCATACCTTAGCCGAATTTCCCAAGCTCCACCGGAGCACTTCCAAACCACTTATCCACAAGCTCTCAAGGCCTCAACACCTCCAAGAACAGATTTTTCACCACCAAACCCTTTTTCAAGCTTTTCAAAGTCACCAATCAAGCTCCAATATCCACACATACACAACCTAAGCCACAACCATCATACCCATACACAACATCTCAAAACCCAACATCATAAAATCACAAATTACACTAGGATTGAGAGTCTTACCACACCCAAGGTCCAAGGAGACAAGATTAACCTTCTCTTTCAAGAGAATTGGGTCCTATAACATCAAAGAACCCAAAATCTCAACATTTTACCCATGAAACTCGAAAATAAGGGCTGGAATTTCGAACAGAAACACGTGACTTACCTCAAGATTAATTATATGGGTTTTGTAGAGCTCTCCGCGGTGAACGCGTGGCCGCAAACGGAGCGGCAATCGGAGCTCTAGATCAAAAGTTATGGTGGTTTGAAGATCAACCAAGGGAGAGAACTTGAGAGAGTGTTCTTTCCTCCATGGCCTCTCTTTTTCAGCGTGAATTGAGTGTTGTGAGGAGAGAGAATGCTGAAAACTAGGGTTTTGGTCTAGTTATGTTGGGCCAAGGGCCCACTTTGGGTCCGGTTGGCCCGGTTCGGCCCGTTCGGTCCAATCTTGGTCCGAATTCCATAAAATTGGTACCAAAATTCTCGTCTCAGTCTCCTCTATCACATTTAGCCATAAAAATCACATTTTAGGCTTTCTAGAATAAATTCTCATTTATGAGTTAATTAGCCGTTAATTAACCGGGTTTTACATTCTCGACTGAAAAAAAATACAGTTTTTTTTGCCATTTGAGGTGTCTTCTGGGTCGTCAATGATGGTATCTCCATTAGTGGAGAGGATTTTCAGGCTTGCATGTTGGAAAGATTTTGTGGTTTCTTTTGGTCCATCGCGATTTTCAATTTATTTACCTTTTGCTTTTGCTATGGATGGAATTGTTGAAGGAGTAGCTTCCATGCTCTTACACAAGTCTGAAAAAAAAAAGAAAATTAAACGTTAAATTTAATAGTAGCAGAAATCATGTGTTAATGTAAAAAAAGAGTTGTTGTAATTAGAAAAGAAGAGGGATATACTAGTACATGAAGGGGAAACATGAAGATGGTAGTCTGAGAAGTTCGGCAATAGTAACAATGGAGTCAAGAGATGGAGAGAGTAGTTTTGGAAGATGAACAAACTTAAAGAAAATTATAGATTTTTGAAAAAGGGAGTCTCTTTGGTAAATTTATAGTCCTTGAGAACTAAAATGCAATTAATTAGTGGCATGCGTAATGCATGCATCGTGCTCATTAAGACGGTTGTGAAGTATAGGAACGAACTTTCCTTTTCTTTTATTGTTATTATTATTAGTTAAAATTTTTTAGGATCAATTATTTTCATTTTTTCGTGGAAATATCAATAAAATTAATAATACTAGCGAACAAATTGTTGGTCGAATATTTTTTCAACCGACTGAACTGATTAAAGGATAGATTTGAGGAGAGGTGCATAGATAATAAGGGCTTTGATTTAGTCGAAGCTGTCGAAGGACAAAGACAATAGATTGAAAGATCGAAATCGAGGATAAGTTATGTGAAAGTGGCAGTTACTTGGGTCTATATTTGGTGGGAACAGTTACTTCGTAATTATTTAGAAGTGACATTTGGCAGCGTAGGATTGGTCAAAGTAACCTATAAATAAACAAGACTTGGAAGGAACAAGGGTTGTAATTCATTTTCAGAAAATACTTTCGCATTCTCACATTCCCATTGACTTTTTGAGTCTGCCAAGAGCTTTCTTTTCTGTAAGATTTCTTTCATGTCCTTACATTTCTTTTAAAATTCCTTATAATTTCCTTTTCTTGCAAATTTACTTTCTTTTCGCAAAGTCTCTTTTCTTTTTCTCTTTTAATGTTTCTACAGTATATTTGAATTCAAAGTCCTTTTATCATATCCAAGGCGTTTTATTACTTGTTTTGAATTTAAAGACATTTACTTTACTTTCTTTATTCTTTCCATTCTAAAATCTTTTTAAATTTTATTTTTTCATTTCAAGTTCTTTCTTTTTCTCTTTATCCAAAAGAAGAATTTTTTTTTTCACAATTGAAAACTGATACTCATAAAGAGAAGTAGGTTTCTCTCTTAGAGAGTATATATCGAACCAACTACGATTTGCTAAAAGTTCAGTATAACACATATACATAATATTTTTATAATACATTCTAAATTTTAAAAAACACTTTTTGACTACATAAAAGAAATTTTATTAAAAATATTGAAAAATACAAATTTTTTTATTTTTAATATATTAAATAAATTAAATATTCAAACAACATTTATTATCATATTTTATCCGAACAGAACAATCGGAATATTTAGAATATTTCATTTTAACTAAATTCCTTAATAAATTGTCGATATTATTTTCTGATAATTGTAGTGGCTAGATATATGAAGGTCGTCGGCTCACGGGCACACATGGTTAAGGAAAAGTATAACGGAGAGTGCTGACTGTTGACCCAATTCTAATGGGCGCTTCGAATCTGGACCTGAATTTCTCCTCAACGAAACTCGACTTATTCATATTTCTCGAATTTCCTTATCAAATATTACATTTACAATTTAAGCCTTCGCATTTTCTAATTTAGTGAATTTCTTTTTGGCCCAATACTATACTAATACAAGATATATATAACAGAATGAACCTCCTGCTACTAGGAGTGAAAAACGAGAAATTCCGCTCCGTTCCGCCCCACCAAAAGTCCATCATCTAATGGACCGATTCGCTCCGTCCTACCTAACGGCAGGTTGACGGGCCAAGTCTACTAATTTTTTTTATAAACCATTAAATATTAAATAATATATATAATTCCACAATCATTTTAATAAATATATAATTTTTAAATTCACAAACATTAAAGCTTTTTTAATTATAAATATATAATAAACATAATCATAAAGCAAATTTTTTAAAACAAAATAATAAAACCAACATTTTTCAAAATAAAACAAATATTATCCAAAACATATAATTAAACATCTCCAAATTTATAATCAATCAAATATAAATCCAAAATATAACTTAGAACATCTTCAATTATAGTTGTTAAAACCGAATCGGACTGACAAATTCAACTGAAAAACCGATGAACCAAACTTTGTATCGATCCAAGTTAGCGTTCATACACATAGACAGAGAAATACTTAACTCAATTTTTTAAATTAATTAGTTTTTTAATTGAAGTACAAATTAATTAATTTAAAAATAAAGATAATAATAATAAAAATTAATATAAAAATTATTTATTCTAAAAAGAAAAATAAATTTATACATGATTATTTAATTATATAAATATATTCAAACTTTAAAATTATTCTTTGGATATACTTTATAAATTTTCATTCTTAGCATCCAATTAAAAAACTATCATAGGAATACAAATTAATTTTATGTTTATCTTTATATTAGTTATTTTTAAAATTTAACACTTAATTATTTTTAATTAGCAAATATTTATTTTAAATTTTAGTTTTTGATTTTTAAATATTTTATATTTTTATTTTATATATAACCGATTTTATCAGTTGAATCAATAATTTATCAATTATACCAATAAACCAGTAATCAGACCAATTCAATCACCAGTTTAGTTCTAATATCTGTCTTCAATTATATCTTTATCCTCTTATAGATCAATATCATAAGAACTTTACAAAAACAACCCTGACCAAAAAAATATTTGACCCGCCGTAAAAATCCGCCTCACCACAGCAAAACCTACAGATTAGACGATGCAGATTAAGTGAACTTTTTAAGTCCCAAATTTTCAACCCAACCTGCCTTAACCCTACCCGCATTTTTGGGCAGGTTACGCAGACTGGCCTGGCAAGTTTCGGACTGTTTGCCACCGCTACCTGATATGAAAACAAGGGCCTACGTCGCCTATTGAATTTTGATGATCAAAAAGTCTGTGAAGCTCCTCACCATGAGTTAATACACTAAACAATATCCAGACCAAAAAAGAAAATACACTAAACAGTATCAAATTATTCTACTCTTGATCCATCAAAACAGGGAAAATTTTTCCTCTCCTTCCTTTCTCAAGAAAGAAACCAAGCAGCAACTATGACGGGGAGTTACATACATATATTTCAAAGAATGAATCACTCATGATCCAAAGGAACAACCTCCTCCTTGACATCAATAACTTCTTCGATTTCAACTTCCTTTGCCTCATACTCCTCCTCTTCGTCACTTGCTTCTCCGTCCCGGAGCTTCTGTCTCTCCAACTTCTCTTGCTCGTGCTGCTTCTTCCACTCATTTACCCATCTCTCCCATTCATCTTTCAAGGCCTTCCTCTTCTCTCTTTCTTGTTCGCTCAACAGCATGGACACATCTTGGTCCTCCGCCTCGTACTTCTTGCTGTACTTCTTCAGGTTCTTAGCAATCTCCTCCTCTTTCTCTGGGCTCAGCAGAGTTGGTGGCCTTGGCCTCCACAAGTACTGCCATAAAGAGAGCACATCATTGCTCGGTATTGCACAATAGTCTCAGTAGACATAATGAACTAATTCAACAATCTAATATGACAGTGTCTTTTATATTTTAGCCCTGACAATTATGTATTTATATATTTTAAGAACAATGCATTATCTCAGTAGATGGGTTGACTACATGGATTAAATAACGTCATTAAACCCTATTATGTATCATGTCTACCATGACATCGTTCACACACAGATCCTGCTTGATCACCTCATACATAGTCTTTTTTGTCTTCTTCAACATCTAACCGATGGTCTATCTTACATATAATCCACCCTTCTCATTATGTTCTACCAGCCTTCTCCCATGTCCAAACCACATAAGATGACATTCCACCTCATGTATTTTAAGAAGCAACATATTAAAAAGAAAAAAAAAACAAATATAAATACAGTGGACCACGGAAAAGTTTCATGTACCTCCTAAATAAAAATCAATGTACTTCATTTTTGTGAGTGAATTAATATAAGCACTTAAATTGCTGTGCACCATGGTTGCATTGGATTTGCATTTTATTCATGACGTTTTATAAACACAATTCAGAACCTTAAAGACAACTCAAGGAATCAATACCTGGAAGAAATGATCCTTCAGAATACGATAAAGAAGTTTCCCATGGAAAGACCATATATTGAACCCATTTTCCATTTCATGAACTGAAGTTACAGAGGTTGCAACATACCTGCAGAAGTACATGTTAGTAGATGAAACAGGACAATACATTGCAGATGTTTGAACTCTATATATTTTTACACTTCATGCCATTACCTCCCAGTAGGATCCCATTCAATGTCTGTTGCCATAAAATGCTCAGCAGTTGCCATGGTTTCCAGTTCATCCACATTATAAAATTCAAGCTGTCCATTCAGACCTTTCAATCCAGCAAGTATTATGAATCGACCAGCAGGTGACCAGAAAAGGGCATTAGCTTGCTTTCCCTTGAGAGTAGTAAGCTTTGAAACACGACCTGTATTTTGAGCAGTCCTCATTGAGTAAAAACTGATGTCAGGCCTTGGGTGATCACCGTGAATAACAGCGAACCTATGGCCCTTTGGCTCCCAGGCAAATGCAATAATCTTATCATTCTTATTTTCAAGCTCCAACACTTCAATGGGTATATCTCGCTCTTTTATGCGGAAAAGCTCAAAGCCTGTGTAAGTGCTTTTCTTGGTTTTTGTGTAACGATCAACCTTAACAGCTAGATACTCTCCATTGCTTTGCCAATACATCTTGCAATCACTGACACTGAAAAGATTCTTCTGCCTGAGTTCCTCTTTACTGGGGATCTGAACCAGACTCACCTACAAAATGAATGCAACAAAGGATATCAAATAACAGTGCTTCATACACCCAAAGAAGCTTTCCATGCATGCATAAAGAGGAAAATCAGCAAAATGAACTTACCCTAGCTGGCTGGTTACCACCACCCAATTCAGGAACAAAAAGTGCAAGGATGGGATCAGTTGGTGACCAGCTGAAATCCATCACACTTTCAACCTTTAACGATTTCTTGTCCACAAGAGAGAATGTATCTGTCTCGTACACAGAGATCATATTTTTCCCTAGTCTTGCAAAGTACTTGTCGTCCTTTCCTCCACCCCATCTAAAAGAAATATTATCATTCCAATAAGTTAATGCTAACAATAGTAATTATTATTACCATCACCATCACAAGCCAAGCCAGGAAAACAAATAATTACCTGAAAATGGGCCATGACACTCCTGCAACACCTCCAGCACCTCCAATGGCAAAATCATCAGCACTTCCCTTAAAATCTCTCATGACTTTTCCAGTTCTCACATCAAATATATTTATCACAACCCTCTAGAAAGTTAATTGGATTAGTAAGACAATGCCATAGAATCTGTAAGAATAAAATAGATACTTAAACAAGGAAATTCTTACATTTGCATCTCGAGGATTGCTTGGCTCATGGCTACTATATGTTACCAAATACTTCTCACCGGGTGAAAAATCAATAAGTTTAACCTGCAGTTGGTACCTTCATTGCTTAAGTAACAAGAAAATAGCTCATATAACAATATTGCATGGATAAGGGCCAAAATTGACCTGGGGATGAGCATATCGCATGAGACGATTGAATGTTGTGGCACCTCCCCAAACTGCTGCTCCTTGCCTATGTATGGTTGCTAGGTATGTACCCATTGGGGACCATTGCACAAAACTCTCAGTCCAGAACTGCACATGAAAGATGCATTGAACGACAGACAATCTTAAAAGCAAAGATAGTTTAAAGAAGCGATGAAGCATGCAAAAACTTTGACTACAACATCATATTATCATATTAATGAAATAAAGGTCCTGAAAACTACTCACTGCACGCTTATAAACTGGATCAGGTTTCAAATGTCTTGCATCATTCCACAACACCTCAGTATCTGAACCAGCACGAATCACAAACTGGTCTCGGGCTTTTGAGTCAGTCAACCAATGTTGAAGATTTTCCTGCAACAGATTAGATAGCAAGGCTTGTAAAAGGAGAGGAATTTATTTATCGGAGATTTATAATTGAAGATTGAAGAGTACTGTTAGTAATGCATGGTACAATCTAAACCACAGAGCATAACATAGCTATGCATATGATATGAGAGTTTAGTGTAAGGACAATGATGGAAAAAATGTAATGCAAGATAAAGGAATAAAGGCACTAGTATCCTTATTTGTACACAATCTACACCTACAAGGGAAAATATTCTTAATATAACACTTAAACAACCAAGCAATAAATAACATATAGCAAAGTAAAAAATACAAAATTTCTAGTTAGTAGTTAGGTTTAGCATATATTTTTAGCTTCAAATATCAAATAAAATCATGGGGATTAAATGGAAAAAAAATTAATCGTACAGAATATCACAAGAACCTCCATACTTTTCAAAACTTCTTGAAGGGGGAAAAAAAGACAGATCACAATTACTCTACTTGCTATATCACACACATAAAGGGCATAGAGAATGATCAAATTATTACCCCAGGAGTGTATGGACTAGTTTCAGGTGGAGCCCACTCATCTGGAACTTTCATGAATCTATCAAAGTCATCAAACATATTCACAGAAAATATGTGTGCTCGATCCAACTTATATCCATGAGTCTTCTCTTTAGCAAGCTCAGCTTCCTAGCATTACAACCAAATCAAATAAAACATGAGAAGACAGATTATATTGGTTAATAATAATAACATATTACAGATATAAAATAAAATTTCCTTAAAGATGAATAAAACTCCAACCTGTTCTTCCGTTATTAATTTTCCAAACAAGAGTGAACGTAACTTTGTTACAAACCATCTCTTAACTTTTCCATTAATTGGGGGAATAACAACTTAACAGGTATTAAACATGCAAAATATATTATTACTGATTACTTATTCAACAAGAGTATAGGTTTAGCAGATAATAACCTGAGGTGTGTTATACTCAATGAAGCAATAACCCAGAGTTTTTTCAGTTTGTGGATCAACGGGCATCCAGAGTCCATCCTCCTTGATGAGACCAATCTGGCTATAGATTTTTCTGATTACACCTTCAAGCTTCTCAAACTTCTCCCTTGGAACAACGGGTAGATTGTCCACCACTATAATGTTCCCAAACCCAGTATCAAACTCCAAATTTTCCTCTTGGTAAACATCTTCATCATCACTGTTATTATCAAAAATCAACATTTATTGAAATCCGCCCCAAATATATTCTCACCCAACAGTAAATATCAAACAAACCATTCAAACCCTAATTATAGATACCCAAGAACAAGGGGGCAGTAAAATTAAAAGATGGACAACTATCCAAGATAAATTTCTTCAGTGGGGTTATGAAAAGGTAAAAAGTTGGTACCTTTGGATGCCGAGGTCGTCATCAGGAGGGAGGCGAATAGAGTCAAGATCAATGGCGGAGAGATCTACACCAAGACGTGAGGCGGTGGCCTCAATCTCTCTCATCACGGCGACATCCGCCATAATTGGTTGCTCCTCCAAGAAACAGTAACAGCAGAAAATAGGGTAAGCCGCGGGACTGAGGGAAAAGCCGAGACTCTAGAGAGGTTTAGGTCTGGGCGGTGGAACAATAAAATGTAAGGACGCAAAAATGAATAAGATTCGTACAGAACCCAACATTTTACTGGGTTTTTTCTTCTAAAATTTTGTTCAGCCCGGCCCAAATACTCGCTAAATATAATTAAAATAAACTACACCGGACTAAGTTTAATTAGACTCTAATATTATACCGGATTTATTTTAACTCAACTTTAAACTAATTTAAAATAAATTATATTAAACCGGGTTAATTCGATCTAATATAAAATTAATATACATAAATTTATAAATTTTATATAAAAAATTAATAAAATTTTATTTTTAAAAATTAAATTTAACAAATATTATATCATATTTATATTAAAATAAATATACTACACCATATAATATAAAACATATTAACTGAAATATAAAATATAATATTCTGTTATTACTTTTACTTTAAAATATATATTTTTATAAAATACAACTTTAAATTGAACCAAGTTATCCGAATGATAACACAAATCCGATTAAAAAAGATAACACCCAATAAAAATGATATGTTCGAATCTGACAAAATATACTTGGAGTTGAAACTTGAACGACTACTCCAAAACTAAAGCTTATATTCGTAAGCGAAAATTCATAAATAACTCCAAAATATGGGTAAGCTTTAAATCTTAAAAATAAACACTAATGGCAAAGGAAATTCTTTAATTTCTTACTTCAGAGGCACCATGGACAACTTTATGTTTGTGTTAAATAGTTAGAATTTAACTAGAGAGTTAATTTTTTCCGCTAATATCAACCTATTTTTTAAAATTATCTTTTTTATTTTAAATTTTAAATCCTAAATCATAACTTTAAACCTTAACCTCTCCCAAATAATATAAAAGGGTTAAGTATAATTTTGGTTTTTAAGGTATAAATCGAAATTTTTTTGTGTCTTAAACCTTTTTTTTCATATAAAATCGTCTCTAAAATTTAACTTAGTTTTAAAATTGTCCTTACTTTAAAAGGACCAAAATCGTACAGATGTAGAAGCAGAAGCAGAAGTAAAAGTGGATTGTGAATAACTTCTTTTTTCCTTATCCTTTTGCAAGAGTAGAACCACTCTTTTTTTTTTATAATTTTTTGTTATAAGTAATTTGGTCTAAAATTTTAATATTTAAGTAAAAATGACAATTTTAAAACTTGTTTTAAACCTTACGGACGATTTTGTATGCAAAACAAGATTGATGACGAAAAAAATTTTCGACCTATATCTTAGAGACCAAAATCATATTTAACCCAAGATAAAATTAAGAGAATAATTTTATAATAAAAAATTGACTACTATTAACTGATTAAAGTTGGTTTTCTGTTACAATTAGACTCAGAGCCAAACTATGGCTTTAAAGAAAAACAATAATTTTCTTTATAGTGAGAGCATCAATTGAAAAACAAACTTAACTATGCCCAACGAGAGATTAATCCTTTTCTTCTAAGAAGACTATGGAGCATGGACAAGGGATATCCTTTAGCACAGAGAAGGTGCGTATGAATATTGACAGCCATGATAAATGTTGTGATCTCCTCTTAATTTAGGCACCATTCTTCCTCTCAGAAATAACTCCAACATATTCAAACATTTTCCTTGTTCTATGGTTCGAGGTTTGAAAAGATTGACACACTAAAGATTTGATAAATTGGTAGAATAGTTGACACTGAGATAGTAGCTGCTTGGAGTCATTAAGTTGATAGAAAAAAAATATATTTTAATAAAAAAATATTTTTTTATTTTTTAGTATATTTAGTAAATTTTTAGTAATAAAAATAAAAGTATTAGAAAAATAAAAAATATTTTTTTTGCAGAAATTATTTTTAATATAAAAATGAAGATAATATTTTAGTTAAAAATTAATATTTGAAATGTATTACAGTATTGTGGATGTATAAAAAAAGTGTTCAACACGCATCCTAGGTAATGACCAAAATGTTGACACATGTCCACACATCTTGCATGTTGCCAGAATGATAACACGTCTCCAATACGCAAGGGTAATTACACTAAATAATTTCATTTTTCAACAAAAACACCAATATTTTTGCCATATAAAATAAAATTAGCCTCTTTTTTTGAGAAGCTACCGTTTACATATTTTTTAAAATATTTTTTCTCAAAAAAAAATTTCACATAATAAATAAACAAAAATACTTTTATATTATTATATCCAAATATAATTGATAAATAAAAAGATTTTTTTGCGTAAAATATCAAAACATAAATTTATTTTTGCTTTTTTTACAACATCTTTTCAAAAAAGATAATTTAAAAAAATATCTTTTTTATAAGCTCACCCAAACAAAGTCATAGTAAAGACACAAATACAATCTTGTAGAAAAGCTGTTTGTCTTTATGCATAGAGAACCATGTTTGTCTGTACAACCACTTTTCATTCCTTATGCATTAGTTGATGCACAAGTACGTCTAATTTCACCATCATTCCCTGTTTTCACTCCAACACTTGTGAGCTTCAAGAAAGCTTGGCTCCAATTTACAAAGAAAAGTTGTTGATTGTTTGCAAAATCCTTCACCATTGTTCTTGTGCTGTTTTCATTCAGCAAAGCAGAATCTGACTGGAAAAGCCCTTTGTGCACCAAGAGATTCCGATAGTACTGGTTGTCAAAGACCATAGGTGTTTCAGGATCATTGTTCACTGTAGCAGATGCCATTGCACTTGCTGGACACTGTTTCATTAGCTCAACAGCATAGTTACTGTCCAGAGTCTTGTCGATGAGTGTGAGCCGTCCCTTCGTGTCTTCTTGGAATCGGCCTCTGAATGCATTGCAATGAGCCACTCCGATGGTGTGAGCTCCTGCAAAGACTAGCCATCACTAATTAAGTATCTAATATGATGTTAAAAGAACACTGAGAAAGATCAAGAGCAAGAACATGCACCTGAAAGGATGACAAGATCAAGAACAGACAATCCTTTAGATGTGAAAAGCTTAACCATCTCATCCATTGTAAAACTTGTGTCCACGATGTTAGGCCTGACATTCGAAGCAAGCGAAACCATTCCATCTCTTCTTCCTGTGGGAATTTGAACCATTGGTCCGCCAGCCTATTCTCGAAAGCACTTCAATTGAATTAATTAACCACCTTATATTGATATGATAGTGAAGACTCACATGCAGTTGTTTTTATATGAAGTTAATGCTGAGAACTGTTAGATGATTTGATATGTTTGACTAAATTACAATTTAATGATTTTCAACCATCAACTTCACATGAAAACAACTGCATATGAGTTTCCACCTAATATGATGCATGCATTGTCGAAGAATATGAGCATGCAGTGTGAGGGAGAAACTTACAATTCCAACTGCATCTCTGGCTGCAAGAGCAATGATATCCGCACAAGAAACAGTTTCAGGGCAAAGCATCTCAAGGAGTCTTTTTGCTGATTCTATAACTGAATATCCACCAACAGACCTATTTCCTGGATCAGTTTGCTCAGTATTGTTCCCAATTAGCATCAAAGATGCATCGCATCCCTGCATGTATTAATTACTTTTGAGTCATAATTGAATACAAAAAAAACAAGAGTGACTTTATGTTATTTCCCTCAAAGTTGCATGCATCCTGTATAACCATCTCAGCTAATCAAATTTTGCATCACACAACCATGCATGCTTGTATCCATTTAATGTTTAATAAGGATACTGTTAAGATATAAAGCCGTTCGTTCATTTGTTTCTAACAGTTTAAGTTTTTCAATGAGAAGGTTCTTAAAACTATGAAACAAACTGAACTAAAAAAGAGAGGCAAACTTATGGTTTAGCATAGTATGTTTGGCTTGCATGGACAATGACTAACCTCCACAAAGCAATCATGGAAAACCAAGCGGAGGAGCTTTCCTGGAATGGAAGGATCATTGGAAGAGGAAGAGGTAACTATGTCCCTTATGATGAACTCAGCTGAAGGGCATGAAGCTGCATAGAAGTTGAAAGAGAGGCTATCTGCAAAAGAAAAGACAAAAAGAGAAGAGACTGCAATGGAAAGAATCACCCTTCTAGTTTCCATGAAAACAAAGTATTTAGTCTTTTTTGGGGGATTCTAAGTGCAGTGTTAGGAAGACCCTTTCACTTTGAATACAGATACTTGATAATTTATTGATGCACATTTATTCATTCATATACATATATCAAAAAAGAGGTGGCCAGCCAGGTATTTGTCCCCATACAAGCCCCCATTTAAAACTGCATTAATGCAGTTTGGTGAGTCAGTAGAAAAGTAGATGTGAGGGTTATTTATGTATGTCAATTACTGAACTTATTTCATGTCATCAAGGTCAAGGTCCTAAAGATGATCGAGGTAAATTCTTAAATTGCACACTTTTATAATAGGAAACAATTACTGCTACATTTCATGGGGAAACTGCTTCTATAAAGGTCTTTCTATTTAGTTATGCACACTTTCAAATTAGGAGATGTTGTAAGGTTAAAATTAATACAGCAACCTATATAGTTAAAGAAGCATGTGATATCTCTGATCATAGCCTTTACTGATGTTCTAGTATGTCAAGAATGTTACCACTGTTCAAGTTCGTTCTTAGGTTTTATGCAGCGTTTGTCGCAATGTATTTGTTTTGCACTTTAATTTGATAATATACATGTGTAGTTTCTGTGATGTGTTAAATTATTAATATGTTGCTTGGATAACATTTTGGTTTATAATAAGTTAAAAATAAAAAAGGCCACCGCAGACAGAAATAAGTGAAAATATTCTAATACATCCCTTTTGTAAACTTAAAGTGGAAAATGTTTACTATTTTCTTCAAATTATCGCATAAAGTATAACCTAAATGATATTTCAACTTGCAAATTTGAAAGTTGAAAATATTAGTCCCAAGGAACATAAAACATTTATGTTTTTTTATCTTGGACCAGCAGTAAATATCAATTTACTTTTTTGAAAAGTTAAAAGTTAAATCACATAAAAGAAATCATGGCATACACATAAATCTTCCTAAATAGCGAATGAATGGTGATGTCTAGATACCGTTGAGAAGAACAGCATTAATAAATCCCTTGAAATGGAACAAATTTTCTCATTGAGTTGTTAAGTACAAGTATACAACACTATTTGTCAGATCCAGCTAGACTTTGCAGTACAAGGGGCAAAATCATGGGTGGGTCACCATTTTTTAATTGTTTGTTGGTGTGGCTTGGCAACCACAAGTCCACAACTGTAACTATTGAAAAGGCCTAAAGGCTTTGTTTTGGTTTGTTAATTATTTATGTACATAGAAACTCAAAAATAAGTCTCCAGTCAATTGGTCTAAAATGCTAGTCAATTGCAAAATTGATTCAGCAGTTCAAAGTTCAGTTTCCACGTCTTGAACATTTGAGAGATCATCATCTTCCAAATCATCAATAGGAATGTCTTCACTGTCATAATCGACAGGGCCTAGATATGAATAAAAATAATTTTATATAAGTGATTAACTCAGAAAAAGTTTTTAAGAGACAAAAATATAATACCGTTGTAATGCTATTGAAGCAACTTTGGCAATGACATCAGCAATACCAATTAGAAGAGATAACTACTAAAAGAATGGCTTCCCATATGAGACGATGACAATTAAGAAAGGCTAAAGTTTACCTCTTCCAATGGAGCGAGAAGGATAAGGTGACAAGTCAGTTGATTCAGGATTCTTATCAAGGAGGTATGGAAGGTCAAGAAACTGTAAAAGAGATTCTGTTTGAGGATTCCGAGGACAACCTGCAGAAAGAATAAACGATATTAGGATATCATCTTTAACCATAGATCAAGGTGAACTATAGTTAATTTGGAGTTTGCAATGGAAAACAAAGAAATACCAGCAAAAGAACCATGAAAATTGGATTGAGAAGGATCATAACACGGAGCAGTTTTAACAAATTCAAAAGGTTTGCACCCTCTCTGTTGTAACCTGCTTCTAACCCATTGGCGACAATCATCCATCTCAAGATTCACACCTCTGTCACCAATGCAAATAGAAATTATTAGTTTTTTAAACTTTGGTAGGAAGGGAGGCGAGAACAGCAGGACAAATATGATTTTAAATGAGTACTCAAATTATATGCGTTATTTAAGGTCACTATAATGCACACACCTGAAATCTGCACCCTTGGGTGTCAGCGGGAATATAGAGTTGAACCTCCTTGTTATGGCTAACCATTCTTCATCATACTGAATCTCATAAGGGCCTGCCTCTGATTCGATTTCCACTATCTAAACATGCAGGACATACCATGAGTTTGGTTACTAACATAAAACAGCCATTACAGAGGATTAGCCTGCACTTAATACTTAAGCCTCTATAGTCTATACCTGCAAGAAGTCGCGCCGAGGAAGACATTTATCAAGTGCAAGGAATTTTGTCAGCGGACCTCCTTCCCCGTGCTGAACAAGAGCAGCAAACTTGCAATGTAAATGAGCAGAAAACCAATATTGTGGTTTCAGTTTACCTAGAAGTTGAGAAGCAGCTTTACTCCCAAGTCTTCCTTCCTCAATCTGGCAAAAATGAGAATATCATGCTGTCATAAACAATGTAATTAAAAAAAAAAAAAGATAATGCATGCCATCAAAGATTATATGACTGCTCAAAAAAGATTATGTATATGACAGCTTCATTTTTGCCTTGTATAAAAAGAAGTGAGGATAGTGTCCTGAATTTTAGGGCTTTTGAGTAGCAAGACAATGAGGTTTTAGCCAAAAGAATGAAAAAAAAAAACCCGAAGTCATCGACACCCAGCAAGAATTAGTTATAAATTAAATACATTGCTAAATAAGCTCCTCGATTAAAAGAACAATCAACTGAAAAATAACACCTCCTGCTTAAAAAAGGGCTTTCGCCGTACAAGCTCCCTCCAATCCCCACAATCAGTGATCCTCACGGGCCAATCATGAGAAAGAAAGATATCAATCGGTTCCTCAATTTGCATGAGTTTGTGAACATCGTATTCTCGAACATGATACACGGACCTGATGGTGCTCTGATCATAGGGAGGTCTCTCAAAGTGTCCTGCACAAAGAACAAACACCCTGTATCATCATATAGTAATTACAACAGAAAATACTACACTCCCTACACACTAACCCTTAATGCAAGAGCCATTCAACAAATAGTTTGTTAAATGGTAGTACCAATACAAGCCTATAACTCATTCATAGCAAAGATACAAAAGCAGATTAACAACCTGATTTATAGTGGCGAGCATTATAAATGCCGGAAAGCCCACCAATTCGGACATTCCCAAACTTGATTACCCCAGCAACTCCCAAGAAATATATATTAGGTGCAGCCCATCCTCCATAATACCTAGTTACAATACACGCACAACTTCAAAAGTTAGCAGTGCCCTAAATTCCTAAACCCTAAACCCTAAACTACAAGAGAAGAAAAATAACTCACATTTCCCACAAGTAATTGGAGGCTTCATGGTTGCCACCGATGAAGATGGTGGGATAAGGAGCAACCTCCAAGCCAGAATAGTACTTCCAGAACGAATTCATGGATCGGAATTTCGGGGGAACGTTCATGCTTTTCAAATCTTGCTCATTCCTAACAGCCTAATCTTCACGAAGTGCACAGTTAATTAATGAAAAGATTGAGAATTTGTGAAGTGATTGTGAAATGTGAAGTAGTAAGTACCTGGAAATCTCCGCAGCAGAGGAGGAGATCGATTTTGATGTTTTGGGTTTCCTCGAGATGCTTGAGGGTTTTGTAGACATTGTCGAGTTCGCCATGCATGCACCCTTCCACTGCTATCTTCATCCTCCTTCTTCTTCTTCTTCTTCTTCTTCAAACAGTAGCAGCACTTTGGGTTTTATTGAAATCAAAACAAAACTCTAATCCCTGAAATGCGCTCGCTTATATGATTATTAGTTTATTACCCTACCAATCAAATACTATAATTTTCCATGAATTAAATATATTTAAAAAAACGCATTAAAATATCTATAACTAATTGCAGTAAAAAAATGTAGAGGCATGAAAGAATTGCTCCTTACAGCTATACGTATGTATGTAAACTGGGATTTTTTTTTAAATAAATATATTAATTATCAAAATATGCATTTATGAGCGTTTTTACCGAAAAATATCACATCACTTGTTTACACTGCAAATAAGATAAGACTAAGAATAAATACATACAGTGTAAACTAGATAAGTGGATAATTATAACATATACAATATAAACGAGATACGTTAAAATAAATTTCCGGCAACTATATAAGAATGTGTCACTTTTTGTATCCTCCATAAACATTTTCCTACTTTTTTGATATCTATTCCTTTCGAAAATAAGCGAAAATGTTCATTAGTAGTGGTTACTTGATTGTAAGTGTATATTTCAATTGTCGTACGAAAAATAGTTGTTAAGTTTAGAAAACCTATGTTTAATTAAAATGATAATCAAACATTATTAAAATATAAATTAAAAAATTATTAAAATATTTGTTTAAAATGCTTTTAATGGTTTGTGTGATGCTTTTGTTAGTGTGCAGGAAAATCAATTTCCATAATGGGCCAAAAAAGGTTAAATAAATCTACTTTGATCAATGAATTAATTTAGTTTTGTGCAAAATTAAATCAGTCAAGTGGCTGAATAGTGAGATTGAGACAAGACAAATCAATAGCCCATGAACTAATTTTGACAAATCAAAAGAAAAGAAGGAAATGGCCAAAAGACTTCAAAGCATGTTTCGGTTGTTCCATGCCTTGGTTACTGGAACCCAAATCTCAATTCAATTAACTTCATTTCTTGGTAACCAAAAGTCTTACACGTTACTTTATGTCTTGGGTAATGAAAGTGGGAATTTAATTTGATTTAATTCTATTTAATGCTTCCACTGAAAGTTTTCCTTCTTCTCTTTTCTCTCTCCTTTGTTTCGGTCACATCAATCTTTCAAGGAAGAAGATAGAAGAAAAATGAAGTCTCAGAGAAAAGACTATGAAAAAAGCTTTAGAAAGATATTTTCTACAAAAGGAAAGATTTGAAGAAAGGTTTCAAGATTTCTTTGCCATGTAAGGAAAAAAAAGGCCTTGGTTCATGAAGCAAATCTATCTTGAAAGCACAACAAAGATTCATTTCCATTTTTGTGAAGAGGATAGCCTCTGAGTCTCAAGAAGGAAGAAGCAAAAATGGAAAACTTGAAGCTGTCATGGGACAGATGCTTATCAACGCTCAGAATCAATTCTTAGGACCAAAGCCAAGATCAATGGCCAAGATTGAAGAAGATGCATGAAAAAGGATGAGAAAGGTACATGCAAGTAGGTTCGGGTTCCCTCTCTCTCCTCTTTGTTCGAACCGCTGCTGCTCTAAGGTTGGAGAAGAAGTTGCTGGGTTGGTTGAACTGGTTTCAACCTTGGAAACTTCCCCTTCTATATTAAGGGTGAATGGCCAAAGGTTGAGGCAAGAAGAGTAAGTGAAAGCACAGAGTTCTCATAGCTGCCATAGCTTCTTGAGTTCTTCTCCTTTAATGGTGTTCATTTTGTTTTCTTTTTCTTAGTATTGTCTGTCTGAGTCTCATGGTAAAAGTCAAATATGGTGAGGTTTGTAAGAAAAAACCAGTGAGAGGTAAAAGGCAGTGAGTAATATTAGAGAAAAAGCCATAGATGTCTCAGAGTTTCTTTGTACATTTATCTATTGTGTGTCATGATCCTGTGGGTATTCTCTTGTAAGTTGGGCTAGCACTTGGCTATTGAAAACTTGGTTTGAGTCCAAGTCAAGTTCAGATTGGAGTTGGAATCTGGATTCGTCCCATATAGGAATGGGTAGTTCCTAGGGAGAAATTGGTGTTTGTAATGTTGTGAAAACATAGTAAAATTCCATCATTGTTGTGATGGAGACTGGATGTATGCTACATTGTACCTAGTAGCTGAACCAAGATATATCTGGTGTTACTTCATCTTCTCTACTCATTTCTCTGTTTCTGTTTATCAGGAGACAAAAACAAAAGTGTCTCTCAACTCGGTACGAGACAAAACAAAAGTGTCTCTCAACTCAGCACGAGACAAAAGCAGAAAAATCTCCTGAAGTTCTTTTGAAAACTCAGAAATTAATATTCAGCAAAAAGGGGCTAAGATTCAACCACCCTTCACTTAGCCACTGATTACCATCAATTAGTATCAGAGCTTGGTTTCAAAGAGATCAAGCTTTGCAGCTTGGAGGAAAGAAATTCTTTATGCAGCTTGGTTTCAAAAATGGGAATTATGCCAAAATCAAATTACAATATTTCTCGCTTGGGCCAATTAGTGATTACTATTCTATATTGGTAAGTTTGTGTTGTAGAGTGTTGACCTGTTTGAAAGTTCACTTATTTTTCCGATTCAATTCAGGAATTCAGCTGGTAATGTAGCAACAGTGGCTGCTAGTGTTCTACAGCATCAGATCCCTTTACATTCCATTGTTACTAATCTTATTTTAAGATTTATGTTAGACTATAATTATATTTTAGGATGTTTATAATTTATTTATTATTCTATTCTAAAACGGTTTTTCTAGTTGAACCACCGGTTGGACCGGTTGAACCAATAAACCAGTGAACCAATGACTAAAGCGGTTTGATGACCGGTCCGGTTCTCAGAACCTTGGATATGACACATATAATTACATAAAAACAAGCAATAGTCACAATAAAAAAGTTAAAGTTTTTACTTGTAGATAATGATGACCTTGGAAAGAAGTAAGAAGAGAAACAATGTCTTCTTAACACCCTTGACAGGCTTAGAGAGTAACAAGTATGAAACTGGGCCAATGAGAATAGGGACAGTTTCAACAACAACTTCTGTAAAAGAAAATAAATACTCAATCACAATGTTAATAATTGATATGCATAAATACGTAAAAAGGCTAAAAATTATGTTTTGAACATAATGATCTACCCAAGTGGCAAGATATTATTAGATATAAGAATATCAAGAATAAATTTCAATTCAACTTAACAAATGAATTAAATAAAATTAAAAAAAATTAAAAACCTTGCTAATTGTTACCTTGATGCAAATCATGCTAGAGTGAGGTATAAGCCACATTTGAAATTTTTCATAATCTCATTTGTGTCAAATACAAGAATCAAGAATAAAACATTAGAATTAGCTACTCTCCTAGGAATCAGAATTAAATATTCTCCTTTAAAGCACATAACTTTTAAAATGCAAAATTCTTAGATTATTTACCTGTAAAGTGGAACAATATCTTGTTCAATTTTGTCAGTCCAGAACGACCACTTCAATTGTACGGCTATAGTAGGACTATGAATAACATACGCTCTCCTAATAGCATCAGGACTTGCTTCAGATAGGAAAAGAAATGGAACTTCATCTTTGAGCAGAAACGGCAACAAGACCACCCAACAGTGATGGCGAGATATGGCAAGACACGGGAAGAGTAGAATACCAGCAACGGCTCATGGTGAAGAACAGATAATGAGTGACGACGTAAGGTGAAGTGCAGAAAACAAGCAACAACGCAGAACGAGGATCATAGAACCAACGACAGTGCTGAGAGATCTGAAAGTGTAGTGCGATAGCAGTAGAAGAAGGCAAGAACCATAGCATCAGAGACAAATGTTTCTCTTCTCTTCTAAAGAATGGTTAAAAGCTATGAAGCACAGACACTTCTCTAATTTGTCGTGTCCATGTGTCAGAGACATTTTGGACACGACATTCATCGACACTCGTCCGACACGCGTGTCTTTTATGTCCAACCGTGTCTTAATAAAAAAAAATTTCTCCGAACATGCTTACACCTAAATACCATCACGTGTCAATGTGTCTAGCCTTATTCTTAACATGTATTCTTAAAATGAGTTCAGTAATAGTATATATTATTAATTATTAAAACAAAAAATATTTTAAATACTTTATATATGAAAAATAATCAAAAAATTAATTTATATTTTAATATCAATAAAATATCAAAATATTATTATAATTTATCTAAAAAAATATTATATTTTATATATATGCCATATCTCATGTCTTATAAAAATTTTAAATTTGTATATCTATGTATCTTATGTCATATCGTGTTCTGTGTCTATATTAATGTCCGTGTATCATAAATTAAAAAAAAATTAAAAACTAAAAATATAAAGAAACAATATATAATTATCAATTCTTTTAAAAACTAAAAAGTGAGGTTTAATTCATAAATATTTTTACTATGATTAATGTTACTCCCACATAAAAATGGGAGTAACGAAACCATGGCCTTATAAATCATCTTATTGTGCTCGGATTAGATTAAATCTGCTTAAAAAAACAAATTTTAAACACCCTTTTATATTACTATAGTATATTTGACCCGAGGTTAAAGAATGGGAGAAAACGTATACATCTGGAAATTTTTTAAAACAAGCAAAAGGTTCATATAATTATTGAAGAAAAGAAAACACAATTATTCACTCTTTGTATTTTTTTATCTTTTAATTTCTTTACTATTGATTATTGATAAGTTTAATTTTGATGTATTACAATATAAATATTTTCTATATCACAAAATAATTATTTATACAAATAATATAAAAAAAATGATTATTTTTGTTGATATTATATTACATAATTAGATGTACAGATAAAATTATTTTACAAATATTAATCAAAATTAAATTCTATTGATATATACAATTGCATTTTCATAAAAAAAAAAATTAAAAAGTGAACGAATATTAAGAGAAGACACCACATTCTTTGTTCCCTCTCCTTGAGTTAAGATAACCTAGTTAATTCACTCTTTATTTATTAAATATATGTTAAAGTAATAAAAATTAAAATTAAATAAAATGATAAGTGATTTATAACTTAAGAGATTTTCTAGATTATATATAATGAAAAATACTTTAGAAAAGAACGTCATGCACCAATTCTTTTTATATTTCTAAAAAAATGATAACGCCACTCATTTTTTATAATGTCATTCCATACATGATCTTTTGTATTGTATATTTCTACGAATTAGTAAAAAAAGAGCGATATTACTAAATAGAAGTGGCAATATCCATTTCCATATTTTTATTCAACTACATTATGTATATAAAAAAAATAACCACCAAATCAATTATCCATATTGAATATGCATTGAGATATAAAATGCACACTAAAAATAAGTTAAATAATATATATATTTATACATAAATATATTATGTTTAATTTGGTAGCTAATTTTTGGTGGGACATATAACATTTTTTTTATTTTTATTATATATACTAATAAATCAATAGACACGAACATGTCTATTTATTTATTTATTTATTTTTTATTTATTAAATATATGTAAAAGTACTAAAAGGAAAATTAATTGAGATGATAATTTATTTATAACTTAACTAAGATGTCTCCAAAGTATTGAAAATAGATTAAAAAAATATTTTTTTATGAATTATATGCTATTATATGTATGCATGCCCTACACAAAAAGAATACATGAAAATATATGAATTTTTTAGAAAAAATTAAACAAAGATACATATAGCAATTATCAGTATAAATATTTTATAAAGTCACAATTTAATCTAAAATTTATCTATTTTCAATATTAAAAACATTAAAAAGTAAAAAGCAATTAATTTAAATAAGAAAATTGACCAAAATTGTTGTAATCTTAATGTTAAAAGTAAAATAAGAAACTATCTAATTGTTTGGTATTGTTCAATAATTTAAATATATCGAAATTCAATAAGTAATAAATTAATTAATATTTTATAATTTTAATTGAGTAAAAAAAATCATTTTAAAAAAATGACAAAGCTATTAATTATTTTATTTAATGTATACTATCTCCTTAGTCCTTATTTAAATAAAAGTAGTAATGTTAAATAAGAATTATTTGAGAATAAATGTTCTAGACTGGGTCTTAGATCCCGAATACTATAAAAAAGAAAGGTGAATTTTTGTAGGCCAAATTGAGCATGAATGTCCTCTAGGCTGCATCATCTATTCATCTTGCTGCTATTTGTGAAGAAGGTTATGGGCATTTGTAGCAAAACATGCTTAAACAGAACCAAAATGAAAGGAAAAATCTATCCAACTCAGGTAGGGAACAGCATATGTAAAGGTTGTGTTTGGATTATGTTATTAAAAAGGAAATATAAAGTCAAAGATATCAAGACAGATGGATAAAGACGGATTTGTAAAACAAAAAAAAAAAAACAACAAAGCCTTGTCCCACTAAGTGGGGTCGGCTACATGAATCAAACGACGTCATTGTGCTCTGTTATGTATCATGTCTATAGAGAGACCATTTACATGTAGATCTTGTTTGACCACCTCATGGATGGTCTTCTTAGGTCTTCCTCTGTCTTTCGCCTTTTATCCATCTTCAATCTCATTCACCCTCCTGACTGGATGTTCTATCGGTATTCTTCTCACATGTCCAAACCACCTGAGACGCGATTCAACCATCTTTTCCACAATGGGTGCTACTCCAACTATCTCCCTTATATCTTCATTCCTTATTTTATCCAATCGTGTATGACCACTCATCCATCTCAACATCTTCATCTCTGCCACACTCAACTTATGTTCGTGCTCCCCTTTAGCTGCCCAACACTCCGTACCATACAGCATAACCAGTCTTATAGCGGTGTGATAGAATTTACCTTTAAGTTTTAAAGCACTTTTTTGTCGCATATAAAACCAGATGCACTCCGCCATTTTGACCAACCTGCTTGGATCCTATGATTTACATCATGTTCAATCTCTCTATTATCCTGTATGATGCACCCAAGATACTTAAAACTTTTAACTTTTCCTAAGATGTTTTCTCCAATCTTCACCTCTATATTGGGGTTTTTCCTTCTCAAACTGAACTTACATTCCATATATTCCGTCTTGCTACAGCTTATGCGCAGACCATACACTTCTAAAGCTTCTCTCCATAACTCCAACTTCTTATTTAGGTCTTCCCTTGACTCTCCCATAAGGACGATATCATCAGCAAAAAGCATGCACCATGGCACAAGCTCTTGGATGTGCTCTGTGAGTACTTCCAAGACTAATGTGAAAAGGTATGGACTTAAGGATGATCCCTAGTGTAATCCTATACCAATAGGGAATTCCGCTGTCACACCACATTGAGTCTTCACACTAGTTGTGGCCCCATCATACATGTCTTTAATTGCCCGAATATATGCGATCCTTACTCTCCTATTTTCTAAAACCTTCCATAAGACCTCCCTTGGTATCCTATCATACGCTTTTTCCAAATCAATAAATACCATATGTAGATCCCTTTTGTTACTACGATACCTCTCCATCATCCTTCTTAATAGGTATATCGCTTCACTGGTAGATCTTCCTGGCATAAATCCAAATTGGTTCTCTGTTACTTGTGTCTCTTTTCTCAACCTCCGTTCTATCACCATTTCCCATAACTTCATAATATGACTCATAAGTTTAATCCCTCTATAATTTTCGCAACTTTATATATTTCCCTTATTCTTGTAGATAGGTACCAAGGTGCTCTTTCTCCACTCATCAGGCATCTTCTTTGACCTTAAAATCTCATTAAAAAGCTTGGTTAACCAGTTGATGCCTTTTTCTCCAAGTCCCTTCCAAACCTTAATCGGGATATTATCAGGTCCTACTGCCCTGCCATTTTTCATCTGCTTTAGAGCCTCTTTTACCTCGAAGTCTCGAATCCTTCGATAGTAGTCAAAGTTTTGATCTTCTTCCCTTGTGCATAATCGACCAAGGCTCGGAAGAGTCTTCTGTCCCTCATTAAACAACTCGTAGAAGTAGCTCTTCCACCTTTCATTAATCTTTTCCTCTTTAGCCAACACCTCTCCATCCTTATCCTTTATGCACTTAACCTGATCCAAATCTCTCGTTCTTCTTTCCCGGCTCTTTGCGATTCTATATATACCTTTTTCTCCTTCTTTCGTGCCCAAAGACTGGTAGAGACCCTCATATGCTCTTGTTTTTGCTTCACTTACAGCCACTTTTGTCTCTTTTTCTTAGCCGCCTTATATTTTTCTCAGTTATCTGCATTGCGGCATAAAGACCACTCTTTAAAGCATTCCCTTTTTATCTTTATCTTTTCTTGTATACTCGCATTCCACCACCAGGACTCCTTGTCTCTTGGTCCTATTCCTTTAAATTCACCAAAACTTTCTTTTGCTGTTCTTCTAATAACTTCTGCCATCTCCCTCCACATCTCTTCCACGCTTCCATTCCCATCCCACTTTGTCTCTTCTCCTACCCGTCTTAGGAAGCTTCTTTGTTCCTCACCTTTCATTCGCCACCACCTCGTCCTTGGGTTCTTCGTATAATATCTTTTCCTCAACTTTTGCTCAACGCGAAAATTCATGACGAGCACCCTATGTTGTGTTGTCAAACTTTCTCCTGGGATAATTTTACAGTTAATGCAAAATTTCCACTCTCCTCAACAAGAAGAAGTCGATTTGAGAGCTTGTCATGCCACTCTTATAGATTATAAGATGTTCGTCTCTCTTTTTAAAACATGTATTTGCGATGAGGAGATCAAAGGTTGAGGAAAAGTCCAAAATAGTTTTACCATCGGCATTGATCACCCCGAAGCCATGACCTCCGTAAATACTCCCATATCCAGTCATTTCTCTCCCAACATGGCCATTTAAATCTCCTCCTAAAAAAATCTTATCTCCCAAAGATATGCCTTGAACCAAACTCTTTAGATCCTCACAAAACCTTATCTTGTGTTGTTCGTCCGAACCCGCTTGCGGTGTATAGGCGCTAATCACATGGAAAGCACCTCCCTCCACCACAAGTTTGATAGAGATGATCCGATCTCCCACCCTCTTGACATCCACTATGTCTTTCTTCCACTGCTTATCCACAATTATTCCAACCCAATTCCTATTCTTCACATTTCTTGTATACCAAAGTTTGAAACCAGAAGTATCCAACTCCCTAGCCTTTGCACTAACCCATTTCGTTTCTTGTAAGCACATAATGTTAATCTTCCTCCTTGTCATGGTGTCCACCACCTCCATGGACTTTCCTGTTAGAGTGCCTATGTTCCATGTCCCAAATCTCAACCTTCTGTCGCTTCAACATTTACCTTTTACTTTATGAACTAGCTTATTTAGCCTCGTCTGTTCACGAAAACGCGAAAACCCTTACTCATTTAACACTACATCCGGGCACCGATGCAACAGCTCTTGCTTTGACACCGTACTCGAGCCATACGGCGCGTTGCTTCCGGACAACGACCTAACTTTAGCGCAATAATGTCTTTGATTCATGTCATGGGGGATTCGACTATATTTTTATGTTGGTTGCTGAAGACCTAACACAACCCTCCTCCTTTATCCGGACTTGGGACCGGCTATGTACCGCAAGTGTAACATAGGCGGAGTTATAAAGACGGATTTGTGAAGTATAAAAAACTACTACAAGAATTTTCTGTTTTCAGCATAAGTAATTATTTCTGCTTCTATCTTCCTAACCAAAGTTTCTCTCTCTGCTATATTTGTATTTATGATTAGCAGAGTTAATTAGTAAATCTTTAGTAATCTAGATAACCCAAGACATATCATCCTTTTCTCCAAAGCCATCCACCCAAGTCTGATGTATGTGCATCCAGGTAAACTGATCCTCTGCATCAATCTGCCAAAATATAGGTAGGTAAAAATGAAATTGTAGAATACTAATGAGGTAATTCCAAAAAAGGAAATTAAGAACAAACATGTTGACATTGATACCTTCGAATTCACCAAAACCTTTGTTGAACAACACCTCAACTCGTTCCCTGCTTTTGGACAACAGAGGACAAAATAAACTCTCAACAGTTCAAACAATGATGATTATGTATGCAACAAAGAGAAAATGAACAAATGAGAATCATTTTTGTACTAATCAAGCAGCGCAAGTTCCCTAAAGTACAATATGAATATGATTAATGAAAAGTTTAAAAAAGAAAATATAATGACAAACAAAAAGAATTGAAAATCGCCTTGCAACGAAAATGAGGAATTCATGCCAATCATAAATATTTAATATCAGAAAATGTCACAAGTTTCTGTAGAATAAGGCAATAAGCTGTGCATACTCTCCTATAAGTTGGTCATAACCTTGTGGCTAAATAAGGATGTCTTTACCAACACATGGTTGGTTGGAGTGGAGTGGCATACACTCCTTTCACTTAACTAGTGATTTCGGGTTTGATTTGATGGCGTGGAAAATCGGTTCTGGGTGAGCCATGCCAGCTATGGAATCTCAAATGCTCAAATAGGATTGCCTCTAATATGAAGATACTTATGGTTTCACCCAAAAAATAAGGATATCACTCATGTATCACTTAGTTATGGTCATAAATACTGATAGAATTTTGTTGTGCCACCTTCAAATGCTGATTGATTGATAATTAGTATCTAATGATATATAGGTAATATAGTTATATTAACCAGCAGTATAGGAATAAGAACTTTCCAGAAACTTAAGATACAATCGAAAGAAACACAATTACTTCTACAGTTTTTATGAATTACGGAAGAATACATCATGCTTTGACTCTCATTGATTCTGATTTGTTTTAGTTGGGAAACAGGTGCCATTTATCTTTTAACTGTCAAATAGTCTTTCTGTGTATCCTATTATATCTAACTTAAGAATACCGAAGAAGATGCAAGCTAGAAAAATATAAAGATCATCGGTAACAGAATTTAAGACTAATAAACTAATATATGATATAAATATCACCTGATAACTCCCACTTGTCAAATTTGACTAGCCATGAGCCTGAACTAACCATTGAAGTAGATATACGATCAACCCAAACCCGGAATTGTACTCCCTGCTTGTCACCAAACAAATTTACTATAGTATCTGTTAGCTCGTGTATAGGTTGGTCAACTCCAGAGGGATGGACAAAATTTCCAGTGGAATGCTGCAAAAACCCAAATTTAAGGGAGAGAAAAATATTGGCAACCCTTCAGTTATCAAAACTGAAAACTCCTCTAGCTTCAAATTGTAAACACCTCTCATTCAAATTTTTATAAAAATAAAAAATCAGGAGAGTTTTAATAGGGGTAGTAAGCAACCTGGCTGCACCCGGGTTTGTAATAGGAAATAGTGTAAAAAGGCAAACATAAACTGAAGCAAAGGAGCAACCAAATAGGGAATCAACTAACCAACGAGAAACTAAGCAAGACAGTGTGATCACCTCCGCTGTATTTATCTTAAAAGTTAAAACAATTTCTTTCCCTTACTATTATCTAACTACCAATTATTATCAACTAGTATCACATCACTTTTCTTGGCTCTGTGGGAACCTACTATACTGAAGCTGCTTTGGAAGTAGGAATGGACAACATGGAGAAGCAGATGGATGATGTTGGAAATAGAGTTGGCTACCCAGAGAATATGATCATTGTAATTAGTTGTATAGAATATTAGCACTAATAGGAAAGGTCACTCTGATTTAATTATAACTATTGACTATATCTCCTCCGTATATATCTTCCACCTACCAATATCAATAACAAGTCAGTTTTCTATTCTCACTTGTTGACAGGGGAAGGAACTGCTCGCGCACACTTAGTCACCAGCGCGACAAGCACCTGAAGGGGTGGACATGTTTGAATGGTGGCATTGCGAGGAGAGCTACTCAAGCTTGTCATCACCTCCAACATACAAGAAACCACAACTATTGTTCGTGGGATAGTACGGATAGTACTTGTTTTTCTCATGCAATGGGTCTTCATATTACAGGAGATGAAACCAAATGGAATAGCCAACCACCAAAGACTCATATGACCTCGTGTACACTAAGCCTTTCCTAGTGGTTTTAATACCCTAGCAGTTTTAATTACTCAATATCACTGATCCATGTAATGAAGATTCATCCAAGCCTTACAGTGCTTGTGACAAACAGTTCTATCATTTCACATTCATCCATTCAAGGGACTAGCTCTGACTGGTTTCAGAATGAATTTAAAACTAATTCAGAGTTTTACTGGAGAACTTACAATGATTGATTTTAAATATTGCACATACTCCTCAGAATTTTCAACCTCTGCACGCCTCCATCTCTCATAAAACAAGTAGAACATCACTACCTCATGGCAAGGCCTAAGAGATTTCCTGTTGTACATAGAGTCTCTAATATCTCTTGGAGACACATTTGGACCTAAAGAGAATTTACTAATTGCTTGGATAATACCATCTGCACACCTCTCAGTTGCATGAATGATTTTAGGACTGCCTGCTGCATTTTCAGCATACCACTGAAGCAACTCTTCCTGTGCATTACTTACCTGAAAATTAAGGGTATTGGTTTTAACAGTAACATCACAATAAGGAAACAAAGTAGACATAAATATGGTGAGTTTAGTAATTATAATTTCAGCAAACCATGACACCATATACTCCAGGCACAGTGAAGAGTTCAGCATCATTTCCAGAATCACCACAAACAAGAGTGTTGAGCGGTCCTGATCCATCAGCTTTTAACTTTCCCAGTAAAAATTCAAGAGCCTGTCCTTTGCCAGCAGCTTGGGGTAATATATCCAAAGCAATACCATTGCTATATATAATTTTCACATCTAACTGGGAAAGAAAGGAATTACATCAAAAGTAACAACAGCACATCTTTAACATTGTAATAAAACATCAGATGAAAACTACTTATGTGTCTGTTTATGTATACCTCTTTGTCTGTACACACACAGGCAAAAGGCAAGGCTTTTGAATGAAGTTGACAAAGTCTTGCCATTATGGTTGTTTATGAACTATAATCTTACCCCACGTTTTTCAAGACATCTCGAGAGAGTTTGCATGACTTTTGAGGCCTTCGTTTTATCCAAATAAAAGCTAACCTTGTGAGGCCTTTGCTCAGTTTCAGACTGCAATTACTCCAAAAATGTCAAATTCAGCAAGTTGTTAAGTGAATATAATATTCTGCTCTTTTTTCCTCCCTTTAAAACAAAAATCATTCATTTAAGGTCATTCTCCTTAGCATGATTCAATAGATAAGAACTGATATGCATGTTAAGCATCTTAATTTCTATCAATAGATTTATATAATAGATACATACTTGAAGAACAAGCTCAGGTAACCTAGCTGTTTCCTCCAACACTATATCTCGGTTCCACTTATGATTCAGATAATGTTCCCATCTGTCATCTGGTACCATGGATTCACCATATGTAATCTCAGTTCCCACGGACATTATTGTTATGTCAGGGGTCAATAAAGGTTTCTGCTTTCTTAGCTCGCAATATATAGTAGGCGATCTCCCAGTGGAGAAGACTAGAAGAGAATTATGACGATAATAAGCTTCCCATAGTGCATTAAACCTTAGAAGAGCTAGGTTCTCGGGATCATCATGGTCTACCTGCAAGTGCAACAACAGAAACAAGCTTCATCACATTTCACCGAGCATCATCTCTAAGATCACCATAAAAAAATATGATAGCTACCATTGTGAAATCAAGATCTGAAACTATCATAAGATTGGCAGAACCATTGAGCTGATCCATTAGTTTTTATTCTTCTTCACTGACGGAATTTCCCCAAAGTTTACCTTGTAAGAATCTTCAACAGTATGCACCTGCACAATTTCCACCATGCTAGTTTCAAAATTATTCAATTCAGGGTCCTAATCCCTCTTCCAAAATCCGAAACAGACAAAGCTCTATCATACAATGCTTCCAAATAAAAAAACAGAAAAATAACATTATAACCCAGAAAATAAAAGATCTCTGGTGCAAGTTCAAGACCATAATCTCACAAAAAAGAGCTCATAATAAGTAAATCCAAGCACAACAAGGGTTGTTAAATGGAACAATCCCTACACGCCTACTTATGCTAACAATCTAGGTCAAGTATAATAGGTACACAGTACTGCAAGTAGCAGAAGCATAGTCCTATAATGCATTACTAGCGAACCCAGTATTAGCTATGATTAGTTTAATAAAGCTAAATAAAAATTGTATCTGCTCATCAATTAAAACATGAATCTTGAAATAATTATTAGTTCATCCCTGGAATTGGATATCCCAAAAACTCATTTTTCAAGCGTGCTGTTAAATTGACAATTTAGCAAATACAGACACTAAACTCTGCCACACTAAAGATGATATCAGGCATTACTTGACAGTTAAAGCTAGAGGCTATAGGCTTTAATTAATCCAAGACATTCAGATTCCGGACAAACTGTTGATATATAAGTTGATGGTGTGAGAAGTGCATATTGAATAAGGACCCTGAAGTGTGAGTTGTGCTGATTCAACATGATGGTTAAAACAGTTAGAAAGCTAGAGGATCAGTTAGAGGTTGTTATCTTTAGTGGCAGATATCGAAATCTAGTTGGTTAACTTATAGCAAGTTGCAGAATTAGCTAGGTTCACTAAGTTAAGCTAGATATTTGTATATATAAGTAGAACCTCCATTACAGCAGAACCTCCATTTCACTCAATAAATCTACAGCTCAGAACAGATTTCAACACAAACAGAATTATTTACACCTAGAACTTGCAACAGTAAAAAAAAAATGAGAGAATTTTTTGGCCATACTGGAAGCACATTAACGTCTATTGAAGCTTCAAGGAATTACCCGTAGACAAATTTGATTCAATCGAAATTCAGCAACATATTTGACTCACGTGTGATTGCATTCAGGAATAAATAATAAATAAATAAGATAGCATATTCACATCTAAACTACATGGTTTCCAAATTATAAAAACCTATGGATTGAGAAACGACGTAAGCCAGAATTGCATTTCATGTTCCAAATGATTACGGAGGTGATGAAAAAATAAAAAAAAAAGGAAAAGAAAAGAAAAAGCAAGGAGATATTGAACGAGAAACTCACAAACAGTGTGAGTAAATAAAGAAAGAAAGAAACGGGAACTTAAAAAAAATAAAAATAAAATGATTTCGATATAATAAATTAGAAAGCATAGCTCACCGTTTTCTGCTGAGAGGAAAAGCTGGTTATCACTCAAGAAGGTAGTGCAGTTGAGAGGGGGCATTTTCCGTTGGTGCCGTCCAAGCTGGTTATCAATGAATCTAAGTGTAAACCAAAGATTCCTCACTATCAGTAAATGATGGGGTAAATTTTCGTATTGGTCATTAAGATTCGTGAGATTATTTATTTCGATCCTCAAAATTTAAAATTTATAAGAGAGAAAACAATAAATAGGTTTTTGATATTTTGACGGGGATATTTAAGTTTTTAAAAATTTAAAAATATAATTAAATTATTTATTTTTTTAAAATTTAGATAAATGTGATTTTTATTGTATTTATTTGGCTGATATGAATATATATATATATATATATATATATATGGATATATATGTGAAAAAATTTTAAAAATTTAATAAATTAGACTCAGAAATCGATATATTCAAATTTTGAAAAGATCAGAAATTTAAATATATTTTTAAATTTTTAGAAATTTAAATGTGTGCAGACTAAAAAATCAAAGAATTAATTTGTTTTTTTTTCAATTTTTTAGAATAAACACCCAATCCAATCTTTGTCTATTTTTACGAAAGACAAAGTGAATCCTGTCTAAAAAAAAGACACACTTTAACCCTCAACCTTTTTATTTTGAGACAATATGATCCATCTGTTAAAAAATTTATTAAATAATAATAAAAATTAGTTTTGTGGAAATTTTATTTGTATTTTGTGGGAGTTTTAAATCTCCACAAACTATTAATAAGTTTGTTTTTGAAAAATTTCTCCACCAATAATGGTTTAAGTGAAGAAAAATCATTGATAAAAATGATGCTACAAAAAAAAAGTAATTGTAGTATAAATATCTTTTAAAGAAAAAAATAACATCAAATATGAAATGAAAGAAGAGAACTTTAATGTTGATAATATTGATATGGGTTAATGTTCAAATTCGTCCCTAAAAGATCACGCGATCTTCATTTTCGTCCCCGAATGATTTTTTTTAATCAAATTAGTCCCTTAAAGATAAGCTGTTAATCAAATTAGTCCTTCCGTCAATTGGATGATGACGTGTCACGTTAAGTGCCACGTGGCATGATGATGTGACACGCCACGTGGCAGGTCAGTAACACGTGGCAGATCAGTGACATGTGGCACGTGTCACTTGACATATAAAAAAGTTTTTTATTAGTCAAAATAGTAATTGAAAGTCCAGATGTAAGTCATTTTTATCCCTCAAATTTTAAAAATTAGTCAAATTAGTCCTTATATAATTTTTTTATAATATTAAATTTATAATATTTTTTTATACTACTAATTTTAATATTATTTTTTAAACCTTAATAAACAAAATTCTTTTTACATAAAATAATAAAAATAATTAAATTTTTATAAAGTTATTTTGTCATTTGTATTTTAAAATTTTACATTTTCAAATTGTAATTTTTTATGTGAATTTTTTTATTTAAATGAGTTTATCAAATTATTGTTGATTATATATTTAAAAATTTAATATTTTAAATTTTACTAAATAATATAGTAATTATTTTAAATTTTAAATCTTTTAAATTTTTAAAATTATAATTTTTATTATTATTTACTTTATATAGTAAAACTCAATAATTAAAAAACTGGTTTATGGAATCACTTTTTGAATCTTAATATTTTAATATAATTTTTTAAATATTTTATTTAAAATAAAAGGAATTTTATTTTAATACGAAGCATATCTATTTATATAATGTACTAGTGCGGAGTAGCCTGTGTTATGCATAAGTATAATGTTTCCTATTTCATTTTATCTCATTGATTTATGAAATTAAAAGAAAAATTATATAATCTATCTCAAACATATGAAATAGACAAAAATTTATTATGATGTTTGCACGTATTACGCTTAAGAAGCAATTCATTTATAATAATAATAATTAACCAACAAATTTTTAATATTTTGTAAAGTTTGGAATTGAAGCAAAATTTGTGAATCTTCTTGAATTTTGACTCTAAGTATCACTACCATTACCTCCTACATATAAGTAATACCGTAATAAAAAAAAAGATGTATTAGAAAAAAATAAGTGGTATAACTTTGTTTAGGTTAACATACATAAATTTTGATTTTGAGTATATAACTTTGTTTAGGTTAATAAATACATACATTTCAATTTTGAGTATATATATATATATATATATATATATATATATATATATATATATATATATATATTCCAGCAAAATGTAGTAATGTAACAAAAAAGGTTTTAGAATAGAAAAGAATAAGAGAGATTTTGAGAAGAATTAAAGGAGAGAGATAATTTTATGAAGAAAAATAAAAAAAATTATATAAGGACTAGTTTGACTAATTTTTAAAATTTGAGGGATGAAAATGACTTACGTCTGGACTTTCAATGACTATTTTGACTAATAGAAAACTTTTTTATATGTCAAGTGATGCCACGTGTCACTGACGTGTCACGTGGCGTGCCACGTGTTACTGACCTGCCACGTGGCGTGTCACGTCATCATGCCACGTGGCACTTAACGTGACACGTCATCATCCAATTAACGGAATGACTAATTTGACTAACAGTTTATCTTTCAAGGACTAATTTGATTAAAAAAATCATTCGGGGACGAAAATGAAGATCGCGTGATCTTTCAGGGACGAATTTGAACATTAACCCATATTGATATGGGTGATGATGACGATAGAGGAGATAATGATGATGACAAAACAATAAAAATAATAGAGGTAGAAGTGATAATAATAAGGATGAAGAAGGTAATGGTAGTAGTGGTAGTAATTGGTTATATTGTTGAAAAGAATTTTGTGGAGGTTTAAAACTCCCATAAAATACAAATAAAACCCCTACAAAATTAATTTTTGTAATTATTTAATAATTTTGTTAACAGAGAGATTGTATTATCCCAAAATGAAATGGTTGAGGACCAAAGTGTCCGTTTTTTTACAAGAATCGCAGGAATCGCGTTGTCTTTCGTGAAAATGGACAACGATCAGATTGGGTCTTTACTCCGATTTTTTATAATAATCTCCCATTTAGGTTAGGACACCAATGAGTAGAGAAGCGCGTTTGAACTTTTTGAAAGTTTTACTTCTATGTTTGGCAATTTTTATATTTCTGAACGCAGAAACGATTCTGCCTATAAACGCACGTTCAGGAAAAACTGAAATTTGTAGCTTCTGCGTTTCACGTTTATGGTTGCTAATTACCTTTGGAAAATTAGGTGAAAATTTTATTTCTTTTTTACCAACCTTACCCTTCATTTTCTTCTATACAAAGGATACCAGTAACTATCATTCATAGTAGTTCTTTGTAGTTCTTCCTACTTCTTCGTAGTTCTTCGCTCCAACTTTTTTTTTCATCAAAATCGTTCAGATTTGTTTCAATTACTAGCAAATTGAATATTTTAATTTTTTATTATTTTTAGTACTCATTTTCATATTTTAATTTTTATGTTTTTTATTGTATTTTTTATTTATATTTTTTATTTATATGATAAATATTTTTATATTATTTGTGTAGTGTTCTGATTTCTCATGTTATATTTTTATGAATTTTTTTATCATCTACTATACTATTTTTTATATGTATATTTTTTATGAAATCTTTTTTTTTATTTTTGTTTGGCTTTGTTCATATGATTTTTTATTTATTGTATTTTTTTGTTCATATGATATATGTTGTTGGTTTTATGGAATTTTTATTATTTTTTATCTGTATAATTTTTTTCTATTCTTTGATGTACTTTATTTTTATTATTTTTATTATTTTGTTTTATATTAATTTATTTTTTATTTTTTATTCTGACTTTGTAAAATTTGTAATTGTAATTATTATATATTATCTTTATTATAAAAATTTTGTATAATATAAATTATGATCCTATAAAAAAAGGACAAAATAAATAAAAAATTAATTATAAGTAATAATAGAATCATAAATAATAAAAATTTATAGTTCAAAATAATACTAAATTAAAGAGTATTGAGAGTACTAGAAAAATGATAGAATATTTTTTTATTTGACATTATGAAATTTATAATACTCTCTTTCATATTTTTATATTTTATTGTATTCATTTTATTTATATGATACATATTTTTTATATTATATTTGTTAGTCTTCTGATTTTATATGTATAAAAAATAATATTTAAATTAATATCTCTTTTAATAATTTTTCATTTAAAATGATTTTAAGTAGTATAATCCAAACAACATTTATTTTACTATAATCAATTTTAATATAAAAATTGCCAATCATAAATTGCATTAACACAAACTTACTTTTCACCAAAATCAATTTTACAAAATCAATTTTATGAAAACGAAAAATCCAAACACACATTTAGTCTCTCAATACGTTTTTAATGATGAGTTAGCAAATAGAATATTAAAGTGACAAAATCTTATCACCCTAGACACTCTAATGAATAAGTGACATAATATGATGATAATAGGCTCAATAATTTAGATATGAAAAATATTGTGGTGTATTGGCTGAAAATGGAGATACTGTGTGTATTACACACAGGTGGACGTATCAGATGAAGGCACAACACGCAGGGGGCATAGTGCCTGAATCACGTGGGGGGCGTGAAAGTTAGGTGGCATGGTGTGGTTGAACCAACTAGGCAACACGCAGGGGGTGTGCTTAGTCAGCACGCATGAGGCGTGCTGACGTGGCAAAGGCGGGTTGGCTTGGAGGGAAAGCACGTGGGGGGCGTGCTGAGTCAGCACGCAGGGGGAGTGCTGACATGGCGAAGAATGATTGGTCCAAGTATGCAACATGTGGGAGGCGTGCTAAGTCAGCACGCAGGGGGCGTTCTGACACGTGTCAAAGCATAATTGGCTGAGGCAGGCAGCACGTGGGAGCGTGTTAAGTGCACCCCTCTATATAAGGCAAAGCTCGATAGTGTTTTGCATACTGAGTAAGATTTGAGTGTGTTGTGAGTGTTCTTTGAGGCTGTTGTTAGTGTAATGGAGGGCACCGCAAATTTGGTGGTGTATCGCAACGGTGAAATAATACATAATACTCATGAGGGAGTGAGGTTTGTGTCCCAGAATCTATTTTCGTTTGTGGTTCCATGCACGATGACGTTAATGGAGCTGCAGAACGGCCTCTGTCAAAGCATGGAGAACGGTAGTACGTTAATGAGAGTGAGCAGAATTTTGTACCAAAATCCGATTGTAGTTTTTGGTGGTCTAATACAGTTTGATACCATGCCGATCACTGATGAAGCGAGTATGCAGAATATGTTTCAAATTCACCAGAAGACTCAGATGCAACACCCACAGATTGAGTTATACGTTGAGTTTGAAGCTGTAGAGGCAGTAGCGGTCCAAAATGATATAGATATAGATGATGATAGAGCTGCAGTATACGAAAGAATGAATAGTGACAGCGAAAAGGACTTCGAAGCCACCTATGAAGCTGGCGACGAAGATGAGGATGGTGATGTGGGAGTTGAGGCAGCAGCAGAGAATGTAGTGGTTCATCCCTCGAGCAGTCAACCAATGTACGTACCAACTTTTATGCGTGAGTTGGATCTCGACGCCATGCATGCCCCGAGTTTATGGAATATGCAAACATAGGTACGTGTTGACTAAATAATAAGTTTTTGTTAGTTTATACTTTGGATTGATCAATAAATGATGATTTCGGCTTTCTGACGTATCTTCTGATAGACTCCTCAGTGTCCACCGGCTATGCATCTCTGATACGTCGAACCCAACCCAGCTTTATATAGGACTTCGAAGAATGACTGACTGATGGCTCACGACCGAATATCGCTATGCTCTGACTTTGAAGAAAGTCGCCACTATTATATGTCCATCCACTGACAGGCTCTCCATCAATGGGTAAGTCGAATATATGAGCGACATCCTCTAATGTCACTGTAACCTCACTGACTGGCAATACAAAGGTGTGGGTTTCTGGCCTCCACCTTTCAACCAGAGCAGCTAACATGGGGTGAAATCCTCTTATGACTCCAATTCTAGAGACGTGATAGAATCCCGTGGCACATAAGTAGTTCTCCACCATCGGATTCCACGTTTGTGGCGAATCCAGTTTACGCACCAACAAATTCCTATTAGGCTACATCAACAAAGATATATGTTATATTAATTAAATAATAATCTTTATAAATATTTTAATAAACATTCACATATTTATTTTAATATCTTATTTATTAAAATATTTACCATAGTTTATCTATTTATTTATTTATTTATTAAAAATTTAATTTCTTTATTTATTTATCGAATAAAATATTTAATCCTTACAAAAAAATTTTTTGCGATAACAATATTTAATAACATTTATCACGTATTATTTAATAATTTTTATTTATCAAATTATTTATTTTTTAAATTTTTTAATAACAATATATATTTTATACATTTTACATATTTAATTTATTATAATATTTATTTATTAATATACGCAACATATTTATGTTTAAAAAGTCAAAATATTTTTTTTATTCTTGAATATATTCATAATAACAAAAATTAAAAAAAATTATTAAAAAATTACACATATTCTTATTATTATTAACGTTTATTTTATAAAAATTATTATTATATTGTTAAAATATTTATAAAATACACAAAATAATATTTTCATTACAAAATATATATATATATATATAAAAAAATATAAATACATAAAAAATAAACTTTAAATACAAAAAATTAAAATTTGTCAACTTACATAAATAGGATAATCCAAATAGTTAATAATATATTCTTCGGACGCAATATAATTACGTACCATTTTTTTTAATCTCTTAAACTAAAATTTTTTTCACCGTATAAACTTTTAACTCACTACTACTCACTACACTCTTCTCACCCTAAACCTATACACCAAGACAGCCCACATTTCTTTCTTTCTCTCTAATTTCTTTGCTTCGGTAGCTATTTCATTAACAATGGCCAAGAAGAATGCATATATATAGAAGAAGGAGAAGATCTCGCTGGTTCCCGGAAGGGAGCCTGTCCCTGCATGCAGGCAGCCTGCAACACGCCCCCCGCGTGGTGCAGTAGCAGCATTGAAACTCCGCGCAAATCTCTACTGCGCTTCACGGGTCTCCAGGCACCACGCCTCCTGCGTGGTGAGTCAGCACGCCTCCTGCGTGGTGAGTCAGCACGCCCCTAGCGTGTTGAAGGAGTGCCGCCACATCGCAGGAAGCACGCCCATGGCGTGTTGAAGGAGTGCTGCCACGTCGCTACCTGCTCAGGCACCACGCCTCCCGCGTGTTGACCGTGAGTTCCATACTTCGACAATACTCTTCCTTGGCCAATATCCAGCCAATATACCACCCCTGCATCCATAAGAAAAATAAATTCTGATGATAACATTTGATTTTGAACCTAAATTTGCTCTCTGAAATTCCAACTCATTTCTTCTTCTTCGTACTGTCGTTCTCTTCTTGCTTCCTTTTTTTTGTCTTTCACCCGACCCACTTGACTTTCTCTCCACCTTCGCCTTCTCCGTCTCGCTCCTTCTCCTTTTCTGACACAACCTCTCATTTTCACCCTCGCTCACCAATCACCATCAGTTTGTTGGCGTAGTCGCTCCCTCACTCAACTACCTCACTTTCTCTTTGCCTCCCAACTCGTCCTCTGCTTCTCTAGCCTCCGTGGCTCTGAACAAGTGAACCCTCCTCCACACCTTTCATCCTCGGACTTCCCTGCCTCCACTTCACCATCTCTCATCTTTTTTCAGAGTCTCAAGTCAATCTTTTTCGAGGCCTTCCTTTTTGTCCATAATGACTTGGTAGATTAGATTTTTTTTTAAAGCCACAAATACTAAAATAATGAATGGTTGTAGTTCTTTGGGTTGCACTATAAATAGAGCTTGCATAAGCTCTCATTTGTGTCAACACAATAGTTTGGGCTGAGATGGTTCCTACACAGTATAGCTTGGGATGATTATAGTAATTTTAATGTGTTTTTGAATCCCAAATTCAATTCAATTCTATTATCTGGATAGAGAGGATGAGACAGAAACTAGAATTATATCAAAATTATTACTTTAAATAGATTGGATTAAAATTTTGTACATTGTAGATCAAATTAAAAAATTTTATATCAATCTAAAATTATTAGACGTACTCTTTTATAGATCAAAACTGATAGTAATATATAAGAGTTTTAAATATGCATGAATATGAATTGTCAGTCTTACTAATATTTAATTTCACAATATTCGGTGCAAATAAATGGTATAATTTTGCTTAAAATAACATTGGTGTGATTTAATTATATATAAAATAAATAACAAAATTGATTCTATACTATCATTACATATATGCCTTGATATTTTATATCTTCTTTATTTGTAATAGAGGCTTTAGCATCAATATTTTGATCCTTTTATTAGCTTTTATGTATTGATTTAGTGTATTTATCAGTGAAGATTTGGTTAGCTTTTTTCACTAGCTAATTAAATTTATAATGTTAACATAGCATTTTGTTAAAAGAGTGAAAATGCAGACCCTTCATCAGTAAAATTTTCAAAGATAATGAATATCTGCATACTTCATCCCCTCCTCCCTCGTTCGGGATAGAAGATAAAACTGATTTTAAATATTTGTATAATTTTAGGTGATTATATTCTTACCGTAAATAATCTTAGTAAATTATAAGCTTTATTTCTCATTTTATTTTTTCATATATTTTTTATACTTTTCATCACTTGTTTTATCTATCAAATTGTATTGATGTTAGGAGTCATCATTTGGTGACTTTGCACGGTGGTCATTCTCTGCTTTTAGAATTTTCTATTTCTGATTCTAATTTATTTATATCAACTGAAGTAAACAATATTTATAGAAATTGAGTAGACGATTGATATTTAAAAAGGAACATCGACAGCTGAATTTCCAAAATGATGGAAGAAAAAAAAGGATTAGGAAGTTCAAAGAAGGAGAGATCGTGTCAGAAAAATAAAAGAAGCACAGCAAAAAAGACGAAAGCGAAGAGAAAATCAAGGAAAAAGAAATGGGTTGAGTGGGAGATAAAGAAGTAGAAAATGGGAAACCAAAGGAGAAGGATACAAAGGGAGCAATAGGAGAAGGACAAGGAAGTTAGAGTTTCAAGAATCAAATAGAGTCCAAAATTAAATGTTGTCATGTCACTTATTCGTTCAGAGTGTTTAGTGTGGTAAAATTTTGTAAGTTTTTTAATTTTGATATGGAATAACTGATGATGTATAACAGGGTTATGGGGGTTTAGGGTGTATCACCGAGCTGTGATGGCTGCTGAGCTCAAATCGGATAGACTGATTTGAGGAATTGAAATTGGATGGTCCGATTTCAGTAATCGGACGGTACGCTAATTAGTGAGTCTGATTTGCATCCTGTTGCCACGTGGCGAGCATGCACCTACTTCCCTCGTTGACTCCGTCCCAATGTAACCCCATTGCGAGTGTCTCTCCCCTCCCAGCAACAATCACTTTCACTCTCATCTCTCACTCTATTTGCTTTCCAACCCCACAACCTTATTCAGTTTTCATCATTATTGGACCACCAAAAGCTTAAAAAAAATTAGAAAAGAATGCCAAGAAGACAAAAAATCAAAATAGTAAATCAGCCAGAGTTTTATATTGTTAATTATTTTGGACATCCTAATTATGTAAGTTTTTATTTTTTAATATTTTGATTTAGTAAAAATAATAGTAGTGATAAAATTAAGATTTTTAATAGCAATATATATTATAATAGCACTAAGTAGAGATTAATCATGTATATATGTATGATATGGTTACTGTTAGGAGTTAGAAATAGAGATTAAAATAAAATTAATTAGTGTTTACCCTTTATAAAACTTCTGTAACGTTGATTAGTTAATAATATGTATGTAATGTTAGGTTTTTTATTTGATTTGGTTTAGATTCATGATTATTGGTTAATATGTTGTAAATGAAATGAATGAATGAGATCTGTAGATAAATTTTATTATTATTATTATTATTATTATTATTATTATTATTATTATTATTATTGGTAGAGAATTGTAATAAATTATTTTTATTATTATTATTAATTATTATTATTATTATTGTCGTAATTTTTTTATTATTATTATTATTATTATTATTATTATTATTATTATTATTATTATTATTATTATTATTATCGGTAGAGTAGAGAATCGTAATTATTATTATTATTATTATTATTATTATTATTGTTATTATTATTATATTATTATTTATTAATAATTGAATTTAACATAATTTAGTATAATTTAGACGATAAATTAGGCAAATTTACTATGTATGTTTATAATATATGTTTCATAGGCAATTATGCAGGTAGTAAGTTATAATGGACATGTAAGAAAAATTATATTATTGTTAATTTAGTTATATTACACTGGTACTTATAAAGGAAATGTAATTTTGTAGGGTTTACGAATATTGATATGTGATCACTTAAAGCCGCCCGATCCGTACAATTAAATTGTTGAGGGTCACTTACAGGAAACAAACCAAATTGGGGTAATTCAATGTCAATTAGCAATGATTAATGCTGTGATTGAGAGTGGCGGCCTGAGACTCACACATTTCATTTTTCGGTTGGTGAGTGCGGTGACGTTGGAGGATGTGGCTATGATTCTCGGTCTGCCGACAAATGGTCTTCCGGTTACAGGACTGACCATGAGTAGTTTTGAAGCGTTGGAGGCCGAGTGCTTGTACCAGTTTGGGGTTGCACCGAGGAAGATGAACTGTAGAGGAAGCTTTATAAAATTGACGTGGTTTAGGGGTTTGAAAGATCGTATAGTGTTGACTGATGGTATTCACATTCAGATGTATGTAAAGTGTCACATAATGTTGTTATTTGGGACTATTTTGTTTGGAGATAAGTCAGGTACAGCGGTGCACTGGAAATTTCTGTTTTTGCTCCATAACTTCGCGGGGATCATACAGTTTAGTTGGGGTTCGGCATGTCTCACACACCTGTATAGATAATTGTGTAGGGCAACTCGTGTCGACTGCAAGGAGATGGACGATCCTTTGACACTTTTGCTTACTTGGGTCTGGATCCGACTACCATTTCTTGCGCCGATTCCCGGCAACCCCCAATTGTTTTTTATTGCAAACAGGTAAAATGAATTTATGTATGCATTGAAAGAAGCACAAGAAATTGTATTTTATTTTTCACGAAATAAGTTAATTAAGAGATTGTCTTACGGCAGGTGGCGTAACTGGGATCGTGAAAACTATGCTTACCGGTATCATTCGCTTGCGCACTACAGGAGGTTGTTAGATGATATGCAAGAAGGACATGTATGTCATAAAATACTAGTACCTGCTTAGAAAAAAGTACCATGCATCAGAAGTCTCTCCCTCCACTATGACAAATGCAATAGGCACGATGTTGTTATTACCATCTTGTGAGACTGTAACCAACAAACAACCCTTGTATTTTTCATACAAATGAGTCTCGTCCACCTGCACTACTGGCTTGCAATGTCTGAAGGCCCTAATACAGGGGTAATAACTCCAGAAGACTCTATGTAGTACACGGATATCAGGAACCAAATCATCCCCCTGGTACGCAGGCATTGTTTCAAAGTGAACAACTGCTGACGGCTCCTTGTGACACATGGCCTCAAACCATATGAAAAAAGTTTCATACGATGCTTCCCAACCTCTGAAAATGGACTCAACCACCTTCTGCTTTGCTAACCAAGCTTTCTGATAGCTGATGGTGTAGTTAAATTTCGACTGGACTTCCGCAATGACTGATTTCACCTTTAAAGATGGGCCAACCTTTACCAACGGTTTAATTGCTTCTGCAACTGTCTTGGAATCCAATTTTGAATGGTCTTGAGAAATTGTCTACCTGGTACAAGTGTGACTACCATTGTATCTCCTTATCTCCCAACAGTACTTCTTCTGCATTTTCGTAACCCTGATCAGCCAATCACAACCTTTGCCATATTGTGTACATTTAGCATAGAATGTCGTCGGTTCCGACTCATAAACCCGATAGTCTACACCTCTACGGATTGTATAATCTTTCATTGACTTGATTATTTTCTCCCTTGAACTGAATTTCATCCCCACCATAAATTCACCATCGGCCACAACAGGAAGTTCTGCCACAATCACACTGCAAGATATATATTTTCCTAAATAATCATTAAATATATCTATCTTAACAATTAAAATCTCTCTATACATTATACGCAATAAATAAGTTTTTATGTATACAGTAATAAATCATTAATCATATAAATAATTGATAGATAAATTTTACCATGTATGATTATAATAGTCTATACAGTCGCTATTCTATCTACTTAAAGAACTAGTAAATATAATTCATAATAAAGAACTATTAATTAATAAAGTAATCAAATGGTATGGTCACAAATGACATACCTGCATTCATATATTAAAGAAATTTTGGTACATTCATGGCTTCCAAATCCAATGACCGCATGAAAAAAGGCTCCTGAAACAGAAGCGAGTTTGCTAGTGCATTAGCAACCTCCTCTACATCTAGGTTCATGGTGTCGTCAGCTCCATCTTCGTCTTCACCTGGACCAACAATCTCATAGTTACTTTCAAAATCCTCCTCGCTATCACTATTATAATCTTCCAATTCAATATTTCGGTCCGCTTCAGATTGCTCAAACTCAATATACAATTCGATGCATGACATTCGATGGCGATTCTCAATATACATTGAGAACATTTCCTGCATACTCGCTTCATCTGTCACGTATTTGGTCTGAAATTGAACGAACCCACCAAACACAGGTAAAGGATACCTGTACAAAATACACAATATTCTTCTAGATCTTTGAGAATCTATCTTCTCACAAATCACACCTTTTAATTCATCCAATGACAATGTGAATGGAATAACAACATCTAATGAATTTTCACATACAAATTGAACTCCCTCATATGTTTGTAATAAAATCTGTCCATAACAATAAATTTTTAATACAACTCTATCATCCATAATACTATACATGTTTAAATACTCTCAATCTCAGTATAATCTATTCTACAGAAACGGAGAAGGATGATAGATATGGGTGTTCATGGATCGGATCCGATCTGCATATCCGTGGTATTTATCCGAATCCGATCCGAAAATTGCGGATATGGATCCGATCCGCAAGGTTATCAGATCAGATCGGATCCACACACTAATCGGATCGGATTGCGGATTTTGTGTTGATATCCACATATCCGCGTATCCGCAAAAATAAAGAAATAAATAAGTAAATATTCTTTCTATATTTTATTTCAACTAATAATTATCATATATGTTGTATTATTTTAATTTATTATTTAAGAAAAATGTGTTTAATATTATTTCAAGAGTACACATTTTTAAAATAATAGAAAAATAAATTTTATTGATATTTTTTAATAAAAATAAGCTTTTTAAAATATTTTTGTGTTTTACGGATATATCCGATATCCGATCCGATCCGATCCGCAAATATGCGGATCGGTCGGATCGGATCCAAGCTTGAAATATGCGGATATGGGATTCGATCCGCGTTCACCCCTAATGAGAGAAGAGGAAGAACATCACCTAAATGCAGAAACTCACGCGGAAGAAGAAGAAGTGGGGGTTCTGTGATTTCTTTGGTTTATGTATGCATGAGTCACTAAATCGGACGGTCCGACCACGTGCTCCCAATTCAAATTTTTTCACGCAACACAAATCGCTGGGTCCGATTAGTGTTGCATCTGATTTAGCCAGCAATAAATCGCTGGGTTCAATTAACGTACCATCTGATTAAAAAAATTTTGCCAGCCACAAATTTCTGGGTCCAATTTGTGTTCCATTGGAGTCAAAAAATTTAGCCAGCAAGAAATCGGTCCATCCGATTACATGCAACGCACACTCCCCCTCACACAAATCGGACCGTTCGATTTGTGTTCCTTTCTCCCAACAAGAAATCGGACAGTCCGATTTCATCCCCTCCCTCTCTCCCCTCCCCCCCAAATTCCAACGTTACACCGTTACAACAGTGTAAATCACCCACAATCTCCATAAATCAGCGTAACTCACAATTGGAAATCATATAAAAAAAATTAGCCAAAATTTTGTTATTGAACACTCTGTTTGCTTATTCAAAGGTTGAAGGACTAAATTAATACCCGAACTTAAATTTAGAAAATCATTATAAAAAATTTTTGAATTTCAAAGATTAAAATAGATAATTACATAAATCTCAGAAATTAAAATAAAAATTTACTCGTAAATGATGACAATAAATCGTTGTCAAAATAATTTCTCAAAAAATGGTAAATGTTATTTTAACCACCAAAAGTGATTTTAACAATCAATAATTTTTTTAGCATTGATTATCCATATAAGCAATTACAATTTTATATAAATTAAAAGTGCACAAAGATTAAGAGAAATACTTAATTGTTTTGATTTATCTTAAATGTCAATTTTATGGTATTTATGAGTTGTTATTTAAATTTTGTCTAATTTATTTTTTTTAATAAATTTTAATTTTTTAAAAATCATTTATTTTTATATTTTAAAATTAAATATTAATTTTTTACTTTTTTTATAAATAGACTTTACTTTTTAAGCCCTATAACATTTACCTTATCTAAAAAAGAACACCACATTCTTTGTTCCTTCATTTTGTGTTAACTGTTACGGTAGTAATTCAGTGTATTAATAGCGCTTGTATTGATTTAATTTTCTTTAGAAATATAAATTTAAAAATATAAAATAAAATATGTTGTTGAATTTTTAATTAAAAAATTATATTAAAAAAATTAAATTAATGACTAAGTAATAACTAAAAATAATAAATTTTAATAATTTTTTAATATTTTTTATTTATTAAATGCATAAAAATAATAAAAATAAAATTAATTGAGATGGTAAACAATTTATATTTAATTAAAAAATTTATTAAATATTAGAAATAAAACAAATATTTTTTATAAATTATATATCATAAAAATTATATAAAGTATAGATTATATAGGTTTTTATTTGAAGAAATATATAAAATATATCTATTATTAAATATGCTATGGTAAAAAATTTTAAAAATATATTTCTACCATTTACATGAGACACTTGCAAAATAGATTTTTGAGCTAATTCACGTAAAGCTCCCGTGAACTGGCAAAAATATATTTTTAAAAAACTTTCATGAGGTATATATATTTTGAAAATTAATATATTATATATATATATATATTTAAATAAAAAAAACCCAGACTATATATAGTATAGATATTTTCTTTTACAGACATAGTATTGAGGGTAAAAAACCATAATAAGCCAACTGGCTCAAGAAATTACGTAAATACGCCAAAGCAAAAATCGTTTCAGCAATAAGCCAGATCGCATTTTTATATAATTCGAACCAGGTTGGTTCGAACTCTATTTGTTAGTAAATCGAACCAGGTGAGTTCGAATTAGGGTTTTTTGTTGGTAATAAATCGAACCAGCCTGGTTCGAATTAGTTGGTTCGAATTATAGAGAGAGAAGGTTCCCATGTAATTCGAACCGGGTTGGTTCGAATTACACCAATCATAGTTCGAACCAGGCCGGTTCGAATTAGTGTGAGACTCAGCTAGCTGTATATCCATGGACGAGACAGATCCGAATCGGCCAAAGAGATGCGGCCTATGTCGCCAACCCGGACACAATTTAATAAGAAAAAATAAACACTAAACTGTTTCAAGATTCATTGATCATACAAAATGAATGTCCCAGAACACAAATAAAAAAAAAACATAGGTAAACAGACTATAACATAACAAAAAAAGTACAAACCACTATCATACATGATTGAACTTTAAAGAAAAAAATACATAATTAAAGAAGCCATATTCATTACTACTCGCAACAATCAAACTAAAAGTCATGTGCACTAATGTAAATAATACTGAGACTAACAACATGGGAAATAATCTAAATAACTCTAAGACTAGCAAGATGCGCACTAATGTAGATAATGCTAACACTAACAACATGCATACTAATGGTGTCCTGTCTGAGACGAGCCTGCAACCTGTGGGCAACTACGTCGTGTGTGTCCGGGTTGGCGACATAGGCCGCACCTCTTTGGCCGATTCGGATCCGCCTGGTCCATATTCGTCCGTATCCTAGTGGATCTAGGACGACCCTCTCTGGCACGCCTCTTGTCAGGGTCTGGAATCACCGTGGGCCCGTCGTAAGGTGGCCAGAAGCCCTCCGGGATCGGAGGTGTGAATCCCATCCGATACACATTGAACACCGAGCTAATCTGGTAGACGCTGTGAACGTAAGAGGTCCAGGTGACCCGTGAGTATGCACAGCATGCAAGTGCGTGCTGACACGGGAAATGAAGAGCCTGGAAGTAGCCGCAGTCACATGTCCGAGAGGCAAGTGATACTCTGTAAGTACCCAAGGAGAAAGAACCAGTCGGAGTGGTCTCTGCTACAGTGAACTCGGAGTTATCCCGGTCATACAGCGTCACCGTGAAGCACCTGGCCGTCTTCATGTTGGCCTCAATACACTTCACCAAATGCTGACTGAATTGTTGTCCTGTTCCCATCTGGGCCTTAGCCTCTCTCCCCTTGCGAACAAACAGTTCCGCAAGCCTACAATATGTTGCCTTCACCAGGGATGCTACAGGGAGATTTCTGACCCCCTTCAGGATAGAGTTCACACACTCGGAGATGTTCGTCGTCATGTGACCGAATCTCCGCCCCTCATCACGGTGCTGAGTCCACAACGAGTAATCAATCCGGTTCGCCCACTCACACATCGCCGGATCTTCAGATCGCAGGATATCAAACCAGTAATCAAATTCAACCTCAGTCTTCGCATACGCCGCGTTCACTAGTAGCCTCCTAGCGTCTTTTCCCTTGAAGGTTAGGGCAAAATTAGCCGCTACGTGTCGTATGCAGAATGCACGGTACGCAGATGGCTGTAGCCAACCGCCGTCAGGGGCCTCAAGCGCAGCCTTAATGCCGTTGTGCCTGTCCGATATAACCAGCAGACCGGGCTGCGGGGTCACGTGCTGTCGAAGGTGCGAGAGAAAGAATGTCCAGGATTTCGCATTCTCACCCTCTACTAGGGCGAATGCGACAGGTAGAATGTTCGAGTTCCCGTCCTGTGCAATCGCGATGAGCAACGTCCCCCCATACTTCCCATACAGATGTGTGCCGTCAATGCTCACTAGCGGCTTGCAATGACGGAATGCCTCGATGCACGGCGGGAAAGTCCAGAAAAGCCTCTGAAAGTACGCTTGAGACTCGTCCACTTGTCCTCCAACTCGAACCGGGGTCGTCTTAAGGACGACAACACTACCAGGCATCGTCAGCTGCACACCCAACACCCACCTAGGCAGGTCGTTGTAGGACTCATCCCAGTCACCGTATATGATGGCAATAGATTTCTGCTTCGCCATCCAAACCCTCCGGTAAGTCGGCTTAAAACCGAAGTGCGCTGCCGTGGCGTTCAGGAGCACCTTGATGCTCACGGATGCATCGGCCCTAACCATTGGCATAATGAACGCCGAAATCACATGATAATCCAAACTCCTGTGGTCACTCGAGATGGATGTGGCCAGGCAAGTGTGAGGTCCATTGTACCGTTTGACCTCCCAAATGCCCTTGCGCTTCCGGAGACTCAGTCGAATCAACCATGTGCACCCATTCCCAAACTCGGAACACTTGCCCACATACCGGCGGTGATCGGACTCCACCACCTTGTACTGTACCCCTCGCCGGATGCTGTAAGTCTTCACACTTAAAAGGGCCTCATCTTTATCCTGGAATTGCTGACCAACCTGGAACTCTGTCAGACCAGTACTCCCTTCCGCATCTCTAGCTCCGAATCCAACAGCATGCCCTAAAACCCCCTCATGTCTCATGGCGTCCAAGTCCAACGAGGAAAAATGTGGTGGATACTGCTGTGTGCCAGAGCTAGAACCACCTACCTCCAATGCAGGCCCAGTCGCTCCAATATCATCAGCGCTATCATCGTCAATCATATCCGGCTCGACGTCATCCTCCTCTTCATCGTCCAAAAAACCGTCTCCTACGCCAACAGGTGCAACTCCCACTAAAGCGTTCGGCAAATTTTCCCTTTCCACTACCTCGTCGCCTTCGGTGCCATTGAGGTCAACAGCGAAAGATGGGGAGGCGACATGTTGGACCACTGGTTCGTACACAGGGACGGACGAGGAAGCAACGGCAGGCCGGGAACTAGAACCTGCTGCATTCGCTATAGTGTTCGTATTCCTGTTCGAACCGCCGGAGCTGGATACAACATCAACCAGCCGTGCCAACAACTCCGGTGTCCTCACCTCCGGAAACTGCCGCCGACAAAGAAACATTACTTGCAAGTCCACATCATTATTAATCGTGAAGCAATCATACTTCACCGTATTCTGTAGCACCGTGACTGGAATGCGATAGAAAAACTTCTTTACCCGCTTCGCACCCTCCAGACCGAGCTTCATTAGTACAGCGCTAACAAGGTCATCATAACTCGTCGTAGATGTTATGACAATACATAGCGGATTCTTATCTGTGAACTTTACTCCGGAACGAGTTTTTCTATTAACAGATCCTCTGTGGTGCACCAAAACCACAAAACTCTCCTCACTAGCCATCCTACTCCCTCTAATGAGACTAATTCACGTTTGGAACCATATATATACAGCTGAGTCTCACACTAATTCGAACCGGCCTGGTTCGAACTATGATTGGTGTAATTCGAACCAGTTACATGGGAACCTTCTCTCTCTATAATTCGAACCAACCTGGTTCGAATTACCTTCATTCTTAATTCGAACCAGGCTGGTTCGATTTATTACCAACAAAAAACCCTAATTCGAACTCACCTGGTTCGATTTACTAACAAATAGAGTTCGAACCAACCTGGTTCGAATTATATAAAAATGCGATCTGGCTTATTGCTGAAACGATTTTTGCTTTGGCGTATTTACGTAATTTCTTGAGCCAGTTGGCTTATTATGGTTTTTTACCCTAGTATTGATATTTTTACAACCCAAAAAAGAGAAAAAAACAAGGAGTAAAACAAGTAGACTAGTCAGGTACTATGGATGTGTCGATATTCAGTCATGTTAACATGTGGACGATAATGGCTTAAGATTCTTGCAAGCAACTCCAACATCCACCCCTTCATAAAACAGTAACACATAATAACTCTATTTTCTTCGATGATGTTCGATCCCATTCTTCATTTCCCTTGAAACTTCATCCCTTAATTGACCTACTTCACAACAATCATCACTCACTAGTAGCCATGGCCTTGCTGAATCCATCTCTTCCCCACACCCAAACCTTTCTTCCTCTCCGTCTTTCTGCTACACCATCCAAGCAAACTTCACCACTACTATGGACTACTCTCTCTTCCTATCCATTTAAACCATTATCAAGGAGGATGAAGCATGCAAGGTGTGAAGCTGTGGCAGACATCAAAGCTGAGCCCTTGGTTGAAGGGGAAGGAGAAGAAGAAGAAGATCACAAGGTTCTTATGGGGCCTTCTTCAGAGGAAGAGAGAAGGGTTGAGAGGGTTGTTGCTGACTATGATTGGACTCAAGAGTGGTACCCTTTGTACCTCACCAACAATGTCCCTGATGATGCACCTCTTGGTCTCTGTGTCTTTGACAAGCAGCTCGTCTTGTTCAAGGACCCCAATGGCGTCTTCCACTGTTTCGAAGATCGTTGTCCACACAGGTAATATAGGTTTAGATTTGAATGTTCTAATCCTGAATTCAGTTTAAAATGTGTTGGTGTCATTTGGTGAAAGTAATTATTTCAACTTTTAGTGTTAATTGTCTTGCATTCTTAGTAGAATTGGCAAAATGAAGACTTGAAATTTATGTGCTAATTGAGATTAGGAAACCTGCAAACTTGGCATCCTATGAAATTCTGAATCCTTATTTATCCAAATGCTTGAACTTAATCTTTTCCATGATTCAGGTTAGCAAAACTATCTGAAGGTCAGTTGATTGACGGAAAGCTTGAGTGTCTATACCATGGATGGCAGTTCGAAGGCGACGGAAAATGTGTAAAGATACCTCAGGTTGGTTGTGAACATACATTGATCCCCAGCAAAAAAATCAAATATCCAAATTTTTTTCTTTTTGACATTATGTTGATCAATTTTTCTCCCGTTTGTTCTTTTCAACAGCTTCCAGCTGATGCTAAAATCCCAAGATCAGCTTGTCTTAAATCATATGAGGTGAAAGAATCCCAAGGAGTTGTTTGGGTATGGATGTCACCGAAGACACCTCCAAATGTCAATAAGCTACCTTGGTTTGAGAACTTTGCTAGACCAGGGTTTCAAGATGTTTCAACAATTCATGAACTCCCATATGATCATTCTATTCTCTTGGAAAACCTGATGGATCCTGCTCACATTCCAATCTCGCATGACAGAACAGACTGGACTGCGAAAAGAGAGGACGCACAGCCACTGCGTTTTGAGGTAACCGAGCGAACTGATAGAGGGTTTGCTGGTTGGTGGGGAAAAGAGCAAGAGGGCTCACTGCCGAACTTCTTACGGTTCGAGGCTCCTTGTGTGCTCCAAAACAACAGGGAAATGGTTGATAAAGATGGTCAGAAACACTACTTCACTGGTTTATTCCTCTGTAGACCAACAGGGCAAGGGAAATCCATGCTGATTGTGAGATTTGGAGGAACAAAAAGATCCCCATTAGCGAAATTGTTCCCTAAATGGTACTTCCATCAGAACGCTTGCAAGGTGTTTGAGCAGGACATGGGATTTCTATCATCCCAAAATGAAGTTCTATTGAAAGAGAAAGTTCCAACAAAGGAACTATATCTGAACCTAAAATCATCAGACACTTGGGTAGCCGAATACCGGAAGTGGATGGACAAAGTAGGGCATGGGATGCCGTATCATTTCGGTCACAGCACCATTTCGTTGCCCAAAGAGCCTGCTGTAGTTGAACATGCACCAGCAGGACTCATAGCAGGACAATCAGCATCAAATCCAGCAAAGGGTGGCACCGGAACAATGCATGCCCCGAACTTGGCCAACAGATACTTCAGGCATGTGATTCATTGCAAAGGTTGTAGCACGGTGGTCAAGGCTTTCGAAGCTTGGAAGAACGCCCTTTCGACCGTAGCCATTGCATTCGCCGCATTGTCGATTCTGGTATCTGCGAGGCAGTGGAAAACCCTTCTTTTGGGATCCGCAGCACTGTGCAGTGCCGGAGCCTATGCATGCTCTTCAGCCATTGCATTGAATACAACAAACTTTATCAGGACACACAGGAGATTGTAAGCTGAGCAAGTTGTTAGAATTTATAGTTTCCATACAAAGTATATGTTAAATCAGAATCCCATGTATCAATAATTTGAAAGCTTCTCTGTATTGCAATTTGCCAAAAAAAAAAAAAAAAGACACTTAGTACATGTAAACAATTCATTCATTCATACAGTAACATGGTCTAAATACAAGCAAAAAATAACTGAGTATAATGTAGAAACTAGAAAGCCAAGTAATCTGCTATGAAAAAACAACAATAATGTAATTGAATATACATCACAAGTTGAAACCTAGCTATATATAAAAGTATACACTCTTGAATTTGAGTGGCTATTGTGAAGAAGGGGGGTGTTCCAACCACCTAGCACGAAAACCTGTTCCCTGACAATCAGAGCAGCACATTGATCCCTGAAATAGTAGTACACAACACAATAAATCTTAGTAGTTAAAATAACTAATTTATCTTACAACTACTATTATAAATCATTAAAGTTTCAGAAACTGAGATGATGATTAAGTGGTAAATTTATTAACGGGAAGGAAGGTGGTTAGCGACCTTGGCAGAACAAATGACACAGCTGGTGTTTTTAGAAGGAACTTCACAAAGCATGTTATCGCCAATAATAAAGAAACCAGTACCACTACACCATTTACATTCGATATGCCCTTTTGAGTTGCAAGATGAACACGCAATCGGTTTTGGTTGCTGCAAAGTGCAAACACACCATTATTCAAGTTAGAAGGTAAATTACAAGAAATATATTATTGTACAATATAATTTGCGTAATTTTAAAAGTATTTAATACATATTCCAAAATTGATTTTTATACAAAATTTAACGGTTGTATTGTTTAATTTTGACATACTAGCAGAATTTACAGCAAAATTAACTATTTTTTGTATTAAATTAATCATTTAAATAATTATTTAAAAGAATAGATATAATTCATCGTTTTACAGGGCCTAAGTTGTAACAATTAAACTCCTCATTATTTTATACGTTAATAATATAGGAGTAATATACCTCCGAAATTTGAGAGAGTACTGGCAGAATAGAGTACCTGAGAGATTAACCAGGCGCGTTCCATGCGCTTTGCGAAATCGGAGGAAGAATCAGCCGTGGACGCGCGCACTCTTAACGGCCCACAACTACTTCTCTTATAGTAGTATTTGATTGAAGGTGATATGACAATTTTACCCTGTAATTGCAACGTTTCGGAAACCACCGCAGACCCACCGCGACACCTAGCACCCGTGGCCATTCTCTTCTTTCAAAAGCACCTGCAGGGGCCTAATTGGGTTTTGTAGTCTTCACCTGGTTTGTTTTATTTATGGGTAAAAAATCGGGGGTCTTTACCTAGAAAATCGATCTTAGGTTGGGCTGGGTCCACTATTTCTTGTTTGGAAGTACACCCTCTGCTAAATTACCAAAAGTCAAATCCGCACTTGATTTACTTGGATTGGTTCGGTGATGGTTTATTCGTGGGCAAATAAATATCAAGTTCAAATTTGATCTTATATGTATTTAAATTTTTATATTTTGAAATATTAGAAAGATAATTAGAAAAATAAATGAAGACTTTTAGTAATTATTTTTTAAAATAATATTTTTTTAATATATTTATGAATTTAATTTTAATGCATTTTTAATATAAAATTATTTTACGCGTGTATTCAATTAGATAATATATGTTACACCACATGAATAGTCATCTAAAAAAATAGATATGATTGCATAATAGTGTAAAACACTTTATATTATCAGTGTATCAAACTAAAATTTCATATATTTATTTTTATTATTAAAAATTTATTAAATATATTAAAAAATTATTTTTCATTGAATTTTTTTAATAACTTAATGACATCCAATTATCCACATTTAATTGCTATTTTATAAGTTTCATATTTATTTTATTAGGCACATCAATTAAACTATACTTTATGATTTTATTTTACATGTTTTAAAATAATGCCACTGTATTATAAGAATTAGATTAATTTTCACAATCTAATATGAATCTTCTTATTTTATTCGTTATTTGAATATTATCCATAAAAAAAGTTACCTAAAGTGAAACACTATATAAAAAGAGACAAAAAATGTTTAGATTTATCGTCATGATTTGCTTCTTCAACCTCACTTAATATACTCAAATTTAATAGCTTTGATGATGGTGATTTTTTGTAATTAGTTAAAAAGTTTTAACTTTCTCTTTCTCTCTCTAATTCTCCCTATAATTTTGAACAAATTTAATTTTGTTATTAAATATTTTTTTAAATTTAGAATATTTTTAACTTCCTATATAATAAGTATCTTTTAAATTATCTTTTATGTATCTTGAAAGTTAAAAATTAAAGTTAAATAATATTAGGTTTTTTATTAAGTAAAAAAATAAACATTTTAAATCTAAATAATGTTAGTTCTTTTACTAAGGTAGAGAAACTCTATGAAAGGGTCGTCATATTAAATTCCATGTTCTTATATTGAGAACATGTACCATTTATTATATTATATATAATCATTTTACCATATAATAAAAGGTGAAAACCTATATCTTCTTTTTGTTACATTTTTTTCTCTAAATTAATTTGTATATTATCAACTTATTTCTATTATTTATATAATATTTTTTTAATAGTTATCCATTAATAAATATTGAATTAATAATTCTATTTATTGTATTTTAATGTGTTTATTTCAATTAGACTCAATAAATTACCAAAATTCAAATCTATTATCTTAAACTTCTTCTTTGAACACATGGTTAGAATCGTTTAACACTTTAACAGAAAATTTTCAGACCATAAAGTTTTTAAAATAAAAGAAAAATATAAATAAAACAAATTAGAAAACCTAAAAAAATAAAATAGTTTTTAAAATAAAATATATATAAGAAAAATAATAAATTAAAACTTACATGGCCTACGACATAGAAAAATAAAGAGATAGAAATAATCATAAAAGTTGAAATAACGAAAAATATATAACACAGTTCTTATCTTGATATATTTAAATGTTATAGTCAATCTAATAATTAATAAAAAATAATATTATCTAATATAAAATAAATTAAAAATAAAAAAAGAGATTAACAAAATCAATTAACAAAGTTTTTATTTTAAGTTGACAGATTATTTAAAAAATCAATTAACAAAGTTCTTATCTTAATATATTTATCGTGTTATATGTCAATCTAATAATCAATAAAAAATAATATTTTTCAATATAAAACATATTAAAAATAAAAGAAATTAACAAAATATACGTAGAAATTTTTCACTCTACTATTGATAAGTATAAATTTTTTTTTACATCTTTTATATGTCAATCATATGATAAACAAATAATATTAAATTAATTAATCTTTTTGCAATGATTTAAAAATTAATAAATATCAATTTTAGTATTTTTTATAATTAAATGTCAAATTCAATACTCTACTTAATTAATAGTTTAAATAGTTTAGAAAATTAACATATTAATGTTTTTAACAAATCTTTGATAGGTACGAATTTTCTTGTGCCCTTTATACATGTCAATTAAATAACTTAACTAATATGTAAGATAAATGATATAGACAAAATTAATAATTTCATTTTATTTCAGAGAAAATATTTATGTACTCAAATTTCAAATATAATACTTTATATAATCAATAATTTAGAAAATTAAAAAATATTATTACAAAGCAATCTAAAAACAATAAGTTAACAAAAAATTTATGAAACTTTTTCAATCTATCATTGATAGATAAAAGACATGTAAACAGAAATAAGAACATATCTTGGATAAAAAAATATTTTCTTTCTGCGTCAAATTGATAAGATAAAAAAAAAACCATTTTTTTACATCAAATTGATAAGAAAAAAAAAAGATAGAACTATTTTTACGTAAAAAGTTCGGAATGAATTAAAAGAATAGAAGAATGACTATAAATATATATTAAATAAGTAAACAAAAGAAAAAATATAAGTGGAAGTTATACGTGAAATCGAATAAAATTTGTAACTGCAGTGGATGAAGGCAATAGAGCTAATGCAATTGAGGGTGTTAAAAAAATGAGAAAGTCGGTAATAAGAGAAACACATAAAAGTGTATATGAAGAACAAAATTGATAGATTTTTTAAAAAAAATTAAAAATAAAACTTTAATAAAATAATTAGAGTGAAACCAAACTAACAGCGAGAGTACAATGTACTCAAAATAAAAGGATATAAACTAAAACTAATATAGAATTAAACAAAATATAAAGATAGTGAAGAATGTGTAGACACCGATCAAGCAAAGGATATAAACTAAAACTAATATAAAATTAAACGAAACATGAAGATGGCAAAAAAATGTGAAGATATTGATATTCATTTAGTCCATTTTTTTATTTATTAACAATTTGGAGATACTTGTATTTTTTTGGGAGATGTATTATCATGGTTATAAGAGTAACAAAACTGTTTTTATCTTAGTGGGGTGTTATTGGATTTTTTAAAATAAATTTTATGACTATTTTGTCCTTATAATTTGTTTTATGATATAGTTTGTTAGAAGATAAATATAGTTTAAAAAAAATTAGAAACCAAACTTATGGTCAACTCTTTGTATTGACTTTGTATACGTATTAATATATAAATAAAAGTATTAATCGACTTTAATAAACATATACTTTAATAATACATATCAAACAACGTAAAAAAAAATATTGATAAATTTTAATAAATATAGAATATATTTATAGGTAAATAAATAAATAATTTTTTTACATATACCTTAAAATGATAAATATAATCTCTTTTATTTTTAAATAAATTAAATATAACTTGTATAACTGCATAAAAAATATAAATTTTTTTATTCATTATCAATTATTACGTCATAAATTTTTTATAATACTAAAAAATTTTATATTAAAATATTATTTTTAATTAAAAAATATAAAATATAAAAAAATTAACTTTATTACAATTATTATTATTAGCATTATGAATGTATGGTCTATTTTTAAATTTTTTATTTGTTAATTATTTATTTTAATTATTTATTATGAAATTCATAATCTTATTTGTTATGAGGCATTTTATATATGGTAGTGTGCAATAACATATTTTTAAATTTATTCATTACGAAAAATTCTTTAAATAAATATTATATATGATATGATGAAGATAAAATATTTAAAAAAATTATTGTTATTATTTTATCCATTAAATTTATTTTGTGAAATGAATTGTTTGAAGATAGATGATTTTTTCAAAAGTTAGACATCAAATTGTAGTATTGTCTTTATATATTGTTTGAAGCTGAGTTAATAGTCAAAATCGTCCCTAAAGATACCCGATCTCCATTTTCGTCTCCGAAAGATAAATTTAATCAAAATTGTCTTCGAAAGATTTAAAATAAATCACGTTAATCCCTCTGTCTATTCTGTTACTAACAGCGTTAATTTTGCTGATGTGGCATGTTAGTTTTTTTTATCTTTTTGGTCATGTGCTGTTAAACCCAAAAACCTGAAATAGAACCTTAACTACCCAGAACCCGACCCACCCGTATCCGTCCCGAAAATCTCTCTTCAACCCATCTGAGTATCTTCGAGCTCTCGTTACAACACAACCCCCGCAATGGTGGTTCTTCAAGCATTCCTTCATCATCCTCAGTTGGCAAGCCATCACATCTTTGAGCTGTTCCCCAGTGCATTCGATAGTAGGCATTATGCTCGATAACTGGTCGTTTGCTCCAGTTGGCATACAGGCAAGGCTTGGTATCTCTGCAACATCCGGCGACGGCGGTGGTTACTGGAGATGGTGCGTACTGGAGATGGTGCGCAGCGTGAAGTTTGAAGAACCACCATTGCGGGGGTTGTGTTGTAGCGGGACGCGAATGGAGGCTCCAAGCTACTTAGACGGGTTAAGGAGAAATTTTCATTAAAATCTCCCAGATAACAGAATAGCACCTGACACAGTCCTGTGATATAACTCAATTCTTTCCAAACAGCAGCCTTCTCCACGCTCTCATGCGGTCCATACACCAGACAAATAGCACAATGAAAATTGTCTTTTACCATGACCCCTTCTACACACAGCCATCTATCCCCTTTATAGCAATTATTTAATTTAAAGATCGCCTTATCCCATATTAACAATAACCCTCTAGAGGCCCCAACCCACAAACTCCCAGCAAGCTCTGTTACTTCCCCAGATACGAGCTACATCAAATTTAGTCACAAGATCTTTCTTTGTTTCTATCAAGCCTAGCATATCCAATCTAAGCTTACTTATAAAATTCTTTAGCATACTAACTTTTTCGGTACCTCCTATCCCCCTAATATTCAAGGAACTTAAAATCATTTCACAAAATTATTACACACCTGCTTTCGAGATTTTGGCTTGCTTCACCGAACTTTTTCCTTTTGTTTCACCTGACGTCGCTTCAAAGCTATTGCTTCATTCTGCTCCTGCAAAATGGCCATAATATCCTCATCATCACTGCATTGAGCTCCTGACTCTACAGCTAGTTTCCAAGTCTCTTTATTCTCAGCCATCTCCTCTTCCCAACTCGGCTTTTGTTTTTCACTGTGAATATCAGTGTCCCCATTCATGACAGCCCCCCTTTCTGTTCCTGATTGAGTACAGATAACACGCTCATCCTCTTGTTCACTGTCATGCACCCGTGCCTCACTCTCCACCATGATATCCCTCTCTTCGGGACCCAACCCTGTATCATCTCTCAATTGCTGATCCTCCTCCGATGTCTTGCGACCCGGCATAATGTCATTGCCCTTGCCATGTCCTGCGTCTCCAAGTACCCGCTCTCTCCCTTGCGAGTCCCAGTTTTGCTGTTCTTGGCACGGCCCTGTTCCCTTATCCCTTTCTTGCCTCCACCGGCCTCCTTCTCCAATGTTACCCTTGTCTTCCGCAAGCCTTGCCACGATCGCCTCCCGTGTAGCCTCATTCGACGCGAGCTGCTGGCCGCAACCCTCGTCCATACCCTGCCTCAATCCAACCCCTGCACCCCTCACTGTCCCAGGCTCGTGTTTCGCTGTAGCCCCGATCTGTAGCTGCTCACCTTGACGAGGTGACAAGGTGGCAACTTCCTCTCTCGCCGAAGTGGGCTGGCCGTGGTCGTCCTCCCATCTACGTAGCGCTTCAGGTTCAGCTGCAGAAGAAGATGGAAGCGTCGCGAGGACTCCACCTTGCGTCAAGAGCTCCGTCTCATTCCGGGTCAGCAGGGTAACCAGGTCAGCTCCAACCTGATTTGGGATACCCTTGGAAGTCCTAATCCAGTGGGCCAACTCTTGCCCCTTAGTCCCCTTATCTCCGTTTCCGATGCTACCCTTAATGGGCCTTGTAGCTAACAGCCCATAAGCGTACCTATTGCGCACACAGCTTTTGCTTCCGTTACGTAGATAACAGTCAAGAGATGTTGTTTCCTCTGAATCCGCCTCGCCATTAATATTAGAAGATCCCTGAGAATCCTTAGCCTCATTCAATGCCGCGTGATTAGCATTTTCATACTGAGGATTTGAATTTCTATGATTCCATTCATTCAAAATTAAACATGAATTTACAACTCTGTCCTTCTCTTCTTCAATGAACCTATTGGCCACCGTTAACATCATTGCCGCCTGTTCCCAAGCAACCTCCGGTTGTTGATGCCGCTTGTTCAGATTGTCACCAAGATCTTCATTTTGCAATCGACCTCCGTCTAGTATATACCTATCCCCTGTCTCCTGTTCACTCTTCCGAAAGCATTTCTCTCGATATACCTCCCCTCCACTTCTCTTACAAGGACGTCAAATCCACTTGCACCTATTGTAACGTGTATCCACTCGTTAATCATATCAAAGACACACGTATCAATCAGTACTCTGCCCACGCTGAATGATTTATATGATTCTGTCAGTTTATCGCACTCCACATCCTCGCCCCATTGCTCTCCAATTCTGCGAAAGGTGTCTCTTGACCATGCATGTAATGGAACTCCAAAACACTCCAACCAAACTCTTCTAGACTCACTTCTCTCCATTTCGTCCCAACTCCATACCATATAAAACATCTTTAATAAGTCGTGCATTCTAAATGTGTAAGCTTCTTCAGCACTAAGCACAGAATCGAACATTATCATTGCTTTATATGCTCTCAGCTTCCTCACATGTGTTACACCTGGCACTACATTATGAATCTTTTGCTGCAGTGCATTAAAATCGATCGCCAACTTCGTACCTCCAACGATACTTCTTTGTAGCCAAACAACATTCTCATTAACTATAGGTATTTCTACCTTCTTTGTCCATCCATTTTTATTTGGATCTTTGATGGTACCATCAGCCGGCTGCCTTACCATTTTCTCTATTGCTACTTTCACACTCCTTGTCTGTGGATTGCTACCTTCATCATTCTCCCTGTTATAGTCCTTTACTTCTTTTTCCCTTCTATTCTGGCTCACCGCTTCTCTTCTATACTTCGCTTCTCCGACAAACACTCTATTGCCTCTTAGCAACATACCATTCGTGTACCGCACAAACGCGAATAGATAGATATGTCCATTTTTGTTCTTCTCCGATAAATATATGTCGATAATTCTACTTGTCCACTTGAACATATGAAAGAGTTTTCTTTTTAATATATATTCCGGCAAATTGTCGACGAGGACGGAGAAAGAATCAAGCTCCAATCGTAGATACTCTTCATTTATCTTCAAATAATTTAATTTATAAAATAAATTATTTAAAGATAAACGGTGTCTATAAAAATTAGATACCAAATTCTGGTATTGACTTTATATATATTGATATTGATATAGAGATAAGAGAAGCAAGAGAAATTAGTACTTTTTTTAAGGGGAAAATTATATTCTTCATGTAAAATACTACCTTTATTCCAAATGACCAATCTCTACTTAAAAAAAGTGATAAATTAATAAATGAATAAAAATATAAAATTTAACTTTAAAAATAACGTGGATTATTAGAAATACTTTTAAAATATTTTTATAGTTCTTTTACATATGTAAAAAGTTTTCATAAAAATGATATTTTTTTCTATTTTTAATACATTTCTTATATATTTATTAAAATAAAAATTTAAAAATTTTCTATTAATACTAATCAAAATAAATATGTTAAATAAATTTTTTCGTCGTTCTTTGCATCTTATAATATTTAAAAATAAAAAAATAAAAAAATAGTTCTATTAATACTCATAAAATTATTATTTTAACATCTTATATCTGATTTCGTTTAATAATTAAAAAAAAAAACCAAAACATCTTAAAAAATAGGTCACGTTACTTCTATGATTAAGTTCAAAAACACAACTTAATTATATATAGTTGACCATTGATGACAATTGATATATAGTTGATTGATAATAAATAAGAGATAATAGATAAAAAAATAAAATAAAATAATAGAGATCTTCTTTCAAAAAATCTAGTTATTATAGGAGCAAATCAAGATAAATTGATATCAATTCTCATCTTATAAACTAATCACAATCAAGTAATGATTAATTGATAATAAATAAGGTGATTTATCATTTATTTTATTCAATAACAAAATTATATAAATAGGTGACATTCACATGACAACAAAGAACTAAATTGAACGTGAGCCTTCTGAGTTTCTAAAGGTACTAGTTTCTCCTTACACCCTTGATCTCACTCTGCGATCCCTTCATGTAAATTTATTATTTTTTTTCTTTCTCTTTTTGCATGTGAAATATAGTTACATGTTACTATAAATTGGAGGAGTTACAAATATTGATCCACATTCTAGCTACATATTCAGGTATATTTCTATTTTCAATATGAACTGAATTAAGGTATGGAGTTATACCCATTATTAGACTATTATTAGTTATAGTCTTATAGATAGCTTTTAAGTGTTTTTAATATGTGTGCAAATGCATCAAAGTGTTTTTAGCTCTATAAATACTCGTTAGTAAAAGACTTTTTTTCTTGTATACACTAAAAAAAATTAACTAATTATTATCTCAATTCTCTAATTCGATGTTATTTGTATTTATGTCTTGTTTTTTTTTATTTGTGAATTATAGTGAATATATACTTTTTAGTTAATTTAAAACAAATCACAAACACTTTTTGAAATTTAATGTATATCAGAAAATACATAAATAAACATGGAATAATTTGGAGTGCTTTGTTTTTATTTTATAAGTTTATGTTTCCAATACGATTGATGTGTTTTTCAAGATATGTTAAATTTCAATTGCGATTTATTTCTAATTAATCACAAAACATGCACTCATTGTGATTTATAAATAAGAAAACGTACGATATTGTTTTTGTCTTCGATGTTTGAGATAAGTTTTAAAGTTGTTCGTTTAAATTGTTCTATTTAAGTTTTTAACATTTTAAAATTGATTCAATATTATCCTGCTGTTAGAGATTTATTAACAGAATTGATGATAGAATAAAATTGAGATAATTTTAAAACGTTAAAAACTTAGTAGGACAAAAATATTAGAGACAAAAATAATATATAGAAATAGATTCTAATAAAATAATAAAATGAAAATGATAGTGCATTCAATTTTCTTTGTGGAATATAATGTATACACTTCTTTTATTTGCTATCCTAGCTACACGAATATGCGCTTTTAGTTGCTTTGGCACTTTTGGGGTTTTATTTCGATATATTTCCATGTGATATATTGTGTGGTCATGCTGCACCACTAGTATGATTTTAGCGAAAATAGTACAAAAAATTATAAAAAAAATTAATAAAAATATTTAAATTTTAAAGTATATAATTAAAATTTTAATTATTAATTAATACATAAAAATATTAATTTATTAGTATTTTCTTCTATTTTAATATTTTGGTAATGTTGTATAACATGTTTATTATTACTACATCGTTAAATTTCATTTTATTATTTTTTTATATGATATACAAAGAAATTATAACTTAATAGTTAAAAATTGATATTATTAAAAGATAAATTTAAAATTTATTTGTATGTATCGTTTTTGTTTCCAATGTTTTCGTCCCATTTAAGTCTATAATGTTTTAAAATTGTCTCAATTTTATCCCATTGTTAATTCTATTAACAGATCCCAATATTGAGTCAATTTTAAAACGTTAATAACTTAAATAGGACGATTTAAACGTTAAGGACAACTTTAAAATTTATCCCAAACATTAGAGACAAAATAATATTTTACTCAAAATATAAATATTAATAATATTATTAGGAAGATAGAGATAATTATTAGTCAATTTGTTAGTATATAAATAAAAAGGCCCTAAAATTTTAGAGAAAATTTCACTCCCCTCTCCTGTGAGATGCTAAAATAACCCTCCCCTCTCCTCTATTTTATAAATGTACATTTCCCTCTCTTTTAACTTTTAAAAAACCTCTTCTTTAATCCATTTTAAACTTTTTGTGTTAACTAATATTAATTTTATCTATTTTCTAAGAAAAATAAATTATTTTTTTTTAAAAATACCCATTAGCAAAAATTTTATTTTTTATCATTAAATTTTACTTACCAAAATATCCTTTAATAAATTATTCTTTTATTGATTAAATTGTATTTTTTTAAAAAAATCAATAATTATATTATTTTTTTTAAAATACTCTTCAATAATTTTTTAATTATTAAATTATAATTTTGCCAAAATTTTCTTTAATAAATTTTTTATATTTTATTATTAATTTTTTGATATCTATATATTATTTTAACATTAAATACAAAATTTTAGTAAGATTATTTTTCAATATCAATATATATTAATTATTATACATATTAATAGTGGTAAGATTTTTTTATTTAATGTTAAAATAATATATATTGATATCGAAAAATTAATAGTAAAATATAAAAATAATTGTTAACAAAAATTTTGGTAAAATCACAATTTAATAATTAAAAAATTATTGAAGGGTAGGTATCTTAGAAAAAATAATTTAATTATTAATTTTTTTAAAAGGATTTTGGTAAAAATACAATTTAATTAATAAAAAAATAATTTATTAAAGGGTATTTTGGTAAGCAAAATTTAATAATAAAAAATAATTTTTTTTAATGGATATTTTTCAAAAAATAATTTATGTTTTCTTAAAAAATGGATAAAGTTAATATTAGTTAACACAAAACATTTAAAATGGATTAAAGAAGAGGTTTTTTAAAAGTTAGAAGGGAGGAGAATATACATTTATAAAATAGAGGGGAGGGGAGTGTCATTTTAGCATCTCCAGAGAAGGGAAATGAAATTTTCCCATAATTTTATGATTTTAATGTTTTTGCTTTATTATTAAACATTTTTTAATATGTTATATGAATCTGATTTTAAAGTGGAAGTCAATATATGTTTATTCTTCTCACTTCAAAAATTTTAATTATATAATATATATTTAGTAACTATTATAATTAATTCCACATAAGAAGTCAATCTTTTTAATCCTTTGTCAATAATATAGCCACCTTGATATTTTAATATTGTACTTAATGATTATAATAATTGTAAATACCTTATTTTATTTAAAATGATGATATCATTAAAAAAATTTAAAATAACTCAAATTGTAATAATAAATAGGTAAATAAAATCAAATGAAAAATCAGAGTAAAACAAGCTCAAAATGTAAAGATTCCGTTCATAAATAATAACAACTTTTTCAAATCAAGATATCTAATAGAAGATATTATTCCTTGGAAATCATTAGAATATCAAATTTTGGTGATGATTAGAATCTCAGAATTAAATAAAAAAAAGTCATATATATAAGAATGAATGAATGGACCAACTATAAATTGTTACAAATTTAAGGCTGCTGTCACTTCCTTTTCCGGTTCTTTCCACTTAAAATAGGTATTCTTTTAAACTTGGATTGCTCTTTTCATGCTTCTTGTATTCTTTTTCTTTTCTCTATACGTTGCAACTTGCAACAATAATTAATAATAAATACAAAGACTGAATATAATTGAATGAATCACTTATTCTAAGAAAGTTTGTATGTATAAATTTAAATAGATGGGTCGTGGAAGAATACCAATGGAGCTGATTGAGAAGGAAAAAGCTCGAAAGGCAACATTCCTAAAGAGAAAGAATGGATTAATAAAGAAAGTGTACGAATTCTCCACACTTTGTGGTGTTGATGTTTGTGTAATCATCTATGGCCCCAGCTTTGATGGAGGAAAATCCAGCGAAGCTGAAACATGGCCCCAAGATCCTAAGGAGGTACAGCGAATCATTCAAAAGTACCATAACACAACGATTGATAGACGTCCTAGGATCTATGATGTTCAAGAGTATTATAGAGATAGGGTTAAGAAGATTGAAGGTGAGATTTCTAAGGTGCACAAGGAGAAGCTTAAGATCATGTATCCTACTTGGGATGACTCATTCAATGATCTTAGGGAGGATCAATTGAGAATGTTTCTTAGCATTTTGGATTCTAAGATTCTTGCTTGCAATCAAAGAATCAACATGCTAAAACAAGATCCTAAGGGAAAAACAATGGTACAATCAAAACCCAATTTTGAGGATGTTGTTGCTTCATCAAACCCTTTCATGCCAAACATGCCTCAAGCACAGTTTCTTCCTCATCTTCCCATGACACCCATTATTGATGATACCGCCCAATTACCATTCTACCCTTTGCAAGTGGGGCAAAGTTCATCACAATCTTCCCCTCTTCTTTTTGACCAAAATTGTGGGACTGTGGATTGGGGTGCTTGTAGCACTCATGACAATGGAGATGGAAGCAATCATTACAAAGGGAATATACAATCAATTGAGCCATATAGTTTTGCTCTATCACAATATCAAGATATGCCTCACGAGTTTCAAGCTCTTAATGCACTCCATAATGCAAATATGTTTCATCATCAAGTTCAAATGTTCAACTACATGCATGAAAGGAAGTAGGCCTTAATGTTTCAAGTATTGGTGTTTCATTTTATCCTCTTTTCTCTTATAATTGGTCAAGTTTTTTTACCTTTTTTTTAAGCACTTTGTCTTTGAGTTACTTTTGGAATGTAATTTAGCATTTTCCCATACTTTCATAATATATTCATAAAGAGATAAAGATATTCTTGTGGAATGGTTATTCGACACCTAGCCCTTCTTTCCAAACTTGGCAGAGCTTGTCTCAACGATGGCTAGTGAAACTTAGATGGAGTCACATGTGAGATAGTAAAGCCTTGTAACCAAGCCTTCTTATAAGGAATACACGGTTTTATATATTTTAATATTGTCAGAAAATTGTTATTCAAATTTGTAATCAATAATTTTTATTCTGATATATTAAAAAATATCTATTCACAATTGATTTAATATATAATAATTAATAATTGTTTAATGTATATATTTTGAGTTTATTAAAATAATTGTTTTGTAATAAATCAATAATCAGACTATTTATATTGTGTAATATAATTGAAATATTAACTAATGAAATATATCTATTGAATAAAATATTTATTATCACAAAAAAAAATAGAAAAAGGTCATACCGTAAAGTGAAATGAATATTTTATTAAAAACATATTTAGTTAAAGGTATAATAGTTGAATTTGAATCTTTTAAATTTTAAATTATTTTAAAAAATAAAGTGTAATCTCTTACTTTTAAATGATTTTTTTCATATTTTTTCTTATTCCTACCTATAAAATAAATAATGAGATATCACATTTTATTCTCTAAAATAAAATTTAAAATTGAAAGCATCCAAATCCATCACACTTGGATGGAACATATCAACAAAATATCAAATTGTCTATTTTATTTTCTGATCATAGTGCAATAAGTATAGTATATTTAGTTATAGTCCAATTCTCTTTTGATTTATATTGAAGATGGTCAAAGCATTTAGAAGAATGAGATATTTTTGGCATTCTTTGTATTCCAATCCCCTGTTTTGTTACTTCTCTGAGAAAAATTTTTAAAAATAAAATTAATTAATTAATTAATTTATATCTCTAAAATAAATTAAATTAACTTTAAAAGTATGAGATTTTATGATTTAAGGGGTAAGGGTTAACTTATATAGTTTAAAGTTTGAGAGTACAGGATTTGGGTTTTAAGTTTAGGGTTATAATTATTATTATTTTGTACTGTTTAAGTTTTAAACTTTTAGATTTAGAGTATATTATCATTTATTTGTTTTTTTTTAACAAGAAGTTAATTTCACACAGTGCTGCACTCTTTATGTTTTATTTTTAAAGTGTATTAATATTTGTTTGTATTGATATACTAATATTTGACGTATTGAGTCCAAATTTATTTTATTTATATTGTACATGTTAATATACACAAAGAGAAGTCATAATAATAGGTTGATCAGCGCACCTTCATGATAAATCTCATATTAATTATATATTCATATATTTTTTTATAGTGAATGAGTGTAAAACTTCTCCGCTTGTACTCAGTATTATTTTCATTTCATATTAGTTATTTTGTTATTTTTATTTTTGTTGTAAACTAAGTGTCGTTTTTTAATTTCAAAAAGTCATTATTATTTTTTAAATGTTATGTCCATTATTGTTAAATAAAAGAAAAAGTTAAAAAAATTAAAGAATTAATATAAAAAAATATTATTAAAAATATTTTAATATATTTTTATTATTTATATTTTTAATAAAATTTAATAATTATCTTAATATTTATTTATGTATAACTTGTTGAGTTTAGTAAATAATAATAATAATTTTAATGATGACAAACATAATTTCACTAAGTTGATAGTCTAAAAGTATTGTATGCTATTCTTATAAAAATTTGAGTTTCATCAGAACTTTTTTATTGTTTTTGCATATAATGTTTTGGACAATATTTTTATATTAAAAGAATATTTTGCTAAGATAGAGAACTATATATGAGAGTGTCCAATTTAGTTCTTTTTATAATTTTAAAATTGTTTAACATCATCTTTTTCATAGTTTATCATTGAATATTTTATTTTTAAGTTTTATTTTTTTCTGTTTTATTTTAGTAAGAAAAAGACATTTAAGTGAGATATTAAGAAAAATCATAAAAAAAAGCAAAAAAAAAATACTTAGAGAAAAAAGCCAAAGTTTATGTCTAATTTTTTTTATTGTATTTCTATTTTAAATTTTGTATTTGAGATGTATTTCTTGTTAAGTTGGGTGAGTCTAGGACGTGAACCTATCCAAATTAAAATTAGTTAGAAATTTGATTTGTCCCTCATAAGATTATATATTATTTGAGTCCTTGAGAATTGGTATTTATAACATTTAAAAAGATAGTGAAAATTTCACCAACTATTGTGGTGGAGACCGGATACAAATACGAATGTCAACGGGCAGGGCGGGAGTAGAGGATGCCTCCCTGCTCCCCATCCCCATCCCCAGATTTGCTCCTCATCCCCGCCTCCGTTTCTCGTCATGGGAAATATTGCTCCCCATCCCCATTCTCCACAGAGCCCCATTTTTGGTAGAGACCTCATTTTCCATCTATTTGAGGACAAAGCAATGGCGAGGTGGGAGACGCCTGAATAGAGAGGAGAATTGACACGATGGCAGAGTTACAAAAAAAATACCGTAAGACGCAGTGGGGATGATGGCACGGTGAGGTGTGACAATAGGCGACAAGAAAGAGTGGCGAGGGAGTGACTACAGAGAGGTTGGATGGAGTATGGACAACATCAGAGATCTCTGAATTGAAGAAGGGTTATGCAAATGAGAATTAGAATAATTCAACTATTAAAGATAACTCAATAAATTTATGAATTTCGGGGATTAATAGGATCCCCACGTCTCGAAGAATTTTGCTATCCCTAGATATAAACTACATGGTACAAGATAGTTAAATTAGGATACATGATTGTGTCTTTTTCTTGTTTTGTTTTTGTTTTGGTTCTTTAGAAAATAAAATGAAATTGTCTCATACATAATCAATCTTACATATTGAAGATAAAAAAGCTAAGTTTTAATTCTTTATTTGAAAATTAATGGATCAAATTTAAAAGAAAATTATCTATTCAACCCCTTATTTTCTATGTCTTAAAGAACCTTTATAACTGAAAAGAAAAAATTAAATTAAAATAAAAAAAATATTTTAACAGATATTTTTAATTATTATTATATAAAAAAATTAAATAATTTTTTAATTTTTAAATATTACGCTTAGTGTAGACTATAAACATTTTTAATTTTTTTATATAAAAATTATCAATTCAACGCTTTATTTTCTATGTCTTAAAGAACCTTTATAACTAAAGAAAAAATTAAATTAAAATAAAAAAATATTTTAACAGATATTCTTAATTATTATTATATAAAAAAAATTAAATAATTTTTTAATTTTTAAATATTACGCTTTGTGTAGACTATAAACATTTATTGAATCATTTTTAAATTTTTCTGAACTCCATTTTATTATACTAAAACAGTAAAACTTTTATTTTATAGTTATATTATATAATGTTAAATATTTTAGAATTTAGATATAACGAATTTAGAAATCTTATAAAGAGACCGAAAATAAAAAATTAAAAGTGCCATATCAAAATTGAAAATTTTAATAAAAAGATAATTATATATTTTAATATTATTTTAAACTAAAATTAATTTTTAAAAAATCATTTATATCAAAGTTTTTTTTATAAAATTCTAATTTTTATCCTTATTATAAAAGATATAACATAAATAATATAAATTTTTTTCTAATACTTTTAATATATGTATTTAAAATAAATTAATAAATATAATATATAAAATATATTCATATTAATAAATAATTCACTTAATATATTCTGATTTAAATATCATAAAAAATAAAATTTAATTTAATTTATTTTTATGTATATATTTTTTATTACATTTAATTATAAATTATTATAAAAACTAATGTATTTTTATATGATAATAGATGAAAAAATTACAAAAAAAATTGAAAGAATAAAAGAAAATAAATTTAGAATGTAACAAAATTGAAAGAGTACATAAAAAGAACATAAAGATAAATAATATTTTGTTATGTATTTTTTGATTGATTGAATTATAAAAATAAAATTAAATATATATAGAGTATTGTTTACGAAGATAAAAGTAAAGATAAGATAAGAAGGTAACATGAAGATAAGATAAGATGATAAAGACTAAAATTAAAACTGAATTTATGTATTTTATTGGATTGAATTTGTAGGTCGTGAGACTTTTTTATTGTTGTCCCAGAAGAAGAAATGGAGAAAAGTTTCATCGCTCTAACTTAAACTTTTTGTTGAACCAAGTAACAATCAACCTCTAAATGTATGAAATAGAATTTAAACTCATATTTTAAAATATAAAATACTTTTTACAACTATTTAACTAAAAAGTATACTATTAATAATTTTAGACATCATATATATTAAATATATTTTAACTTTCGAAAATTCAGGAGAACTATACCTATGTTGGTCTCTTAAATCTGTCTCTTGTCCTAGATTTTATAGAATTAGAAATTCAAGTACCATCTATTTAATGAAACTCTTATATTTAATTTTTAAATAACTCCAACATCTTATTGCATATAGTAATTCTTTGTATTTTATAATAATAATAATAATAATAATAATAATAATAATAATAATAATTTATGGCCATGACTGAGGGAATCAGATCTCGCATCATTCTTTTACTGGATTTATACATTAAAATAATATTTTAGATGAAAATAATAAAAAAAAATAATCCACATGATATGAACAACAATTCATGCTAAAAAAAAATCACATGTTACTATAGTTGCCGGTGAATTAGAACAGCTAGGAAAATATGTAAAGCGGCTTGGTTTGGACTCTTCAACAAGACTTCACAAGGACAACCTGAATACCTGATCACGATTCTTAATTATTTGCTACACGTGTCTTTTAATTATATAAATCTGTAAATTTATATGAAATTATATCAGTACATTAGAGTGATCCTATTTATTTTTGTTTTTATCGAAAGAAGAATTATACGAGTAAAGAATGTTAAAGATGTTTTATTTTGTTATGAAAACATTTCTCCCAAAAAATTAATACGAAGATGTAATATAAATAATTATATTTTTAATATTTTTTCTCAAAGAAATAAGAGTTTTTTTATTTGTCTGATTTTTTGTATAAATTTTTTTTTATTTGTCTTATGTTATTTTTTCTATTTTTAGTATTTATTAAAGACTAAGAATGTGTTTAACAAACAGTTAGAAAGAGAAAAACATATTTCAACTTTTTGAAAGGCTAATTTTTTCTTCATAGATGCAGAAGTGATTTTGCATTTAAAATCATGTTTACAATAAGCAAAAATTCTTAACTTCTATATTTTACTAATAGACTTTTAATCATTAATACTTAACATTTATTTTCTTTTTACTAAGTTTATCCTTATGTTATTGTATTATTTATAAAATTTTTATTATTTCTTTTTATATGAATTTTTTTATTATTTATTATTTTTATTTTTATTAATTTTTTGTTTAACATCATACACTTTTATAATTGTGATTTTTGTATATTGTATTTATTATTTTTTTATAATATAATTTATTGATCTTATTAGGTAAAATAATAGTAAAAAATTATAACATACTAAAAAAAATATTAAAAATATATTAAAAAAAGTATAAAAAAATAAACATACATAAAAAAATAATATTATAATTTAATATTATGTCATTTTTAGTAATTATCTATTTAAAAGTTATTTTAACTAATATTATTCAAACAATATTTATTTTATTAAAATCAATTTTAGAATAAAGTTATCAAACATAAATCATGTTGATACAAACTTATTTATACTCAAAATTAATTTTATAAAATCACTTTTATTTAAACTTCAGTTTGACAAACTACAATCTAAATACATATTAAATTCTAGACCTTTCGAACATAAAATTTTAATATGATGTCATAAAATTATTCTTTTAAAAAATTTAAACTAATAAAAAAACAATATAATTAATTACTTCTCTAAAACACTTTTTATTATGACATGATCAACCAACATGCATTAAATTAATAGAATAGATTGTCTTCTTACAAGCGAACGATTTAGTAATAAGCATATAAGCTCTACTAATAACATCTGTACTATTCAATTATTCATGCCAACTCGAACGACTATTCACCGAAAGAATCAAGATTCTATAGGATTTTACATTCCAGTAAGGGCGCCAAAAGGGAACCAACCCAGCCTCGTCATTGAGCATAAGGATCGGAATTACACATTCACAACAGATGAATCGAATGATATATATGACGAGTTCAATTCTTATACAAATATAATTTGATTAAAGTTCAATGCGTAAATCGCACTCGATTGTTAGAATTTATGACAAAAGTATTTTTAAAATATTTTGAAATATGATAAAAATATTTAATATTAAATATATATTTTTTAAGTGTTTTAGAGTAATACAAATATAATTAAAAAAGTCAGACAGATTTATCTTATAAAATTAATAATTTTATATTAAATAAATTTTTTGTAATTTTTTATTAACGACCAAAAACTTTTGAAAAAAAGATAGCAATTTTTTATCCGTTATTTAATGTATCTTTTAAATAGTTTTTCAAATATTTTTATAAAATTATAGATCAAATAATGCATAAACAATTTTTTAAATATAAAAATTGCTTCTTATTTATAAAAAATAATATTTTTTTTTATTTTTTATCATATTTTATAATATTTAAAAATATTTTTGTCTATTATTAAAAGTAAGAGTTTTTTTTTTTAACATTTTAAAAAATCAGGTCCGGTTTTAATAGTTTTGCCAAGTCCAATTCTATTGTAACTTGTGGATTCACATGTAACTCTGGAACAAAAATAGTGAGTGATAGAGGTTGAATATAATATGCTTTGAGTGCTTAGAGAGGAAATTCATATAAATAAAAGGGATAAGTGTTGTTTTGGTCCCTCACGTTGAGGGTCGGAATCGAACCTGTCCCTGATTTAATTTTCGATTTAGAATCGTACTTAACGTTTTCTTTTGTATTAAAATCGTCCTTTTTAATAAAATTTTTAATTTAATTCATAAACTATCCCTATTTTAATAAATAAAATAAAATTTTAAAATAAAATAAATATAAAATAAAAAAAGAAAGAAAGAAAGGGATCAGAGAAGTGGGGTGGGGGGTGAGTGGGGAGAGAAAGAAAGAAAGGGGGGCCGAGAAAGGGGGTGGGGGAGGGTGGAGGGGGGAGAGAAGGGGAATGCCATGCCGCCGCACCGCCGCCCGCCGCCCGCCGCCCGCCGCTTCTTCTTCTTCTTCTTCCCGCCACTGCACCGCCGCCTGTTTCTTCTTCTTCTTCTTCTTCCTGCCGCCGCATTCTTCTGTGAATTTCTGGATTTATTCTTCTTTTGTTGTGGAATATTATTGTTGCTGATTTGTTGATTTGTTGTTTTCTACTTGTTGATTTGTTGTAAAATATTATTGTTTCTGCTTGTTGATTTATTGGGGGTGGGAGAAGGGAATACGGGGAGGGGGAGGGGATGGGTAGGGACGCTGGGTGGGGGGAAGGGGGAGGCAAGGGGACGCGGGGTGGGGTGGGGGTGGGGGAAGGAAATACGTGGAGGGGGAGGGGACGGGTGGGGACGCTGGGTGGGAGGGAAGGGGGAGGCAGTGATGGGGAGGGGAGGGGACGCCGGGTGGGGGTGGGGGGGAGGGGGAGGGGACGGGTGGGGACGCTGGGTGGGGGGAAGGGGAGAGGGAGGAGGGGGACGGCGGTGGCATTGGTGGTGGTGTTGGTGGTGGTGGAGTGGCAGTGGGTGTTGATGATGATGATGATGGTGATGATGATGTTGATAATGGTGGTGGAGTGACAGTTGGTGGTGGTGGTGGTGAAGAGGTAATTATGTTGGTAGTGGTGAGGGTATTTTTGTCCAAAAAATTAAAAATGACGATTTTAATACAAAAAAAAAACGTTAAGGACGATTCTAAATCGAAAATTAGATCAGGGACGGGTTCGATTCCGACCCGCAACGTGAGGGACCAAAATAATACTTATCCCTAAATAAAAAATAATTATGATTGATCGTAAATGATAGTAAACTATCTAAATAAAAAATTATCTAATTCATCGTATATAATATTTTAGGTCAGAGCTATTCGGACTCATTTAGACTTATTGTGACCAACTCAAAAATATTTTTGTTATTTTAACGATTTAAAATTGTCTTTATCTTTTAATTAACTTTTGAATTATAAGAGATGGAACTCTCCCATAAAAATAAAATAATCCAGCAAAATTTATAAAAAAAATCATTATTTTTTTAGATATAGCCTACTCTATCTTATACACTTACTTCTTATCTATTTAGAACTTAGACGTTAGAGTACCTTTAAAAGTACCACTCTACGATTCTAAGACCCACCCGTGCCATCCTACCAAATCATCAACAGATATCTAATTCATCATTTATTAAACAATTGATCTCCAGTATTATTGAATAACTGTCTTGTACACATGATAATAAAATAGATACACACAATAAAAAGTCATAGATATTATTTTTATTAAAAAGAGAACACATGATAATAAGATAGATACAAACAATAAAAAGTCATAGATATTATTTTTATTAAAAAGAGAAATGCTAGGGGCATCAGAATTTATTATTCTTGGTCATTATTTAACTATCAATTCAATTTCTTTAGTCTAGTTCTTTTAGTTTAGTAATCTAACAACATATTTTATTTCATATTTTTAAATAGAGTAAATAATAATTTTTTACCATAAAAAATTCAGACGCTAACATTTCTATCCATAAAAGACAAAAATTAAAGTTATACCATAAAAGATGGAATTTTACAGACAAAATTATCCAAACCATAAAAAATTAAATAAAATTCTCAAACTACCCTCTAACATAACCTAATTCTAACCTCTAATTTTACTCCACACCACTCTTCCAATCCTAAACCCTACCACCGCTTTCACCCTCAACTACAACTGTCACTGTTGCTATCATCATCACCGGCGTCATCACCACCTTCAAACACTTGCACCAGTACAACGAGTCACCATACTTCAACAGCTTCACATAATCTTTTGCAATCTTACCAAAAAGATTTTTAGCTGTATTTATCTGTCCAAGTGCAAGTTTATAATGGTCTTTGATGTAGAGCATGTGAAGGAGATCTCCGTAGAGTGGATGAATATTGTCGAGGCGAGGAAATAACTCATCAATGATGGTAGAGAGTTAGTCATGAAAATTTGTTAAGTGTATTCACTTTTCGCATATCAAACTGTTGGAGATGAAAAATTGCATATCCTTTGTACACAACGTTGATGGTTGGTGTTTGGCGCTGGATACGGGAGATGATAGTGGTGGTGATGGTGATGGCAGAAATGATGGTGGTAGTTGAGTATGAGAGTAGTGGTAGGATTTAGGATTGGGAGAGTGGTGGTGTGGAGTAAAATTAGAGGTTAGAGTTAGGTTATATTAGAGGGTAATTTGAAATTTTTATTTTATTTTGTAGGATTTAGATAATTTTATCTGCAAAAGCCCATTTTTTATGAGTATAACTTTAATTTTTGTCTTTCATTGATAGAAATATCAACTTCCAAATCTTTTATGATTAGAAATAATTATTTACTCTTTTAAATATTAATGGCTAACTGATAACTAAAAATAATAAATTTTTATAGTCTTCTAGTATTCCTCCTATAATATAATGTCAATTTAAATTATTTTCATTTTGATTTTAAACTCAAGAAAATTTTATTTTCTGATCCAAATCACTTTAACTAGAAACCTATAAAACTCCAATTAATCTCACACAAATCTTCTTGTGCACTATAGAGATACATGAAATGACGGGTAAATCACATAAATAATACAAATACCACTCAATATTATACTAAAGTCCCAAAATTCAAAATGCTACATGTATGTCCTTTTTGAAAATCAGATCTATATAAATTGAAGTTGAAAAACTTGATTTATAAGTGTACAATGTAAATCAAATGAGGTAAGATCAATTTACCTAATAAATAAGTAAACGGAATGTGTTAAATTTGATTTACTAAAACCATTAGTAAATCAAAATCAATTGAGTCGATTTATAAAGAGGAGGGATGAATAAGTAATTCGAATCATGCTATTTCAATTTATTGTTTGAAATAACTAAAATAAATCGAGTCTACTTAATTTGAATTACTATGATACCCAGCAAGTGACATAAATCAAATTTGACTAATTCGATTTACAAAGGATGGGTTCCTGTATAAAAATGGTCAGAACATTATGGATTCATTATAGTGGATGTCACAATAGCTAGTGATGATAATTTTTTGGTTTTGACGCACTATAGAGGATCGATTAAGAAAAAAAACATGTTCTGGAATTAAATTTACTGATATGGATCTACTTAGTATTTTTCTAAAACCTTCAACGAGTTTCACCGAGTTTCAGAATACTATAATCCAAAAACTGATAATGCAATGCATGAAACAGGTGGAGAAGTTATTCTATAAAATTTCAATTTTTATATTGCGGGATGATGTGAAGTACAATTTGTTCGTCATAGGCAGTGACAAAGATTTGCAAGTTCTGTTTCATTGTCGTCGGCAGTTTTTCAAGGTGAGCATCCTTGATTTGTTGGCCAAGCTTGTAGATGTGGTCTATAGTTTAAGAGGTTTGAACCGAAATCCTCAATCTTTAGCAATGGCTGCCTGCTCTAGTTCAATACCTGTTGGTGTCTTTGCATATGTGTCCGTGATTACACTTGAGGCAGTTTTGGTTGCCTCCTCGTCCTTCACAGCTGATCTAAACCGCAATTGTGATGGAAAAATAGGTGATACTCGACCCTTCATTGAGCTTTCGATTGTGATGGCTAGTACTCCTGATGTGGTACCAATTTTCGGACAAGGTGGAGCACCAGATGGTGTGAAAGACGTACTACTAGAAGATGATGAAGATGATGATGTGGAGTCCGCCAAAATTGCTGATGATAGGGATGATGACATAGCGAGGAGTAATCCAGTTCGGGGTCGTGGAACGGCTAGTTCAGGAACTCAGCAGTACGCCCGTGCTTTTCAACTTTAGACTTGGATACTATGAAACAGCAGGAGGTACCTAGTGGGTGTTGGATTTGGGGCCATAGATACACAGGATACAGGAGGACTAGCTGAGTTCTAAGTCTGTCAGTAGTTTCAAGATAAAGAGGAGGTCGTCTTAAGCGTGAAGACATATAGCATCTAATGTGGGGTTGAGTACAAATTGTTAGAATCCGATTATCCCAAGTACTATGGGAAGTGTAAGGAATTTGGCAACGGGTGAAAATGGTTTATTCGTATTAGTCTTTGTCAGCGCAGAGATATTTGGGAGGTAAAATGGTACAATGGACCTCATACTTGTCTGGCCACGCGATATCAAGTGATCACAAGATGCTTGATTACCGTATGATCTCGGCCTTCATACTGCCTATGATTAAAATTGATGCTGCCAGGTCAATCAAGGTACTATTGAAAATAAAGGCACATTCCGGTTTTAGACCGACTTACAGGAAGGTTTGATTGGCAAAACAGAATACTGTAGCTCATATTTACGAAAATAGAGAAGAGTCATATAACGAGTTGCCGCGATGGATTCTTGGTGTGCAGATGACGATGCCGGGTAATGTTGCAGTGTTGAGGACGTGCAAGTCGGTGGACAAGTCAATGAGTCGCATGCTTATTTCCACCGTCTTTTTTAGACATTCCCACTGTGTATCGAGGCCTTCAGACATTGTAAGCCATTTGTTAGTGTTGACGGGACCCATTTGACGGTCCGACATATGACGTTCTGACAGTCATTCCCGATTCCGCCAAGAGACGTGCATCTGAAGGGCATCACAGGACTACTAGGATCGAGACCACAATGGACGAGACTGGCCCAAGAGGTGTGGCCTAACACATGTGATCCACAACAGGCATAAACCATAAAAATAATGACACACAAAACAAGTATTAACGTTGAGCATCTCGAAGCCAATAGCCAATGATAGGCATCAAACCCCTCAGGCCTAAAATCCAGGAACTGCCAAAAGATCCATGACTGGAGGAGTTGCAATGGACCGGCCAACTTAACCACGTTCCTATTGACCACACGGCACAAGTACCGGTATAACTATGATAGAGCGGCGAATCCCAGCTATAACTGCCCATATCTTTCAATCTCGCTACGTACGGCAGCCACCTACTATGCATGCGTGTACCGGACTTGTCACCGAAGAGATGCATCGATAATAGCATCATGATGTATGCTCTCGCATACCTCCTAACTGCCTCCTCGTTTGCACCCTCAGAAAGGTCACTGAATGTCTCCTACATCCAAGTGCACTTCACAGTGAACTTGTCGATGCAGTCTGCCAGTGGCAACACACCCAATAACTGCTCAAACCATGTCCATGCTAGACGATCGCCATCGATGTACCGCTCGAAGTCCGTCAGACATCTGCTTACGTACTGTCTATCAATCGAGAGCCCTAGCTGGTACATCACATCATGTAGCGTAATCGTGAACTCCTCGAATGGCAGGTGGAATGTATGCATTTCTGAATGCCATCTTTCAACAAATGCACTCACTAATGGCTCATCAAACTTAAACCAGTGGTCGTTGAGCTTTGCGAGATGGGCCAGGCTAGCCATCTGCAGGTACGACATGATCTTATCGTCTAAGGGCATACCATGCTGCCTCCTCATACTTGTGATACATTGGTGGGGCTGCATGACAATGAAATAATTCTCTTAGAACCATAACACTTTAGAAGACAAAAATCACCAAAAACGAATAATTCTAATAAAAAATAATTTAACCAAAATTAAATTAAATTCTATCGAAACATAATTAATCTAGTATTTACGACAGAAAGCTAAACCCTTTATTTTATAACTAAAGTTGTAATGTCTCGTTAATCTAACATTTGATAATTCAATTTTTTAAATAAATTAAATCATTCTAAATTCTTGCTAATATTTTACTACCTAGTTAATCCAATATTTGAACTGCAAATTAATTTAAATTAAACTCTAACAAAATTTCTTAGCTCGTTAAACTTCTAACAATAAAAACTCACAAACCCTAACCATATATTCTCACATATTTAAAAACCCTTTATCCAACATGCATTTGTGACTTCAATCTTCTAACACATCACTATTCCTAAATCAACACTCTAACTACTATTTGATATTTAAAGATTCTAATAATTCTAATAATTAAGTTCTAAGCGACGTAATATTACTAACAATTTTTTATTTCTTAAAGAAAATAAAAAATTTTAAATTTCATTTACAAACCTCTTCATGCACGCTACCAACAATATGGGCGACTCTATCCAACCGATAGATTCAATTTGGGTCGTCTTCTATTTCTACAGTGTCACTCTTCTACTATAGATTAACTCAGTTTCTCTAGATTTTTCGTTTTGGTGGGGTATGGGATGGTGTAACGTAATTCGAAAAAAGTAAATTCGAATTTTATATATAGAGATTTGCATGTAAATCAAATCAAGGTGTGTAGATTTACATTAGAAGCACGTGTATATATAAATCGAATCAGGATGTGTTGATTTACTATGTACAAAGACCATGAGCTAAATCGATATAGGTTGTATCGATTTACTATAAATGATCTCAAACAATATGCATTCCTTAATAAATCGAAATTACTTACTTCAATTTATTCTAATTCCTACTAATTTAATACATGTTAATTCGATTTACTACTATAATTTATTATTCAAATTTTAGTTAATTCGATTTTTATAATAATATTCATGGAGATATTTATGTAACATTTTTTGCTTTGAATAATTTATATAATATTAAATTGTCTTTAATTTGTATATGTGTTTTACCATGAGATGACAATGTGTGAGTTTTTCTTTTTTTTTTTTTCTTTTTTTCCTCCGTCCACGAGACTCAGAGTCCGTTTGAAAAGTAGCAGAAGAAGCTATTTTTTGACTTTTGGATTATGAAAAGTCACGATCTGTGTGTTTGGCATAATTTAAAAAAAAAATTTAGCTTCCCGAAAAGTTAATTTTCAACTTTTTGAAGAAGTAAAAATAGATGACTTCTCTACTACTCGATAAGTCATTCTACTACTTATTTAAAAAAAAATTAATTTCAAAATAAAAAAATCTAATTTCCTTCTTGACTCTGTAAAAAATACTTACACTTCACCACCATTTTCACGCAAGGTCTACTAGAAGTACTGACCTTCCACCATCATTCCACTATCATTCTCACACAATGTTCCAAACCTCACCATTTTCACGTAATGATTCATCTAATGGAAGTATTGATCTTCCACCACCATTTTCAGAAAATTTTGTATCTGAACAACCTAATGCATATATTCTTTCTAAGTATTTTTTTATCATTTTATCACTCTATTTTTTATTATTAAATTTGTATTTAATTGTGGTATGAAATTTCAGTTTTAATTTTATATTTTTCACATGTGATTTTATAGTTTGCTATTATTTTCATAGTTAATTATAGCAAGTTCTTGACCTCAATAAAGGAGAAGAGAGTTCTAATAGGAGTAAAAAAATAAAAAAATAGTAACAAAATATACATTGACACACATTTTATATTTATTTTTTATTTTCACATACCATATCATACATAATATTAGTGATTAGGTTATGTAAAATCAACATTCAATATTAAAAAGTATTTGTTATTATCATTATTTTAATATTCCTTCTCTTTTTTTTTTAAAAAAATATTTTTTGAGTTATTTATCCAAACATTACAACTTTAAAATAAGTACTTTTATAACTAAAAATCCAAATACAAAATAATTTATTTATAAGTTGCTATTAATAAAAGTCTTTATGCTTTAAGTTCTTTTTTCAAAAGAACTTATTTAAGTTATTTACCCAAAATGGACTTCAATCTTAAACTAACTTTTGCTTAACGAAGAAAATACTTGTTGACCGTTTGAGTCAATAATTAAGGGTTGATTTAAAAAATAAAGATGTAGTTACGTGATAAAACTTGAAGTATACGTTAAGATTATTAATTAATAATTTAAAAAATATATATATAAAGTTAAAAATTTTCAATATATTCATTATATATTTTATTAAAATAAAAATTTAAAAATCTTTATTAGTAATAATTTTAACATGTATCTTTTGTTAAACTAAAAATTTGTTTATCATTTAAAACACGCACAATACGTAAACTTTTACCTGAATAGTGTACATAGTAATTAGAACCATCGAATTGATTGTGTGGATTTCTTTGTTGAATCACTATTATTATTGTGTCTTAAATATTTAAAATGAATTAATAATTTGATGGAATTAGCTGGCGGACACCCGTTTCCAAAATCTTAATTTGATTTAGATTGCAAAATGTATGTTTTACAAATTTATGAATAAAGAAGGAAATCATTCAATTAAAAACTATGATGAGGATGAAGTAATTAATTTAGATTCATTTAAACTTAAAAGTTAAATAATCTCCATAAGATTATATCATTTACCATCCAAAAAAAAAAAACGTTAGACTATTAAAAATAAATAAATAAATTTTGTAAAATTATATCTCTTTATTTTTTATAATAAATATTTACGTTTTATTTATAATATATTTATCAACTAAGTAAAATATAAAGAATTTAATAAAAATATCCCTAGTAGCAACGATTTTATGGTAATTTAGAAGACAAATTGAACATGTTTAGAAGAAAAGAATTGACACTCAAAAATACTCGCAACAAAAAGACTCTATAACAATAAAATTCATCTTTATCTAAAATTTAAACACTCTTTGCTAGGGTTGAAAGTGAATCAAGCTAGCTTATGAATCAGGTCGAACTCAACTCGTTAGTAGTTCGATAAACTAAACTTGTGAGCTAGTAAACTAAGCTTGAGTTTGAAATTGAACTCATAAATTAAATGAGCCGACTCATTAACTCGTGAGCTAGCTCATTTTATATATATATATATTAATGATCTTCATTATTTAAAATTTTATATTTATTTTTTATATATAATTTTAATGTAAGACATAAATAAAAAATTTATCATTTATTGATAGATAAACAATATATAAAATTGATCTTTTTAAATATTTTTAAAATATATAAGTTATAATTTATTGATATAAAATTATAGATTATGTTCTTATTATTTGAGCCAACTCATAAGTTCAAGCCATCTCGTGAGCTTTGGGTGAGACGAATTTAAACTTAAAAAATAGACCCGATTATTAATGAGTCGAATCGTGAATCAAACTCGATTTTGTGAGCCAAGCTTCAAACTCAGCTCGGCCCAACTCACTTCCAACCTTACTCTTGGCTGTTAATTTTAAAAAATCATGTGGGAAGTTTAAACTATTAGTCAATGTTATTATCTTTTTAAGAATAATTGTGTTTATTAGTTTCAACAGAAAAGAATTTGAAACAATATATATACCAAGGAGGAGTCAAGGAAATATATATATATATATATATACCAAGAACAACCACATGCATAATCAACGATTGAAAAGAAACATGAACCAAAATGAGAACATTAATAAATACTTAAAAATGAGTTGTTAAAGTGTCAATGAAAAGAACATGCATGAGAAATTAAATTGTTGAATACCCAAAAACATGGGCTGTGGTGGGAAACGACAAAGGTTGTGGATAGACAAATTCCTAAGAGAGATAGATATTCCAAATGCCAATGAACGCTTGATACACATGTACACGTGTCATTCATGTATTGGCCACTTAGATATATAAACGAACTTTGTGGGCCCATAAATCTAGGCCGGTGTCACGCGAATCGGATTAAAAAAAAAAAAACCTTGTATCATGCCTCTCTTCCTTTGCTCTTTACACTGTTACTTCTTCAATCTGTTTGACCTTCTCTCTGACTTTGACCTCCACACACACGCATTTTCTATGTTGTAAATGGTTAACACACGTTGTAGTTGTTGTTGGAGGTGGTAATGGTGGTGTTTCTCATGTCAACTCTCTCTATTTGCTACTATATTTATTAGTTTTTGGTGTTTTATTGGCTTATTCATATGGTAGTTGTAACCTCGGCAGAGTAACACGGAACAAAAACTATGTTTCATTCGGCGAGTGTTCAACAAGAACATGGTCTTGTCCATGATTTTGTATCCCATATTGGTCGATTTGCCTTTGATTCCAGGTTCTTCACCTTTGGCTCTGATAATTTATCAAATTACTTGCACTTCAATGTCACAAAGCAAAGTGTGTGTTCTGCTGCTTCTCTTAGCTTGAAACTTGGAGGCAGAGGGGATTCAAATTTGAATTTCAGGAGGTTTTTTAATGATTTCAACACAGCTGTTAGGTTCCACACTCAGAAATTGCCAATTGGATTTGATTCTCCCAGCCTTGATTCTGGGGATAACAATCACTGTAACAATGGTAATACTCTTGATGAGTGTGATGTTATTCAGGACGATAGAGGGACATTGAGTGGTGTTGATCCTCAGAAGCCAAAAAAGGTTTTGATTTTGATGAGTGACACTGGTGGGGGTCACAGAGCTTCTGCAGAAGCTATAAGGGCTGCTTTCTATGAAGAATTTGGGGACCAATACCAGGTTTCTTTCTGTTTGTCAGTTTTTGCACATCATCTGTTTGTTTTAATGTCTGATTTTGTTTTGTTGTTTGTTTATTATGTTCTGAGTGTGGAGCTTCATGTTGCAGGTGTTTGTTGTTGACTTGTGGACTGAGCACACCCCTTGGCCATTCAATCAACTTCCTCGGACATATAGCTTTCTGGTGAAACATGGATCATTGTGGAAAATGACCTATTATGGAACTGCTCCGCGTGTGGTGCACCAGTCAAATTTTGCTGCAACTTCAACATTTATAGCTCGGTGAGACTATGGTTGCTTTTAGATGAATATCCCTTGGTCTTGGTATTTCTTTTCTGATATATCCATTGACAACCACAAAGCAAGACAGCATTTGTATATAAAAGAGGGGCTTGCTAAAACTAACTGTAGGAATAAGAGATAGTATGGTAATTTTGTTCATAGTTCACGGTGTTTCTGCTTCAAAACCAGGAACAAATCCCATTTCGTTGGATTTTATGATGTAGATGTTGTTAATTATATGGTGTGTAGAATAAGTCGTCAGTATTGAACATCCTATCTTCTTTCAGTGAGGTTGCCAAGGGGCTAATGAAATATCAGCCAGATATAATAATCAGTGTTCACCCATTGATGCAACATGTTCCTCTTCGAATTTTGAGAGCAAAGGGTCTTTTAAACAAGATTATCTTTACAACGGTTGTCACAGATTTAAGTACTTGCCATCCTACTTGGTGAGTTTTCTAATTTTATCATTTGCCATAGAACCATATTAGTAATCTTGTTTTGACATGTTATGTTATTATTTCCTGAATATCCAGGTTTCATAAGCTTGTAACTCGATGCTATTGTCCGACCACAGACCTTGCGAAAAGGGCGCTCAAAGCTGGACTCCAGCAATCACAGATAAAGATTTTCGGTCTACCAGTTCGACCTTCCTTTGTTAAGCCTGTTCAATCAAAGGTTTGTCAAGTTCTTTTGTCCTTGTAGGAATCATTATTATTGATTTCGCTATTTTCATCAAGTTATATTGGTTGTAGGATGAACTTAGGAAAGCCTTAAGCATGGATGAGGATCTTCCTGCTGTACTACTAATGGGGGGAGGTGAAGGTATGGGTCCCATTGAGGCTACTGCTAAGGCACTTGGAGATATGTTGTATGATAAGAGCAGTGAGGCTCCCATTGGTCAAATACTTGTTATTTGTGGACGTAATCAGAAGCTTGCTGACAAATTGGCTTCAATTAATTGGAAGGTTCCTGTGCAGGTATTCATTCTTTGTAGATCTTGAATTAATGTGTGTGACTGTTTGTGTGCCTAGAAATCTAAAATGTTCATATATCGTTTACAAGTTACATGTTTGTGAAGTTATGTATCTAGTTTAGAATTGTTCTATTTTGATGCATTTTCAGGTAAAGGGATTTGTCAGCAAAATGGAGGAATGCATGGGAGCTTGTGATTGCATCATTACAAAGGTATGTATGTCATGTTCTGCTTGCGATTATTGATGTGTTTCGCTACCTCAACGCGACCCCAACTAATGAAAATTTTCTCCTACGTAGGCCGGCCCGGGGACAATTGCCGAGGCCATGATCCGAGGCCTCCCTATCATTTTGAATGGTTATATTGCTGGCCAGGTATATTGTTTCTGCCACCATTTTCCAACCTTCTGCTTCTATATAACTTAATGTTTCAAACCATCTAATATTATTTGCTTAAAAACAAATTTGACATTTACTTTGATATTGTAGGAAGCTGGGAATGTACCCTACGTAGTTGAAAATGGATTCGGCAAGTTCTCAAAATCTCCAAAGAAGATAGCTAAAATTGTAGCTGAGTGGTTCGGTCCAAAAGCAGAGGAACTAAAAACTATGTCTCAAAAGGCGTTGATGTTTGCACGGCCTGATGCTGTGTTCAAGATTGTTCATGACCTTGATGAACTTGTGAGGCAAAGAAGTTCTTTGCCACACTACTCATTTACCCCTTAAATATCAACACTCTTATCCAATCCTCATATATTTGTATCATTGTTTAGAATGCTAATTTGAAAATAAATTCATAGTTTTGAGCGTCAGATTGTGGGTTCATGAATATTCAATGTAAAAATATTTTAGATGGCATATTGCTACATAGATAGATACGTGCCACAACAACGATAATTTATTTAGTTTCCCTGATTGTATGTGTGGTGCTGTTGGTTCAAGAACACAGCTCGATGTGACGATGTCTGTCTCAGTCGCAACAGGAAAATATCGTAACTTACAAGTTGAAATGAAAAAGAGAAACAGAGAATAAAACCTCCACTTATTGCATAAAACATCCAACAAGAATTTTTTGCATTGTGGCCAATTTTCTTTATCTTCCAATTAGATATAACTTTCTCTGCGGTTTTGGAGTTTAGCACATGCAAGCTTCTAATATTTATTCCCTGGTATCGAAACCAAGATCTACCCCATACTCAGATTTTTTTGAACTGTATTTTTAATTTTATAAGTAACTATAATTCATTTCGAAAAACAACCAAGGCCAAGTTGTGCCAAACAAAATTTTCGCACTAGATTGGTAGGGTGCGCCAGGCCCTTGCAATAGTGCAACGCATGGGCGACGCTCAAGAAGCCGAGTAGCAAGCTACTGTAATGACTCCTCCCCCTCAAAAAATAAATTTAATATCGTGTGAGCCGATGGCTCACATATCAGATATTAAACTGATAAGAACAGATACTACACTTGATCTTAGCCAAAAGGCCGAGAAAGGTATGATTTGTTCAGTCCCAAAACCTTTGCTTTATATTAAACTCTGGAGGTCTCGGTGTTACTCACTGCGATGTGGGACTTCATCGCAAGTAGTTTAACAGCCTGCTCAAGTAACCTTCGATAGACTTCAAGGTTTGCTAAGAGTGAAAGCCTGAAAGGAACGTAAGGACTCACCGCGTTCCTTAAATTTTGTAGCTTATGTTACTTTAATATCAGTAGTCAGTACTTTGAGATAATGGATTGGGGGTACCATGAGGGATTGGGGCTCATTGGAGCCTTTGTAGTAATATGGATCACCTATGCGGAAATAACTCAGGTTTGACTCTTCATATTCTTCCTTTTTTTAATCTTTAATTCATGCTCAAACTTTGAATGCATTAGCTCTTTGTTTTCATGGTTAGAGAAGTTAAAAATATCTAACAGGTGGTACTATTACTCATGATAAGATTGTGATACTTTGTTGCAGAGGATTTTCATGGAGTATAAACAGCCATTTGCCATCACTTACCATGGAGTGTTTCTGATGGTAGTCTCTAGTCTATTTACCCATTTCACTTCCAAAAATTGGATATGCAGGTTTACGCAAAAATCGTATAAAAAGTTTACAAAGATTATACTTTCTTCGGCTTTTTCAAATGCCTGAACCTGATCTTAAAACTCCTTTAGTTAGTTACACTGAAGAACGAAGTACAAGAGAAAAATTACACGTCATGAACTGATTTAGTCACACAAATTAATAAACTTAATTTATGAAAAATTACCAAATGACTTATATCTCGCTTTAAATCTTTTAAGTTCCACCTCAGGCCTCTTTCCCCTTTTCTTCAGAAAAGAGCTCTTCCAGCATTTCATGCTTACCCTCACCAAGCATAATAATCACGAAATAGTATTTTGGGAAGATAATAATCATGAAACACAAATTAAGGTTGTATATAAGTTGGGTTCAAATCGGATTTGTGTTAATTCAGATTCTACCTTAAATATGTATTGGGTCTATTTTTTAGACTCTAACCTAGTCTTAAACTCAATGAAACCTAAATATTTTCGAGTCACAATTACAACGAGCCCAAAGTAAATGAAAAATTTATAAAAAAATTTATTTATAAAAAAATTTATTTATGATGTATTTATTTGTAAAAAAAAAAATTTTGTTATCAAGAAGTTGATATCAATATTTGAACTTGAATTTGTCTATAAATTTTAATTTGATGTTTCTTTTATCTATTTTCTAATTCAACAAGTGTGATTAAAAATAAAACAATAAGTTTATATTTAATATAACATAATATTGGAATTAATTTAAAACATATATACTTTTTCTTAGTTCCCTTAGGATGCACATGGGTCGGGTGAAGTCAAGTTCGCCTTGATCCGGACCCGACCCTAAATAATGACCGGATCTATTTTTAAAACCATTATCCAATCCTAAATCCGATAAAATCACACCAAATTAGACTTTAAAATATTCGAGTCTATACTGAATCTTCGATCGGGTCGGGCCATGTACACCCGTAACACAAATTGTCTAAATAATCATGAAGAACTCTTATAAACTCCTCACTATTTTTTATTTTTTTATGCGAGACTAATTTCATATTTTTCAAACTTGCAAGTAATCATATGGTATTGAGATGAGAGTAGCGATGACAATATAAAAAAGCAGAGACGGCCTCTTACTTTTCACTCCCATCTTGAAATTTCTTTCAATCTCCCTTGTCATTTCCCATAACAGGAAAATATTCTTTTCCATCTCTATTTTTCACAAAAAATATAGTTTTTCAGAATTTTATGAAAATAATTTCTTTCTATAAAAACTATATTAATTATAGGATAAATCATATATTTAAATAAAATTGAGTTTAAAATGACCTAAATACAATAAATAAAAATCGGTTATATCTAAATTCTGTAACAATTCTATGTGAATAATTTGAGACTTAGCAATTTTTATGTAAATCTCTCTAACCCCATAGAACAATTTGAGGCTTAGCAATTTCTATGTAAATCTCTCTAACCAATTGGGGATTAAGTTGAAGCATGAAGAACTCAAAAACTGCTACACGTTAGCATGGTTTTTAGAGAAGAAAAGTGAAGAATAAAATCTTGTAACTCACAGCAGTTTATGCATGAATTTTTTTTTATCTTCAGATTATACCTAAAAGAAAAAATTAGTTAATTTATAGGAGATAATAGTGTCACTTTTATTTTGACAAATACACCAGTAAATTGAATTAAGTAACTTCGATTTGCTATGAAAAATCATGCTAGTGAACTAGTCCATAGTAAATTGAATCAATGATCTTCGATTTAAAGCCCATAGTAAATCAAATAAAAATGCTTTGATTTATAGTCCATAGTAAATCGAATTGAGTAGTTTTGATTTATAAGAAACAAAGTCCTAGGTTCATTCGATTTACTAGTTGTGTACCTATATATACAATTCGAATTCACTTGTTTTGAATTACAATTCACAATTTCCTCCACCCCAAAACGTGCCCTAAAGAGAAAAGCTAGGCAACAACACCATAAAATTTAAAACTGCAGACATGGAAGACGACCTAGATCGCATCTATCAGTTGGATAAAGTTGCCCATATTGCTGGAAGCATCAATGAAGAAGTTAGTGAATAAAATTTTCTTTTAAGATAGATCAGAAATATTAGTAATATTAAGTCGCTTAGAGTATTTGATTATAAGCATTAGTTAAAATTTTTAAACTACAAATGGTGGTTAGAGTAATGATTAGTAGTTTATTAGAATTTTAAAACTACAAATGCTACTTAGAATAGTGATTATAAATAACTGTTAGTTAGAATAGTAATTAGAAATTCTGTTAAAATTTGTAAGTTTTAAATGTTAGCTTAACTAGTGACTAGAAGTTTAGTTAAAATTTAATTTAAGTTAAAAGTATCAGTGATTCTATTGATTCAGGATTGTAATATATTTTATATTAAATATTTTTTTATTAGAATGCTTTGTGTTAGGTGAATTTAGATTTAGCTTGGATTTGATTTTTTTGAATTTGTTGGGGATATGGGTATTGTAAGATTATTTATTTGGGTTTAGGGTATTTTTCCAAAAGGGCGTGCATCATTTAATGTTCATTTAGTGAATTATTTTTTTAATTGTTATGGTTTTTAGAAATTTTTTGTTATCGTTATGCAGTCCACTCGATGTATCACCAATATGAGGAGATAACATGGTATGCCCCTAAACGATAGGATAATACCGTACTTATAGATGGCCGGCTTATACCATCTTACAAGACTCAATGACCACTAGTTTAGGTTAGATGAGCCACTAGTCAGTATATTTGTGGATAGGTGGCGTCCGGAAACACATACCTTTCATATGTCATTTGGGGAGTGCACAATTACACTACAGGATATGGCGTATCCGTTAGGCCTCCCAATCGACTGTGAGTACATTAGTGAATGTCTGACGTACTTTAAGAGATACAGTGAGGGTGACCGACCTGCACGGGCTTGGTTTGAGGAGCTATTAGGTGTCTTACCTCCTGTACACTGCATCGACAAATTCACTGTCAAGTGCACTTAGATGCAGGATACATTTAGTGAGCTTTCTCAAGGCACAGATGAGGATACATTTATGAGGTATATGAGGGCGTATATCATGCTGTTGTTATCAACTCAACTCTTCGGTGACAAGTCTAGTACACATCTTCACATTCAGTGGCTACTGTACGTATCTAGGCTAGAGGACATGGGCTGATACAGTTGGGGATATGCTGCTCTTTCGTGGTTATACCGATGCATATGTCGTGTGGCCAACATAAATGTTGTTAAATTGGCCAATCCATTATAGCTCCTTCAGTCATGGATCTTCTGGAGGATTCAGGATTTCAAGCATGATGGGTTTAACGCCTTTCATTGGTCCTTGGTATCGAGGTACATGATGTTTAAACATGTTATGTTTGTTAATATGTTTTTGGTATAGTCATTGTTTAGCTAATACTTTGGATCGCAGGTGGTCAGGATATTAGCTAACGTTGAGCGAGAAGGGGGCCTAGAGTTCGCATTGGAGGCTCAGGATAGATTAACTTGAGGGTGGGAATGTGAGTGATTTAGCTTATTTAATATTATTTTTAAGTTATTTTAATTTTTTACTGTTTATTTACGACCTGCATCAAGCATTTCTCTTTAAAAGTTCACATGGATGCCTTATTGCTTATTTGAGGTTGTCAGATAGTGCATTCCGAAATACTAGAGCCCCAACATATGGCATTATGGAGGGCTGTGATCGCATTGATCTATTTTGCTGTGATAGAGTGACATCAGGTGGATATGGTACTACCACAGAAATTGAAATTCTATAAAATACCTTTTCCACCCGTTTCACGTCATGTGGTCCGAGTTTTTGAATTATAGTATTCTGAAACTTAACAAAATTCGTAGAAGGTTTGATAAAGACACTCAACGGTTCCTTATTAGTAAATTTTATTCCCTCTCACTTTTTTTCTTTATTGTCCCTCTATAGTACACAAGAACTAAAAAACTATCCTCACTAATCCTTGTGAGCCCCACTTTGACGAGGATTTAACTTTCTACTCATATTTATATAGGTAAATCTCATAGTTAATTTGAATTTATTTAATTCAATTTATAGCATTGACCCATATATAAATAAATCGAATTCATTAGCTTCGATTTACATAGTGTTATGTCACATAGAGTAAATTGAACCTATTTACTTTGATTTATACACTGTAATGTTCTCTCCTAGTAAATCAAATGTACCTATTTTAATTTACTACTAGTATGACTAAATCGAATCTATTTTATTCGATTTATATAATGGAAGAGTAAATCGAATTCATTAGCTTTAATTTACATAGTTTTATTATCAAATTCAAACATATATATAATGTTTTTTTTAAGATTATCATGTAATATTGAATACCATTTCATTTGTTTATATCATTTACTCTATAACTTAATATAATAAATAAATAGTTATAATTTAATATTTTGAGATGTTTGATAAACCTCATAGGTAAAAAATATCGTTATGCATAAAGAGACAATAAATTAACTATATATTATTATAAATATTAAAAATTAAAATATATTATTTTATATATAAAAAAGGAAATTTACAGAAATAAAATGAATGGAAGAAACTGTTACGCAAATACAACAATCTAAAAAACCAGACGCAAATGCAACAAATCTAACTGTATATAATCCGCGATACCCTAACGCGGAACCTGGATACACGTAATCCACTACACCCTGTCGCGGATTACATTGAGAGACAAAAAACTCATAAACCGCTACACCCTATAGCGGTTTATGATCATATGAGCCCGAAGCCTATTCCGCTACACCCTCTAGCGAATTATGAAGAGAGGAGAAGCAAAGAAGATGCCTATATATACCCAACAAGTTGTGTAGAGTGTCATTATCATTCATTCATAACTTGAGAAATGGAAAGTAAAGAGAGCTTTTCGGTGTTATTACACTCTTCTGGAAAAATAAAAAAGAGTAAGAGGCACGGTGTGAAGTTTACAGATAGAGAACTACTGAGTGTTTTCATCAGGTCGTCCGATACATTGTTGGATCTGAAGACCAGTATATTGCAGAAGTTGGGCGCGGGTGGCGCAAAGTGGGTGAAGAAGCTGTTCTATAAGATTCCTATTGCGGTTGTGTCAACCGGCGTGCAATATGAAACATTCGTGTTACGATCAGATGAAGATATACAGGTGTTGTTTCATTGTTGTCGGAGTTTCTCGGATGTGAGGATACACGAGTTATTTGCGAAGTTGGAACATGGAATCGATAGTTCTGGGGCATCCGCACCAAACCCTCAGTCCACCATGATGGGGGGTGCCTCTACCTCGATGCAGGTCGTTGCACCTGAGTGTTTGTTGGAGTATCGGCCAGCTGGTCCAATTGGGGTATTCACCTCAGCTCATCCATCTCCAGATGTTTGACGTGAGGGAGAACCGGATCGGGTTGAAAATGCGATGCTAGAGGATCATTCCGATGAAGAGCCTGCTGACATTGGAGGGGACAACGATGATGAAATTCCGACAAACCCAGCAATATGTCAAACACCGACATTGTGTTGAAACTTTCCGACATTGCAAGTCATTGGTCAGCATAGACGGTACTCATCTGTATGGCAAGTATGGTGGGACTTTGCTCCTAGCCATCGTCCAAGATGGGAACTCCAACATCTTGCCTATTGCTTTCAGTCTCGTGGAGGGGGAAAATGCCGAGTTGTGGTCTTTCTTCCTGACCAACCTGCGCCAACATGTGACTCCGTAACAGGGGATATTGGTCATCTCAGATAGGCACAACGGTATCAAGGCTGCACTAGAGAACCCTAACAGTGGGTGGTTATCCCCTGATGCGTATCGAGCATTTTGTATTCGGCATGTTGCAGCTAACTTCGCACCCAGTTTCAAGGGTACGGATGCAAAGCGTTTGCTTGTGAACGCTGCTTATGTGAAGACTGAGGCAGATTTTCCCTATTAGTTTGATATAATGCGGACTGAAAATCCGGCAATGTGTGATTGGGCGAACAGAATAGAATACGATAAGTGGACTTAACACCAGGATGGTGGCAGACGATTCGGTCACATGACGACCAATGTATCTGTGTGTGTTGATTCTGTTCTAAAGAGTACACGGAATCTTCCGGTTACCGCCCTGGTGAAGTCTACATATGGTCGGCTAGCGGAGTTGTTTGTGATTCGTGGTCAGACGGCATAGGCTCAGTTGGCCAGCGGTGCCAAGTTTTGCCAGTCTTTTATGAAGGCAATGAAGCGCAACTTGAGAGACTCCAAGTGCCTTACCGTTACCCTATTCGATAGACACCAGTCTGAGTACACCGTTGCCGAGACGATACGGACTGGGATCTTTTCACTTGGGACGTACCGAGTTTTCCTTCAGGATCGTACATGCAACTGTGGATACTTTCAGGCTCTCTATTATCCATATGTTGTCATGCGATTGCATCTTGTGTCTAGTCACGGCTTGACTGGTCTATCTATGTCGACGAAGTCTACACTATGCAGAAGGTGTTTAGGGTGTACCAGATAGGTTTTGTACCGCCAATACTAGAGGGACTTTGGCCACCTTATGATGGTCCGGCCGTTATTCTGGATCCTAGCTTGAGGCGTTGTCGTGATGGGCAACCGAGGTCTACTAGAATTCGGAATAACATGGATGAGGCCGACCCTAACCGATCGAAGCGATGCGAGCTCTGCAGACAGCCTGGGCGCACGCGTAGATCTTGCTCCTAGAGAGGCTCCACCGTTGCTGGTAGTTCGTAGGACTTATAGTGTTTGTGCTTCTAGTTTTTGTATTTTATTTTCTCATGTAGCGATTAATGTTTTTGGGTGTTAGTGTTAGTGCCTTTGGTGTGTTAGTCTTAGTGTTAGTTCCGACCTATTTGTATGACTTATGACATTTTCATTTCCTTTAAGTGTTAATCGTTTGTGACTATTACATTTGTATGACTTATGTAGTAATTTATTCTTTGTTAGTGTTAATGCCTGGTGGCTATTATATTTCTACGACTTATTGCTTATGACGAGTATATTTGTATAACTTCGTACATTTTGCATCACGAGTTGTTACTATTAGACTGGTATTCATGAATATGTTCCCAAGCTTCCATTCTCTTCATAATCCGCTAGAGAGTGTAGCGAAATAGGCTTCGGGCCCATATGATCATAAACCGCTACAGGGTGTAGCGGTTTATTAGTTTTTAGTCTCTCAACATAATCTGCGACAGGGTGTAGCGAATTATGTGTATCCATGTTCCGTGTTAGGATGTCACGGATTATATACAATTAGGTTTGTTGCATTTGTGTCTGATTTTTCAGAATGTATTTGCGTAATAGTTTCTTCCATTCATTTTATTTATATAAATTGCTCTTATTTCAACGTGTCTTTGATTGATCAACCACTTAGAATCACTCTGTTGTGCTGGAAGGATGTCCAAGCAGTGAGTACCTGCAGTAACAATAATAAAAATAACTAAAATTATTTATTTATTGTAAAAAAAATTATGATTGATATATTAATACCATTGACCGTGGTAAAAGCAATCAGACTGGGTGATAAACTCATCAATACCCTGCAATACATAGTGTACATCATATTATTAAAATATTTATCATTTAATTATAATTAATTTCATATTTATTATTTTTTTTATATATTTAATAAACAAACAGTTATTTATATTAAAATGTCTTACCTGCCTGAGCTATATGGATCTTTTAATCCATTAAAAAAATTTATATTACTGGCAAATCTTTTAAAGACCAATTTTATATCATGTGTTATATAAAATAAAAATTAATGAAAATCAATAATTAATTATTTGGTGAAAATAATTTATAAAAAATTGAAAGAATTATTATTTAGGTACCTGACCGTCATAATATGTTATTATCCAATGAGACAGTGGAATTACACCATATTGTTACTCGCATGAATTGAGATAATTTTTCATATTAAAAAATTTTGGTTGAAACATTGAAGCATCTTTGTCAATACTAATTAGAACAATGATCTCGCTACAAGTCTGTTTATTAAATTAATTAATTTTCTATTAGTTAATTAGATATTATATATATAAACCAAGAAAAAAGTAGTAGTATTTTTTTTACCTGCCAATCTCATGCATTGCCTTCTTGAGATTGTTCAATTAAATTATCATTTCCTTCTATGTCATAGCACGAAAAAATTGATTGGTGATTAAACATTGCAAAAGCTTTAAATATCTGACCAATTTTATCCGTTTTATTGGCTGCTTCATCAATGGCGTGACATATGTTCTCAACTGATAGATGATTATACTGAGCTCCGATGGAATATATATTCTTTAAATGCTTCTTTAGAACTTCAATATTTTTCAATTTTCTAAAAATTTTAAATTAATGTAGTATATAATAATAATAATAATAATAATAATAATAATAATAATAATAATAATAATAATATGGAACAAAAATATATATTTAACTTATTTACAAATCTTAAACCTTTTGTTCAGAATTGAGATGCCACGAGGTCTCTTGGCTATTTTATTAATTTCATACCAAGACTTTTGATTAGTATAATAGCATCTCTTACTTATTTCCTACATAACAAAGAAGCAAATTAAATTATTTATCTTTTAGAATTCACTATTAATTTTTTTTACTAAAATACACATTATTTCAATAATTAATATAAAATTTATAAAATAATGACATATATATAATGTATTACTCTAAAATCTTTGAATACAATATAATAATTTCCATATTTTGGAGCACCACCATCAAAATAGAGAATCAAGGCAGATGAAGCTAAAGCACCATATGCAATATGAGGATATTTTAATCAAAATTACGCTGCAAGCACTAGTAGATAAACAAAATAAATAAATAAATAAATATTAATCATATGTATCCATAACAAAATTCAAAAATGTTTTTATGGTCCTCTTTTATATATATATATATATATATATATATATATATATATATATATACTGTTTACATATTTTATGATGCTTAAAATTTTGTATGTAAAATTAATAATATATAATATAACTTACTTCCACTGTAAGAACTTTCATAAATAATAATAGGAGACTCATGAGCATTGAGAGTTTTTCTAATGTATAAAAGAATAGCAGCATAATCTGCTAATGCTTGCGCTGAATTCAAATATTCCATAGTACTTGCATTTTTCAAAGCTTTTTCACCTGAGCCAAATGAAAATGATTTTCCATAGTACTTATGCTGTCAATGATAATAATATATAACATTCAGTTAATCTCTTAATTGATTAGTATATGATATAAATAATAATATAAAATATGTATTAATATAGATAAATTAAACATGAAAACAGAAATTATATATTTACTTCATCTACAATATTTTAATCTTAGATAGAAATTATATATATACAAAAGATGTATGAAGGCTCTTCCATTGTACCGAAACGTATAAGTCTATAAGATATATTTACTTAGATTATATTAGCCACATAATTAAGGCATGTGATTTTATGTTTTGATGTAAAGCTAAGTAAAAAATCAATCCTACCATAAAGACGACTACTATAACTACTTGAAAGCAACAGACCCAATGCCTCCTTTTTAAGACGTTCTTAATTACATTTTTCATGTTATCTACAAAATGATTTTGAAAATTAAATAAAAAAATTTTCACTGTGAATTACAGAATGTCAAGCATGTTCTCTAAAAAATCATAATTAATTATTACCTCAATGTATAAAAGAAGAGTATTGAAATGAAAAGCGTTGTCTTTGAGAAATTTAGCCGCGTCAATTCCGTCTTCTAAAAAAATTTTGCCATTAAATCATACAAAAATCGGTGCTTTCGATTTAGAACCACCCCAATTTTAAATCTATCAATATCTTTGTTTAAATGTGATATAACTTTCAAGTTTATAATTGAAATGGTCTAATCTTTGAGTGTAATAAGATATGTTAATAATACTATTATCATGATACTGTGTTTTAGTATTTTGTGAAACTTTTCTTAACCTAGGAAATTTAAATCCTAAAACACAAATTATTGATGTGCCTAAGAAGATGATTAGAAAAAACCACTTCGATACTAATGCATGCATTTTGAAGATCCTAATATTTTTCCCCTTATGAAATGAAGGATGAAGAGCCTAATGAAAATAGAAGATGTATAGAAGACTGAGAGATGGTGATGGTGCGAGAAATTAAGAGAATGGCTCAAATTTATATATAGGGGCTCTTAAGAATATGATTATAAGTCCTTTTCTTTTTTTCTTTTTTTTACCTATTTTTAAATGCACTCAAATTAAATAGAGGGACTCTTAAGAAGAAAATGATACTAACCAGCTAGCAAGAAAGTTAAATGATAAATAGTTTTTTACTCAAAAATAAATTGTAACAGAATAATGCTTTTTTAAAGTTTTTTTTTTGCATTTAAATTTTCATATTTTGCTTCATATTGTAACAGCCCAGACCACCTGTTAGCACGATATTGTCCGCTTTGGCACACAAAGTCTCACGGTTTTGCCTTTGACGATAGAGATGCTAGCCGAAGCGCTCTACACTCACTCGTCAAAACGCGTCATGCTAGGGAGAGGTATCCACACCCTTATAAGGCATGCTTCGTTCCCCTCCCCAACCGATGTGGGCCTTACAATCCACCCCCATAAGGGAGCCCAACGCCCTCGCTGGCACATCAATCTAGATTCCGGCTCTGATACCATCTGTAACAGCCCAGACCACCCGCTAGCACAATATTGTCCGCTTTGACACACAAGGCCTCACGGTTTTACTTTTGACGATAAAGATGCTAGCCGAAGTCCCTCACACTCACTCGTCAAAACGCATCATAAAGTTCACCAGGTCATTAAGGTTAATCTCCGGTGCACGAGCATTGGTACGACCTCTCCCACGGCCTCTACTGCATCCATGAGGCGCCATTCGGTTCCTATACACACCAAACAATCGATATTAAGTTGATCAGTCTCAATACCGGAAGTTTAGTGCTTCAAAGTCCCAAATGAATCCTCATGAACATTTATGCCAATTATATCAAGTAGATATACTAATAGTACATAACACACATACAGAAAATGCACAGAAGCATAGTCAGTCCGTCCCTCAGGCTCTACAGGAACGAACTGCTCTGATACCATAATCATTATACCCATACACAACATTTTAATATATTGGACTTTTGGCATTTTTACTTTTCTTTTAAGATCTTCAAATAGCCAATTTTTTAACTAATTAATTATATTACTATTTAAAATATTTTTTTAAAAAGTTATAATTTCAAAATTTTGAGAAATATTTTAAGAAAATTTGTAAGTAGAAATTTGTTTTTCAATCTCAATTAAATTTACATGATAATTTTAAAAATATTTGGAACTAATTCATTATATAGTAGTAGTTAAGGTAGTTAAATTTTTTTATTTAATAATTTTATGATATCTCAATTAAGAATAAGATCATTCAATCTAATGAGACTAGTTATCAAAAATTAAATTATCATAAGAAAACATATTAATTCATTTTACATCTCCACAATCTTCTATTATTAGAATACAATAAAATTTTTAAGTTATTCTTTTAATTAATATTTACTATTTATACTTGCTCCTACATATATTCTATTTTCTTATGCACAAAGCATATTTCAATTCACACTGTAAAATAGTGAGAATCAAAGATGCAAAATGGTATAAGAATAATAATTAAATTTATTATATTATTAACAATAGTGTGTATAATTCTTCGAACGAAAACAAAAATATTTACATTATTGATATATTCATAAGAAATTTTTTAATTTATTACATATCCCTCTCAAATTATAGTGTATATATATGTACTTTATCTCTTAATTTTAATAATCATATTATTTTTTCTTATTTAATAAGGGTCAAACTTTTGGATAATTTATAATAAATATATATATCGTATCATTAACTTCAATTTTTATTAACATATTATGTTATTACTAGTAGTTGTGAGTACAATATGTATAAAGTTTTGAGGTTACTAATAATTATTCATATCAGCTCATTTTTTTTGTGACTATCAACTCACAATTTTATTACACTATATTATTAATCTATATTTGAAATAGATTTAAAATTATGAACAATACATTAATTTAAAATAAAAAACTTTACATAGTCAACTAACAAGGTTTAAAAATGGTTTAATTGTAGAGAGTATAAATAATATTTATTTCACGTATTTGTGTATGTATATATCTACTACTTGTATAATTGGCTTGGCTCATTAAGCCAGGTGTCGGTCTCACATTATTTTGAAATAAAATAATGAAGAAGTAGATTGCTAAAGGTAAAGCTTATTCTCTCTGTTTTTGCATTGCTCCTTCTCTTTCCCTTCTAAGTTTCTTACTCTCTGTCTCTCCTTCTTCCTTCATCGTGTCAGTGTATCAATTTCTCTATGGATCTCCTTCTTTCCAGTAAAAGCCAACAGAACCGGCTGCTTCAAACCCTAAACCCTACCCCCTTTTCCATTCTCACTCTCAGGCACAAAACACATCAAAAGCTGAAACCCAACCCGCAAAATTTTAGGGTTTGTGTTTGCGGTTCCATAATGTCTCAGAACGGAAAGTGTAACGACCCAATTTCTGATAGGTCCGGATCACTGCCAGTCATCAGGTGTTACTTCCTAGCAGCCCTATAAAACTCTAAACTCGATAATATTTACTACATATAAGCCTTTCGTACTAACGGAATCGCATATGTTAACTTATTATTATCACATACTTTTTTTTAACATACCTATTAACAAAACCGTGAACATCCTCAGAGATATACAATATAAAATAAACACCAGACTAACAGCAAAATTTAAATTTAGCAATAAGATCACAAAAAACATATATACTTCTTAAGTTAGTTCATACAAACTTGACATACTTACATATATATATATATATATATATATATATATATATGCAACTGACAACTTTTCAGATACCTGGTTCATAGTTAACTAAACCTAATGATATATCTATATTTTTCACTTATCAAGTCTAAATCCACCCTATTATTTTATGGTGAGGTGATTTTCGGAAATTTATCGAATTTCTCATCACAGAATTTCTAAGATTAACTCTGTGGAGAATCAGGGTGTTATATCCCACCCGCCTTATAAAAAGTTTCGCCCTCGAAACTTCGAGTGTTTCTTAAGGGTTATAAAACCACAAAAGATCCTATCTTAACTATCTCAACAACTGTCTTACGCAAGGAAAGGTTTGATCTTAAAGGTGTTCATAAACGAAATCGATGAAAACTCTCCACATTCGTACCTCGTGTCACTGTGCTTGCACTGCACATCACTCACATCGGGTCATCTTGGATTCATCGTTACCACTCTCGTACTATTTATATCCCAACGTTTAACAATCAACCGTACTTCTAAGTATAGCAGCTGCATGTCACACAAATATGGTCATCGGCGTTTTAAAGTTTCATGATGGCGGTCTATCTGATAATCGCATGTGTTGCAAAAAATCCTATATCGATAAATTCGTCTACTCACAGTCATTGAGGTCTTATTCATTCCCAACAATTAACATCAAGGTGATTAGCCTTAACATATCAGGTCAAGTATGAATAATTCCTGAACAAGTGCTCGCACACGATCATGCTGAATGCATCAATAAAGATACCCTAATAGCATGAGAAATGTAAGACCCATAATTTTCGAAAATAATATTATTATGAGTTAATTTCAATTTATTTATTCATTAAAGATTTTATTTTTAGAAAAATTATTTTTATTAAAAGTAATTAAATCAAGTTTTGACAAATAAATTAAAAATTTTATTTAATTTTATAATTATTGAATAATTTTTTATATTTAAATTATAGAGATTAACAGTTGTAAAAGAATAAGAATTTTATACAATTTAGTTAAATAATTGAGATTCTAGAATTTAATACTTTAATTTTATAAACAAAGAAAATTAATTATTTTTAATTTTAAATTGGAATACTTAATTAAAATCCAATTAGCAAATTGATAAATAAATAATATTTTTTAAAAAATAATTTTAATGAATTAAATTAGATTTTAAATTTATACATTATATCATAATTTTTATTAGAAATCATGTGTAGCTTTTGAAACGTACTTCATTAACAGCCTTCTTTCACCATTGATTTAATCATCATTATTATTATTATTATTATTATTATTATTATTATTATTATTATTATTATTATTATTATTATTATTACTCCATCCAGCCACATACACACAAACACACCTATACCTCCCATGTTTCCTTCAGTAGCCGCCATTACCCCCTCACCCTTCTAACTCCTTCACATCTGTAACACACACAAACCCACACATACTGAGATAGAGAGAAAAGAAAGGAAAGCGAGAAAAGAGGGCTGAACTGAGAATGAGGAAGGGAGGGGGACGACCGCCGCCGACGCGTCTTGCCATAGCCACCGCCACCGAGCAGCCGGACCGAGCTAAGAAGAAGAGGCCGCTGTTGTCATCGAGCTCGGTAACGTCCATAGCCGCCGCCGTTGTGCTCCAGCTCGTCGCCGCCATCGCAGACCGCCGCTGCCACCGCGTCACTCATCGCCGTCGCAAGGAAGACCAGGACCGAGGGAGAGAGCCGCGCGAGGAGTCGCCGTCGCCGCCGTTCGCGAGAGAGAGAGAGACGCTGCGCGGAGTTGCCGTCGTGGGGTGTGTTGCCATTGAGAAGCCGTCGCCGCCAGATCCGCCGCTGCCGGAGCTTCTGTCCGGGTCCTGCCACTGGAGAACACCTCTGCCGCCACTGAGATCTGCCGCCGGTAAGGTTTTAAGTTGGTTTTCGTTTTCTTTGAATTTTTGGGAGCTTAATCATCGCTGTATGTTTGTTTTAGTCGCCGTTGCCGGAGTTCTGGTCGTCGCTGCCGTTCGAGGTGGCTGCCGGAGCTGCCGCCAAACCGGTTCAGCGATTGCCGCTATTTCATTTTCTTAGTTTGGTAAGTATTTATGTTTCGGAAACCCGTGTTAGTATTCTGTTATGTTTGATTATAAACTCTGAGGTTCTGGTAACGTAGGGTCGTGTTTTGAGCGTCATATGTCGCTCTTAAGTTGCTGTGAGTGCTGCGGAAGTGATCAGGGACTGAGTTTGCGGTTGCTGTTGGTTTCGGGTTAAGAGAAATGGTTTCGTTGACGCATTTTAAGTTATGGTTTCGATGAGTCGAGGTAGGGTTTTTCTTAAAATCTAATTTATATTACAGAGTTGTGATAAATAGATATTAATGTGAGAGAACATATGCCTGTGATTATAATTGCCTTCTAAATGTGGTTGTTTGCTGGACTGAATGACTGATTGCTTGACTGCTTGAGTAGTTTGTGATTGCTGAAAAGAAATTAGTTTGAAAGGTTATTTAGTTGATTATTATGAGAAATGTCTTTTCTTGGTTTGAAGCTATTTTTGATGATGTAAAGGAATTGGCTTTGAAAGTGGTTTAATTTTGAGTTAGTGACTTTATAAATGATTTAGTATTTGAGCTGGTCTGATTTTAAAAAGAGATTTATTATGGGCACTGATTCGCTTTGAAAATTATTTGATATTGGAACTAGCCGAATCTTGGAAAATGATTGAGGTTTTGGAAATGTTTGAGAAATGTTTGGATGGGACCCGAAAAGGGTGGCAGAATCCGAGTTTTAGAGGAGATGCTGCCGAAATTTTATAAAATTAGAAGTTTCATTTGAAGTAGTTATTTAAAAGGTTTAATTTTAAGCATTAAATGATGATTTAAGAATAATTCATTTATCAAAGAAAAAGTTATGTTTGGATTGAGAATGTTAGTAAACAAAACGGAAAGAAGGATGATGAGGATTGATTTGAAATATGATTTTTGAATGAATTTGGAAATGGATATGGATTGATGAATGATGAATGAATTATTTATATGGTTTATGAATTTGAAATATCTGAGATACGAGGTTCCCTGGATTAAGTGCCGTGGCTTACCACCACGTGTACCAGGTTGAAAACTCGATACTCTGTTGACCCTACGACGTAAGTGTGACCGGGCACTATATAAATTCCCGGGAATGTTACCCCCATTGAGTAATATTGATTATTTGAGAAAAAACTATGCATAGACTCTTGGGGATGCACGTCGGGGGACAGTCTAAGGACAATTCAGACTTGTCGGGTTGGCTGGATAACCGACAGATGAGCCTCATCAGCCATAGGACAGGCATGCATCATATGCATTTGTATGCTTTGCTTGGGTTTGAACTTGTTTTGGTTTGCCTAATTGCTAAACTGTTCTTAACTGCTACTTGAACTACTTGCTGTAACTGCTACCTACTTGTGCTTTCCTTGTTTGCCTTGCCTGTGTTTGTCCTGGTGTGCTACATTTGAGAATGAACCTTGGTGCTGAATTAATGACTGTGTTGTTTGATTGTGTGGTTGGTTTCTGATTGAGATTTGCTTATGAGAAAGGAAAGACTTTGAATTTCTGAAAATGTTAAACACTGCCTCTTTGAAAAGGTTTTAAACGATTAGCTATTGAATTTTAGAAGTATTTATAAGACAATGATAATCACAGAATCTGAAAATAGTTTTCTTATTGAATATCTTCTTATGACAACTTTGAAACTCCGTGGTGAGACCGTGTGATTAGGTTCTCACCCCCTACAGCTTTATCTTTTCAGGAACCGGATGAAGAAGCGTTAAGAAGAGTTATACTGCGTTTGGTTGATATGTTGTTGTATTAATTAGATTATTTTATTCCCTCGTCTTTGTTATTACAAATTTGTAAGAGGGATAGGATTTATATGTTTTATATGTATATTATATTATGAGTTATTATGTAAGGAGTCTTGTATATGAATCTATGCCTGTTTGTATTTTTATTAAGATAAAGTGTTTATTTCTGGTTTTCAAGGGAATCAGCGATACAGTGTCGAGTCACAGGCTCCTATTTTAGTATTTAGTATGTAAAGTAGTCGTAATACTCCTTGCTATCAGAGTGGCGCAGCCGGAAGTGTGACTACTGATAGTGAGGGTGTTACATTTTGGTATCAGAGCGGTCTTTCCTGTAGAGCCTGAGGAATCGACCGATTATGCTTCAATTGCATACTCTGAGAGTCTGTCATGTAGTAGGTCTTGTTTGAATAACGAGAATTAGAGCTTTATGCACATGACGGTCTATTGATTAATGCCATTAGTCTTGCATTGCATAATTCCTGGTATTAAGTTTGGCCGACTTAACACTAGTAAATTATGTATATGTTAGCACTAATGAGTTATCATGGACGATATACGAGTTATAGATAACGCGAGTCGCGGGATTTGGGAACGTTAGGAGTTCGTTCGAGGTTACTCTGTTATGTGTCTCGAAACTCTGCTGAAGACATGTGACTTGTTCCTTCTTGATGTGCCTTGAAGTCCTTGTTAGAGAATTTTTTCTTGAAAAATAGGTTGACTATTTCCCAACCCTATCCCTTCGTTTATATGCCCTCTGCCTTATGTTGTTTAAACTCTTTTTCTTAACTCATGTACTCTTTGATGTGCGTTGAAACATGTTTGAAATAACAGAGTGATCATTGGAATCTTTGCGATTATGTTATCAATTAAGTTGTTTTCCTTGAGAGTATTGCATTCTTTTGAAATTAGCTGCAAACTTGTTTGAATTGTCATACTCTGTGAATTGATTTTTTTTTACATATTTCACTTCTCTTTGAATATCTTTATAGGGTTGTGATTTTAAGAGTCCTATTCACTCATGTTTTAAATCTTTTTTTTAAGAACTTTTGGTTTATTCTTGTGTAAGTTGTTATTGACTTTGCATTCTTTTACTTGAACGGTGCATTCTCTATTCCTTTTCATAAGCAAAACTTTATCTCAAGTTTCCTTCTAACTAGATTGCAGATTCATGCATGCTTTTGTTTAGTTGATATTTGAATACCTTTCGGAATGTTTGAGAAAATATAATTTTGCCCTTACCCAAATTAAGTCTTTTCTTTTTCAAATATTGCATAGTTTACTTCAAATTAAATTTATATTGGAATAAAGCTACGTTCAAGCTTTTGTTATTCTTTTAAAGAATGTTTGTTGCTTACCTTTTCTTTTAGACTGCGCAATAAATTTTTCGCAAGTTTTCCATTCTTTTATGAATAATGCATTTGAAAGTATTTTTAATGGTACTCTCGAGTTCTGTGAACCTTGTTTTGGGTTTAGGATATTCTTTTCTATAAACTTTGCGCTTCTTTGATTCAGCTTGAACTCATTTCAAAATATTGTATTATTTTTCATCTTGTTGGTCCTATCAAATACTTTTGATTTAAGTTTCTTATTCAAAATACGATTTGATTCTCTTTTTAGGTGCATCTCAATGTCCTTGAACATCTTTATGAGGTTGCAATTTCAAGAGTGCCCTTGGAATTTTGGTTCTAGGCCTTTTTAAAGAAATTTCAAGTCAATATTTTCTTGTTTGATTGTATCCATAGCATGCCCTCCTTTAAATCTGATGAAGATGTTTTGAATTTAGCATGCTTTGATTCATGAGTTCTTGAAAGCATATGTATTTTGAGACCTTATCTCAAATCCTTTTTTTTTAAAACAAATTTGGATTCTTTTCAACTTTACTGCAATTTCACTACATATCTCTAATTGACTAAATATTTATGAATTTTTGAGAAATTACTTTTGGTTCTTAGCTTAATTAAATTTCATCTTTCAAACTTCACATATTCTATTCTTATCTTAAGAACAGTTCTGAAGTAAAAGAACTTGATTTTCCTTCTAATCCTATTGCAATTTTATGCATATTTTTGTTTGGTTATATATTTAAGCATATTTTGAGATTCTTGAAGGAAGATTTTGTTTCTATTTTACATAACTTTCATTTTATGAACCTCACGTAATATATTTCAGCCCAGGTACGTTTTGAATCAACGCAAATATCTATACTTTTGTTAGTTTCTTTAAATATTTATTTCATATCTTTTCTTTTTACAAAGTAAGATAATCTTCCTCTTAAATTCATCTATTTTTTTTTGTGGACATTCCATTTAATTGCGTTCCTAAACATTTTCTTAAATTTTGTAAACGATGTCGTTGACTTTGGTTACTCCCTTCTTATGAGTCTTGTACTTTAAATTCAGTTTGAATTCAATTCTGACGAATGTACTGTTTTCTTCTCATAGTCTCCATTAAAGTTCTTCGAACTCTCCATACATCCGTCCCTTACTTATAAAATACTGTTTGAATCTTTATGAGCATCTGTCTTGGTCATTACACTTCCTTACATGAATCCTATACTCTTGACATAACATTAAAATTATTTCGGTACAACACCGATCCTTGAATTTTTGAAAATGTTAAGTGTTCCTTTTAATCAGGTCATATAGGCTTATGTGTTCCAATCGTGCCACGTAATTTGACGTGTTGTTTGCCCTTTTTCTTTTCTTGAGATGTAATTTATATTTCTTTGCTTCACAATCTGTACCTTACACATATCTTGATCTATTTACATTTTCGAATAAGATAAGATCTCTAGTAACACAGTTGTTGACCTCATATTTCTCCACGAGCTAAGGAACTCTTATAGTAATCCGAAATTGTTCTGTTGTGATGCATCGCTATTGTCTTTAATCATTCCATTTCTACAAAATCTCATACTTCTTTGACTCAGCTTGAAATCTGTTTCAGACTAACACGCTGTTTTTTTTTTCTTATTAATCTTATCGAATTTCTTTAATTCAAGAGTTATCCTTGTAGTTGTCAATTAATTCCTTTTTGGCAATTTTCATTACTTATGTATCCTCATTTACCTGTAATCTCATTCGTTCTTTCAAAATCCTATGAGTACTATTCTTGTCACTTATCGTTCTTTTCTAAAATCTTGTGACCTTCTACGTGATTCGAGACTTATTTTAATGTCACGTGTGATCTTAGATATGGTAAGTAATACATTAGTTCTTAGGACACGGTTAGTGAATGCAAAAGGTAAAATTAGTAAATGTGCGATGCCATAGGATGCTGTGGAGCTTTGTTTTACACGAAAGAGTTTTGTTGATGTTAAGTTTGGGACTGGTCAGATTTGCAAAGTGTTTGATGAAGTTGAGAACCCTCAGATGAGTTGTTCGATGAAGTACGGTTGAGAATAGTAGAAATAAGTTATGTTGAAATTTGAATAGTTGAATATTTGAAGTTGGTGCGAGATTAGTATGTGAATGTTAAGCACATCGTTTAAAGCCCAACCTGTTTTATAATCTTTCGTCACCTTGCTTTACCATTACATGTTTGAACCATGTCAGCATTTGCGTCAAGCTTGCTTTATAATTTCTGTCTTGCAGTCACACTCCTACTTTTATATTTTTATACCATATGATAATCAAAGTATTTGAAACTATATAAATAAGAATGCTAAGGTTCTTTACTTTTTCATAAAATGCTAAAACCATGTAATATTGTCTGTAATACGCTAATTTTCGAGGACGAAAATTTTTATAAGGTGGGTAGGATGTAAGACCCATAATTTTCGAAAATAATATTATTATGAGTTAATTTCAATTTATTTATTCATTAAAGATTTTATTTTTAGAAAAATTATTTTTATTAAAAGTAATTAAATCAAGTTTTGACAAATAAATTAAAAATTTTATTTAATTTTATAATTATTGAATAATTTTTTTATATTTAAATTATAGAGATTAACAGTTGTAAAAGAATAAGAATTTTATACAATTTAGTTAAATAATTGAGATTCTAGAATTTAATACTTTAATTTTATAAACAAAGAAAATTAATTATTTTTAATTTTAAATTGGAATACTTAATTAAAATCCAATTAGCAAATTGATAAATAAATAATATTTTTTAAAAAATAATTTTAATGAATTAAATTAGATTTTAAATTTATACATTATATCATAATTTTTATTAGAAATCATGTGTAGCTTTTGAAACGTACTTCATTAACAGCCTTCTTTCACCATTGATTTAATCATTATTATTATTATTATTATTATTATTATTATTATTATTATTATTATTATTATTATTATTATTATTATTATTATTATTACTCCATCCAGCCACATACACACAAACACACCTATACCTCCCATGTTTCCTTCAGTAGCCGCCATTACCCCCTCACCCTTCTAACTCCTTCACATCTGTAACACACACAAACCCACACATACTGAGATAGAGAGAAAAGAAAGGAAAGCGAGAAAAGAGGGCTGAACTGAGAATGAGGAAGGGAGGGGGACGACCGCCGCCGACGCGTCTTGCCATAGCCACCGCCACCGAGCAGCCGGACCGAGCTAAGAAGAAGAGGCCGCTGTTGTCATCGAGCTCGGTAACGTCCATAGCCGCCGCCGTTGTGCTCCAGCTCGTCGCCGCCATCGCAGACCGCCGCTGCCACCGCGTCACTCATCGCCGTCGCAAGGAAGACCAGGACCGAGGGAGAGAGCCGCGCGAGGAGTCGCCGTCGCCGCCGTTCGCGAGAGAGAGAGAGACGCGCTGCGCGGGAGTTGCCGTCGTGGGGTGTGTTGCCATTGAGAAGCCGTCGCCGCCAGATCCGCCGCTGCCGGAGCTTCTGTCCGGGTCCTGCCACTGGAGAACACCTCTGCCGCCACTGAGATCTGCCGCCGGTAAGGTTTTAAGTTGGTTTTCGTTTTCTTTGAATTTTTGGGAGCTTAATCATCGCTGTATGTTTGTTTTAGTCGCCGTTGCCGGAGTTCTGGTCGTCGCTGCCGTTCGAGGTGGCTGCCGGAGCTGCCGCCAAACCGGTTCAGCGATTGCCGCTATTTCATTTTCTTAGTTTGGTAAGTATTTATGTTTCGGAAACCCGTGTTAGTATTCTGTTATGTTTGATTATAAACTCTGAGGTTCTGGTAACGTAGGGTCGTGTTTTGAGCGTCATATGTCGCTCTTAAGTTGCTGTGAGTGCTGCGGAAGTGATCAGGGACTGAGTTTGCGGTTGCTGTTGGTTTCGGGTTAAGAGAAATGGTTTCGTTGACGCATTTTAAGTTATGGTTTCGATGAGTCGAGGTAGGGGTTTTTCTTAAAATCTAATTTATATTACAGAGTTGTGATAAATAGATATTAATGTGAGAGAACATATGCCTGTGATTATAATTGCCTTCTAAATGTGGTTGTTTGCTGGACTGAATGACTGATTGCTTGACTGCTTGAGTAGTTTGTGATTGCTGAAAAGAAATTAGTTTGAAAGGTTATTTAGTTGATTATTATGAGAAATGTCTTTTCTTGGTTTGAAGCTATTTTTGATGATGTAAAGGAATTGGCTTTGAAAGTGGTTTAATTTTGAGTTAGTGACTTTATAAATGATTTAGTATTTGAGCTGGTCTGATTTTAAAAAGAGATTTATTATGGGCACTGATTCGCTTTGAAAATTATTTGATATTGGAACTAGCCGAATCTTGGAAAATGATTGAGGTTTTGGAAATGTTTGAGAAATGTTTGGATGGGACCCGAAAAGGGTGGCAGAATCCGAGTTTTAGAGGAGATGCTGCCGAAATTTTATAAAATTAGAAGTTTCATTTGAAGTAGTTATTTAAAAGGTTTAATTTTAAGCATTAAATGATGATTTAAGAATAATTCATTTATCAAAGAAAAAGTTATGTTTTGGATTGAGAATTGTTAGTAAACAAAACGGAAAGAAGGATGATGAGGATTGATTTGAAATATGATTTTTGAATGAATTTGGAAATGGATATGGATTGATGAATGATGAATGAATTATTTATATGGTTTATGAATTTGAAATATCTGAGATACGAGGTTCCCTGGATTAAGTGCCGTGGCTTACCACCACGTGTACCAGGTTGAAAACTCGATACTCTGTTGACCCTACGACGTAAGTGTGACCGGGCACTATATAAATTCCCGGGAATGTTACCCCCATTGAGTAATATTGATTATTTGAGAAAAAACTATGCATAGACTCTTGGGGATGCACGTCGGGGGACAGTCTAAGGACAATTCAGACTTGTCGGGTTGGCTGGATAACCGACAGATGAGCCTCATCAGCCATAGGACAGGCATGCATCATATGCATTTGTATGCTTTGCTTGGGTTTGAACTTGTTTTGGTTTGCCTAATTGCTAAACTGTTCTTAACTGCTACTTGAACTACTTGCTGTAACTGCTACCTACTTGTGCTTTCCTTGTTTGCCTTGCCTGTGTTTGTCCTGGTGTGCTACATTTGAGAATGAACCTTGGTGCTGAATTAATGACTGTGTTGTTTGATTGTGTGGTTGGTTTCTGATTGAGATTTGCTTATGAGAAAGGAAAGACTTTGAATTTCTGAAAATGTTAAACACTGCCTCTTTGAAAAGGTTTTAAACGATTAGCTATTGAATTTTAGAAGTATTTATAAGACAATGATAATCACAGAATCTGAAAATAGTTTTCTTATTGAATATCTTCTTATGACAACTTTGAAACTCCGTGGTGAGACCGTGTGATTAGGTTCTCACCCCCTACAGCTTTATCTTTTCAGGAACCGGATGAAGAAGCGTTAAGAAGAGTTATACTGCGTTTGGTTGATATGTTGTTGTATTAATTAGATTATTTTATTCCCTCGTCTTTGTTATTACAAATTTGTAAGAGGGATAGGATTTATATGTTTTATATGTATATTATATTATGAGTTATTATGTAAGGAGTCTTGTATATGAATCTATGCCTGTTTGTATTTTTATTAAGATAAAGTGTTTATTTCTGGTTTTCAAGGGAATCAGCGATACAGTGTCGAGTCACAGGCTCCTATTTTAGTATTTAGTATGTAAAGTAGTCGTAATACTCCTTGCTATCAGAGTGGCGCAGCCGGAAGTGTGACTACTGATAGTGAGGGTGTTACAAGAAAACAAAAAGCAGAGTATGTGACGAAGCATAGTCAGTCCATTCCCAGGCTCTATTAGGAACGAACTGCTCTGATACCAAGTTGTAACGACCCAATTTCTGATAGGTCCGGATCACTGCCAGTCATCAGGTGTTACTTCCCAGTAGCCCTATAAAACTCTAGACTCGATAATATTTACTACATATAAGCCTTTCGTACTAACGGAATCGCATATGTTCACTTATTATTATCACATACTTTTTTTTAACAAACCTATTAACAAAACCGTGAACATCCTCAGAGATATACAATATAAAATAAACACCAGACTAACAGCAAAATTTAAATTTAGCAAAAAGATCACAAAAAATATATATACTTCTTAAGTTAGTTCATACAAACTTGACATATATATATATGCAACTGACAACTTTCCAAATACCTGGTTCACAGTTAACTAAACCTAATGATATATCTATATTTTTCACTTATCATGTCTAAGTCCACCCTATTATTTTATGGTGAGGTGATTTTCGGAAATTTATCGAATTTCTCATCACAGAATTCCTGAGATTAACTCTGTGGAGAATCGGGATGTTATAGGTAGCTCATCCCCAATTTCGACCAGCACAGCACCAAGCTTCTCAACCTCACTGTTCTTCAGCGCATCGATCCCTTCGTCGAGGAAATTCTCATCACCGCTGCACACGTCACCTTCTACGAGTTCAACATCGACCTCTCCCAATGGGTTCATTCCTTTATAATCTCCTTCCTTTTATCAATTCCATTCTCTCTCTCTCTCTAACACTTTCTCTCTCTTCTTTCTGTGATTACCGTTTGCAGAGCCGCAAGGACGTCGAGAGATCCCTTTTCGTTGTCAAAAGGTCTACTTTTTTTTCTTTTCCCTTCATCATATCGCAACAATTCATGAATTCCACGATCCTATTGCTCTTTGTTTGATTTTTTCATGAACACGCAATGGCGATTTCAGTTTATTGTGATGAACCGTTGCTTCCGTGAATCTTCCCCATTATTGCACTCTGATTCGCTCACCAGAACAGGTTAGATATCGGATGCTTCGTGATCATGTTTTTTAGGATTTATTTGATTTTGTTTCAAATAAATGTTAATTATTATTATGTATATTGTGATCTGTTGGTATATGAAAATATATAAGAGATTAATTGAGTATCCAGCTGGATTCTGATCTGAGATTGCATCTCAGTTAGAAAAATAGAAATGAGTTCAGAACATTTACAAGAAAATTAAGTTAAATAATTTTTCTTCTTGCTTATATTTATATAAATTATATTTAATTTGTTCTTTTTTTTGTGGTTTACTAATGTTTTTTTTTTTAGATAATGCATATTTTAGAACGAGTGAAATGAGAAGAACCGGTTAATTGTAGAAAGAGAAAAACTTTTGGCTTTTTTTGAAGTTAAATATTGGTTTCTGATATATATTTAGTGGCCCTGTCCTTTCTCTGTCCCCTTCCATCATGTGGTGTAGGTATGTATTGGTTATGACTTATTTCAGATTCTTTAATATTTGTTTACTTTGATACTCAAATTTTTTTTCAATTAACATGATTTGTTTTTGCCCCTATTTGGGCATTCTTTTCTGATTCTGTTTTAAAAATTGGGTTTTTGTTTTGATATAAGATGTTGTGTTCCAGTAACAGTAATTGTTTTTGGTCCTGTTTATCCATTCCCTTGTGATTTCCTTCTGAAAATTGGGTGCTTTTGTTTGTATTGTTGCTTGTGTGATAGATGAAACAAATAAACTATGTTTAATGTCAACTGATTCAAAAAAGCTCCTCTCTAATCTCACCCTTGGAAGGAATGTTTGAAGATAACACTCAGAATCATCAGAATGTGGATTTTAATTGATCATAGGGAGGAGAATGAATAACATGCTTTTCTTCGGCTTCTGATAATTGATAAAGAAGTTAGTTATTATAGCTATTTTGATAATTTTATTGAATAAGTTTGTATAGCAAAATTTTAGTCATTTGAATTGGATAATAACTGTTCAATGCACAGATTTTATCATGCTAGTTCAGATGCTTTTTGAACTTGGCTTTAACTAAAAGTTTTATATGATGTTGACTAGAAACATAAATTGAGTTTACTACTACACATGTGTGGAGTGTAAGTGTTGATATTTCCTTATCTTATTTGTTATCAGTTTTAATGTGTTCTTTGCGGCTTTTATTTGTATGTGAAAATTCTAAAATATCTTCAATTTCCTAACTAATTTAAGGTGCTAAAAATGACATGCTTTAAAGTTTCTCAAATAAATTTGTACTCATAAGGTCTCAAATTTCTGTATAATTTGTTCTTACTTTTGGTTAATGATTTGGACCCTTTCTTCCGGGTGTAAAAATTCTGAAATTGTGTTTGACTCTGTGTTCTCGATTTTCCTTTGTTGTTTGTAGATTTTATTCCGAGCTGAAAATGCTGGAATAATTACAATAACACAAAGTGTAGTATTTGTGAGTTCAAATCAGTTTAACAAAAACTTAGTGGCTTCGATTAGTCACTTGAATTGGATACTGCCTAGTTAGTGAAATGACATGCTTTCAAATTTCAGTTTTTTATATTTTCTCATTCAAAGATTTCAAGATTCTTTTTGTTCTTTGTTATAAGTTTGGGTGTATTCTTCGGATTTTTAATCTTGAGTTTGAATATGCTAAAAGCTTTTCAAAATAAGTGAACAAGTGCGATTTTAATCTTGTGTCTTTTTATTTTGATTTGTGCTGATTTTTGTTAAAAAAATATTTTATACTTCATAGATGATGATATTGGCTTTATTAGAAAATCATATTTTTAGTTTGTGATTTGATGCAATTCTTTATTTTCTTCTTTCTCTGTTTTACTGATGTGCTGGTTTTTATCTTCTTGGCTATTTATTTAGAAATACGCATTTTATTTTTTCTTTTCTGAAATAAAATTAGTAACAAAATTAGGTTGATTTGTATTATTATTCACCAATTAAATTTTACATCGATGTTATTTGGATTTAGTTATTTTTTTTTTGAAATTTGGGATACAATTTTATTAATTTTTTTACAAAAATGTGATTTATAACAAAAAAAAGATAAGTACATGCTAATTTTTTTCTCGATTTTGTTTGTCATTCTTTTGAAATAAGATGAGCAAGTGTTTATCTTTTTTTGGTTATCCTACAGTGCTTGAATTTGTACTTGAGTTGTTCACATATTCATTTTTTATAATTCTCCCACACAAAGAAATTGAGAGCCAAATATATCTTTGTACCTTTTTTGTTTTTAGTTTTTTTTTCTTGTGTGTTATTGGTAACTAGATTTCGTTTGTATAATAATTAGATTGTGAAAAATAATTAGTATACTGCTCTATAAAGTGCTGTTGGAAAATTTTGGAAAATGTTGATGAGTGATACATTTTTCTTTTGGTCCAATTTTAGATGCTAGCTTTCTTAAGTTGTTTTATGAAAAGTCGTCGTGTATTTTCTTACTATTCTGCGTTTTGTTCTTTGTTTGATCCGCTCATTTTTAAGTTTTTATTTGCTTGGTTTTTACTTTTAGAAATACTCCTTATTTATTTAATTTTTAATCCATAAATACTTTTGGCTCGAGATTTTGTTATAGTTGTCAGAAGATTAATTCAAACTTTTTTTTCCATTCCTTTTCATTGTCTTTGTTTGTTGAGTAATGAACATTGTGTTATGAGAATCAAATATTACAACTTCTCAAATTAGTCAGATGATTTCTTTGAAGTTTCCGAGGTTAGGATTATTGGATTGATCAATTTGTTGGGTTGGTCAGACCACTTTTCAAACAGCTTTAAGCTTATAAACCGATTGAGCTAATGAGATTCGTAATCTTGGAGTTGTCTGGAGAATGGCCTGAGCAGTTGGACTATTTAGCTATCAAGCTTATGTTGATTCTTTTTTTTTTTTGAGAAGTCTGAGTATTTGATTCTGTTGTCATATCTTTGTAAATAAAATTAGTAAAAAATTTATCCCTATTTATTACTCTCTTTTGTTTATATCTTCATTCCTTGATTGTATTTTCTTTTTTCTTGAGCATAATTTTTTAACTTTATTGATGGCCACTTTGTTTTTTGGTATTTAACTACATAGATAATTAGCTTGTGTGTATCTTTATTGGAAATATGATATAATTTTTATTGGAAATCTAATAATATAGGAAGCCTAATAAAATAATTATGTCTATACTAGAAGGTGTCCTCATCTAAGTCTACCACTCTTGAATCTATGCATAGGTTTTCATTTTATTTTGGTTCTCCTTTTTCTCTTTGTTACTTCATGTTCTTTTTGTTATCTTTCTCGTATCTCTCATCCTCTCTCTTGCTGTTAGCTCTCAATTTATATAGAGGATAACTTAGGGTTAATATAGTTTACTATTTATACACCTTATTTGTATATCAATTGTTGTTAGCTTAGGGCCTATATATATAGGATTATTTAGTGGGGTCCGTAAATATCTTTCGATTGATATCTAAGGTCAATCAATATCTTTCAAATCTCTATCTTGCTTTTTTTTCCCCTCCAAAAATAAGGAATCTATGTATTTCGAAATTCAAATTACTCAAATGATGTGTGTTTATAAATAAAGGCAGAACCCCTTGATCATGTCACATTTTTCTCACATTCATGTTGTCATAGTATGTGTTTTAGTTGTTATTTTATTGACTGAAATCTGTTTTCTCTTTCATCCCTTTAATTGCATTTCAAGATGAGAACTGTCATGGATATGGTTAATAAGATTAATCCTGAGAAGGAAGCATAGAACCTCAAAGTTAGGGTGATTAGGCTTTGGACTGTTCCTATTTTCACTGGTCAGCTTCTCCCAAATTTCATGGAGATGATTTTGGTTGATCAATATGTGAGTTATAGTAGTCTAAATCTATTAAATTTTTTTGGCTGTTTATTTTTTGTATTTAGATGTATTTCTCTTTATCTTTTTTATATCGAGATCTCAAATTTTGTTTCATTTAAATTTATTTTTCTCTTTATTCCATTTGTCATTTATCATATATTTGTTATAATTTGTGTTGATTGGTAGGGGTGCAAGATACAAACTACTTTTCGGAAGACTATAATTTATAGGTTCAAAGAACTTTTCTGTAAGGGTATATATAAGTAGAACTGGATTGCAAGTTATAGTTGAGAAAAACATACCCATTTGCAATTTAAAAGGCACCACATAACAGGTACTGGATTGCAAGTTATAGTGGCACACAATATACTTAATTGATTGCCCTGATATTTCATATTGTGGCTTGAAATGTATACCTCGACTTCTAATATTTTTTTTACCTTTCATTCTATACATAGAAATGGGATAGTGATCACATTGCCATGGCTTCTGAATTGAAAATCTTAAAAGATATACCCAAGTTCGCAGTGATGTTTAATGGCACTATGTTTATTGACAATCTTTTAAAAGATCTTGGAAAGTTTGAGAAGAAAAACGATGATCAGAAATTTAAAAATAAGAAGAGAACAAATATGGAGACATCAAATCAGTTGTCAGATAATGAGAGAAAGAGAAGTAAGCATGAATTGATCTCTAAGACAAAAGAGGAGGTAATTTTTATATATAAATGATAAATTACATATTATGATTGTTCTGGTTATTTTTGAGATAAGATTGAATTGATGCTTTTTATAGGTTGAAGCTGAGTACAAGGCTACATCGTTTGCCCCAAATGTTACGGAGAGAAGACATGCAATCTGAAACACTCTCTTCTGTCTTTTTGAAACACACAATGCATTCTATAGCAATTAGGTTTGTATTTATATAATACATTTGTGTATTTGTATTACAGTGAGGCACCATTAGTTGTTGGATTGATAGGGGGTGATAATTTTTTTTTATTATTTAATATTTAAAATCCGAAAAAAGAAACCTGTTTTTCTTGAAAAAATATTAATTATTAAAAAATTTTAATTTTGAGACGTCTAGACGTGTTTGAGAAGTGCAATAGATAAAATAACTTTTTGAGTAAAGGACAAATCCGTCCCTGACCTTTTTTTTGCGGACATTTTCGTCCCCGAGGATTGGAAAATACTTTAATGTCCCTGACCCCTTGAAAAAGTGGACATATTTATCCCTCCGTTAGAGTCGCTCCGTTTACCCTGACGGAAAACGGTGACGTGGCTCCCGTGGTGCTGACGTGGCCCCCGTGGCGCAGACGTGGCCGTTATGGCCTGCCACGTTGGATGGGCTTTTGAAAATAGGACGTATTAGTCCCCAGGGACCAAAACGTCTTCGTTTCTCCCCACCCCCAATCTATGAAATCCTATGAGCCCTAATCCTTCAAATGCAGTGTGAAGGTGAAGCGGATGAAGGAAGAAAGGGAGCATTCCAACTCATGGCATCCGACGGAGCTCGGCCCCAAGTCTGACGGCCAGACCATCGAGTGGCTCCTCCGCCAGGCCGAGCCCTCAATCATCGCCACTACCAGAACCAGAACCACTCCCGCCAGCTTCTCCGTTTCCGTCTCCGTACGCGGCGGTGCTGGCTCTCTCTCTTCTCCTTCCTCAACCTTCGCAGCGTCTTCGCTCGACCACAAGCCCTTGCTGGCTCCCAATCCCTTCATACTCGGCAAGCACATACGCACCGACGACGACACTTCCGCCAAGGCCGACAGCGTCTTCGTGGGGCCCGCCATAGGGTCCTTAGTAGGCCTCGGAGCTCCCGCGGGGCTCTGGGCCCTCCCGGCTAGGCCCGATTTTGGTCAAATTTGGAGTTTCGTAGCGGCTGCTCCTCCGCTGGAGATGGTTGTGCAGTCGGCGGCGGTGTCGGTGTCTCAATAGCAACAAGCTTCTTTGTTCGTTCATCATCGGCATCAGCAGCAGCAACAAGCCATGGGAGAAGCTTCGGCGGCGAGGCTAGGAAATTACCTTTCTGGACATCTGAATTTGCTGGCTTCTAAGTCGGGAGGGCCCGGAAAATTTTAGGTTTAGGACTCTTTTGTTTTTAGTTTTTTTAGTGGAGAAGTCCATGAATTCAATTAGGATTTGTTTTAAGTTATTTATTATGATGATGATGATGAATTGCTGCAAATTGAGGCTCGAAGCGGTTTTCAGAACCTTGATCATCAGTGTTTGCTGTGTGCAAGTGCAAATGCAGCTTGAAAATTCATAATGTTGGTTGTGATTAAAAGAAAGTAAAGTTCTCCAAGTTGGAGAGACTAATAAGCTTTGTAATGATAATGGGATTGCATTATTGGTTGCTTGGTTTTTGAGTTTTTCACTTACTCTTGTCCATCATGTCCTAAATCCTAATGGAGTGTACAAGTTTGGTTGTTGTTGTAGCCAACTCAAGTGCAACTAGTAGATTTAGTGTTAATGGTGGTCAAGCTCAACTCAACTTTGTTTCCAATTTATTGGAGTACACAACTCAACACAACACACCACACTACATTCCAATTCCTGTGAAAGAATTCATGTGTTGTTCTTGTTAATCATATGGGTTTTGGCACAGCTTGATGGATGGTGAGTGGTGTGGTGAGTAGTCAATGCTATCCTCTCTCTCAATCTCTCTATTTCTTTCACTTTCACATGTATTGTTCTTGTTAATGATATGTTCTTGTTCATCATGATGTTGTTTTCTGAAGTCACTATAATGTGGGTGAAAGACCAGTGTTTTTTGAGGTTACAGAATTTCATAGATTGGGGGTGGGGGAGAAACGAAGACGTTTTGGTCCCTGGGGACTAATGCGTCCCATTTTCAAAAGCCCATCCAACGTGGCAGTCCGTAACGGCCAGGTCAGCGCCACGGGAGCCACGTCACCGTTTTCCGTCAGGGCAAACAGAGCAACTCTAACGGAGGGATAAATATGTCCACTTTTTCGAGGGGTCAGGGACATTAAAGTATTTTCTAATCCTCAGGGACGAAAATGTCCGCAAAAAAAAGGTCAGGGACGGATTTGTCCTTTACTCTAACTTTTTTTATTAAATAACTTTTTTAATTTTTGGATTACTCATGCTATCTTTTTTAATTTTGAGCCTTCTATTTCTCGATTTTTAAAAGATATACTTTTATGCCTTTGGAATAATAAAATATTTCTGTTGTAAAAAGTGAAAAGACTTATAAAATTTAATATTTCAATTCCAACTGCTACCGTTCATATTTGTCTTTTTTTGTCACAGTCAAATTGAGTTTCAAATTCACTTGTGTGTTGTAAGTAACAATTCATTAAAAAAATTTAACCCATTTTAATGAAAATTTATACACTGAACTTCTATCTGAATTTACTTTTGTTGTCATACACAATGGTTAAGGTTAAAAAAGAATATAAGAAATAGTAATTGAGTTTTTGTGATTGTGACTTTATGTAGTCCCAATTCAATGCAACAATAATTTAGAGTAAAAATATTAAGAGTAAAAAATTTTTTTATTATCATTTTAATTCCAAATAATCTTTAAGTTAATACGGCTGAGTGAGCCATAACTTTGTAACTTTTATTGTTTTTTATATTCTTTTTTTCACGTTCACTATTCTACATGTTTTATAGTACTTGAATTTGTTGTTTCAAGTGAAATGATTGTTTGAGTTCGCTGTTTCGGGTGAAATGAGTGTTTTTGGCCAAGATGAATGTCTGGAAATCTACTAAGTTTCCTCTGAAGACTTCGTTGTTGAAAACTTAATACTACACCTGCTGCTATTTCGGTTAATAAATAGCAAACATTTATTAGTTTTTGATCATATGTATTGATAGTTGGATATTAGAGTATGGTAATTACAGTAAAATATTATTTGTTGTATCAAGGAAGGGTATAAATTAGGACTGTGGATAAAAAAAATTCATCATGGTAAATTTTGGCAAAAGATATTTTTTGTCCATGCATTGCACATATTCCAATGAAGAATAGAAGAGAAAGCAAAAAAAAAAAAAACCAAAAAACGTCTTCTATAGTGCGCTCTCTCTCATCTAAGTTAGAATTTTGATTAAAAGGTAGTGGTTGAGAGATTTGTAGGAACAAGTTGAAGTTGGACAAAAGAATTTTTACACTTATCGTTCTTCTTCTTTCTTTGATCTTGAAAAATAACAAGTTTGATGAGATATTCCAAATATCCATTCTTTTTTTTTTCTCTTTCTTTGATCAACATTTAAACAGAATAAAGGGTCAAAGCAGTAATTTTTTTCAAATTCTTAAATTCTTCATCTTTTTATGCATTTGGCCCTCTCTTTCTGATACTCTTTTTAATAGACCTTTATTAGCATAAAAAATGACAACTTATATTTTTGTAAAATAAATTTTTTATCCAATATATAAATTATTTTAACATGATAAATCAAAGAATTTTTTTAATATACATAAATTATATTGGTTATGATTCTTATTTATGTTTATCTTTTGAATTGTATTGTTTATATTTTTAAGTTGTATTCGCATAATTTATAAAATTGAATAAGATACAATGTACTGTGAGGCAGAATCTGTATAACTATTTTAAGAAGTGCTCATCAAAATGAATGTTTCGAAAAACATGAATACTTATGCAAACTATGAGAAATTAGAAAAAGATACTTGTGTATTTTGAGTTGTTATAAAGTAAATAAATCTATTACATTTAATTAAAAATTCAATACACTAAATTACTTTTAGTAACGTAAAAAGATCAAAACAGAAAACATAAATTTTCAACCCGTGCATTGCACGGGACTTCTGCTAGTATATATATATATATATATATATATATATATATATATATTTTAAAACATAAATATTAAAAATAAATTCATAATGTCATTTCTAGATTTATAACATTATTCTTTTTTAATTATATATTTTTATTTTTTTTACAAAATTATTCACCGTCTTTATGAATCTAACAAAAATAAATATGAGGATGTTGATATAATAAATAAAGATTAAAAGTAATTTAAAAAATATATATAATTAAAAAATAGTATTATTAATTTAGAAATGATGTTATCATTATTTAAAAAATATATAAATTATCTTTTTTTCTCTTTCATATGTAATCGTATTTAGTATGCGGCTTTAAGAAATTTTGAGAAATTACATGTAAAAAAAATTGTATACATGTTTATTTTTGTTAATTAAATATTATTTTTATTTCACTAAAAAATTTTATGAATAATAAAAAATATTTTTGTTTTTTTTTTAATTTGTAAATATTTAATAAAATTTAGTATTTACTTTAACAAGAACATAATTAAAAATACAAAAATATTAAATATACACTAAAATCAACTACTAAATATATTTATGGTTTAATTTATTTTCAATGTGTATTTATATTCTAGTATGTATTTTATACTGTCGGCTGACTTTGATGGCTGATTTTGGTGTACAAGCATTACAAGAGAGGCGTGAAATGGCGGCAGTTTTTTCTTGATTAGCGGCGGTTTTAAACCGCCGCGAAATCAACGGCCGGCGGCTCATCAGACCGCCAAGGATATTGGTGCCGGCACTAGGTTTGGTGGCGGTTTTAGCAACCGCCGATATAACCGCCACTACAAAGAGCATAATGGGGATGAGGATGAACATCTTAGCATTTTTTCGTTATGATCTATACACGCACATAAGTCCCTCTCATTTAATGATTCCAGTTCCAAAAATAGTTTGCACAATCCATGACCGATTCATTCCTCTCATAATGATAATGACCGTTTTTTCATTTATCTACCAATACTATCAATTTCAATACATAGCAGCCATTAAAATAAGAAAAAGTGGTACCTTCAAATCCAAAGCTCTAAACAGCAGCAATTAACTAAAATTAATGACAGATATAGATAAATTCTTTTCAAAATTCTAAACCAAGAATGAAAACAAGAAAAAAAGATCAGAATGGAAGAATGCACCAGTGACAGGGGAGAGGCGGTGATGGCCGAGATTGGCGCACTGTGGAGGAGGGTGTCACGGTTTCAATCGAGGAGATGGGAAACTTCGCAGCCGGTGGGAGAAGCTCGGATGGCAGCTGCGCGTCTCGACAACCTGGGGCAGAGGTTGGAAATTTTGCACACCGTGGATGAGGGACTTTAGGTTTCAGAAATTGCGGATGAGAGGCAAAAGCTCGACGCCAGATAAAAGACGATGGATCGGCAGCAGTTGGGCACGGTATTGCAGCGATGGCGGTGTTTCGCGCGCTACCCAGCTCCCTTCGCAGGTAATTTGGCAAAATTGGGGGAAATTAATTAACTATGATAAGGTAAAAAAAGTGTATGAGATAAAAAGGGGGTAAACAGAAATTGAATTATCATTCGATCCTCATCTGTGACGTTTCCAGATGCTAGTATGGGTGGTACACCTTTTACTCACGTATCTAGCTCCCAAGTATTGCATGAATGTAGCACGCAGATGTTTGCTGATCTTGCTACCACTACTTTCACCATGGATTTGGACGATCAGCTGGCTGGGCCACAGTTCTATATAAATTTTGCTGAGATCATACGGGGTGATGATGTTCATCAGTACCAGAGTTCGATCCCAGGAGGTCCGTCCAAGCCTCCAGAGTACAGGCCACAGCCAGCAGATGTGCCGTCCCAGGTTCTTGAGTCCTAGCTGCCGGTCGACCTGAATGAGCCCGCAGGCAGTCCGTACGACACTTGGTTTGGCATAGGGGGGAGGATGCCGCCATTTGCATTTGGAGTTGGGCTATAGGATGCTCCACACGGAGATCGGTGAGCGACCAGAGTTAGGCGTCCGACTCGATGTGGCACAAGCTCGCACCTACTTGGTCCATTTGGGGGCGACCATGATGATGATGGTGACCAGCATTATCGCCCATTGTGTTACTTCCGACCGTTATATTTGTATGAATTATGACTTATTTATTTTCTGTTAGTTTTAATGACTTGTGCCAGTTATATTTGTATGACTTATTAACTTATTTTGTGTTAGTGTTAATACCTAGTGGCTATTATTTTTGTACGACTTATTGCTTATGACGATTACATTTGTATGAATTCATGCATTTTGCATCATTAGTTGTTACTATTACACTGGTATTCATGGTTTTTTATAGTGAGCCACTCTCCTCATAATCCGCTACAAGGTGTAGCGGACTATGTTTTGTGCCAGTTTGTTCATAAATCGCTACAGGGTGTAGGGATTATATGAAATCAGCCTCTCAACGTAATCCAGGACAGGGTGTAGCGGATTACGTGTATTTAGAATCCGCGTTAGGGTGTCGCGGATTACATACAGTTGGAATTGTTGCATTTTCGTCTGCAGTTTCACAATGTTGCATTTGCATAAAAGTTTTCCCAACTTATTTTATTTGTGTGAATTGTCCATATTTAAATGTATTTTTTTTATCATCAATAATCCATAATATCAAAATAAAAAAATAAATATTCATAAAAAGCTACCAATGATTTTATAAAATCCGTAGCATTGGTTATTTAAAAAAGTTTATGTTTTAATATTCATATTGAATTATTAATCAATTTATTTATTTCAAAGAAGATTGAAATATATCATAATAATTTTATTTCAAAAATTTTATATTAGTAACTTCAACCAACTAAAAATAATTTATTCAAATTAATAAATTATACCAATCACAAATAGTTAAACAAACACAAGAATTGAAGCAGGCAGGTAAAAAAAATTCAAAAAAACAAAAAATTGGGTCCAGTATAAAAAAATTGTATCATGTCCAAAATAAAAGGAGTTTGTTGCAAAAAATTACACATTAATTACTACCTTACTAATCAAAATAAAATTAAATTGAGATGAAAAAACTGTTTACAAAAGACAAGAAACATCACGTTACAAAGTCACGTATTACTCTCCTAAATTTGACACCAAAATTTAATATATTGTGCTGTTTTTTCTATAAGCATCACAATTTTCTTTATAAATTATTTACAAGGAGATCTTTTTTCCCTATTCTCATTCTCACTTAATCATGATACGTGTTTCAAATATTTATGATATAAAAAGTTTAAGTATTATTTAAAAGATATTAGTTTATATTTTTAGAATATTTTAATTTGATATATTTTAATTTTGTTTATTTAATTACTAAATTGGACCTTACATTTTTTGGCTTAGATTTTTTATATTTTAACCTAATAAGAGGTTATAAATACCTCATAAACTAGGATAGTGGTAGTATAGAATGACTTAGAGGTTTGAAAACCTTTTTTGGATTTCGTGATGAAACCATGGTGTGAACAATTAAGGTTAAGGAATCCCTCTCTTGTTGCATCGAGAAATTGGGTAGACGGTTGAAGAATCCCTTCGATTCAATTCCCAAACTATGATGTTGACAAGTTAGATTGAGGAGTTCCTTTCTTGTTGCGTTAAGAAATTGGGTAGAAAGTAGAGTGATTCTATTTGTATTCAATTTCAACCTATTCTTTTTATTTTTATTTCAATTACAATTTATCTTTTCTATTCGATTTCAATTCTTGTCTTATTTATCCTTTTATTTCTTTATCATTTGGTATCAAAGTTCAGGTATTGAATTAATTCTTATTAATCTATATGTGTTCTTCTTTTATCATAAAAAAAGAGTCCAGTATCTGTCGTGTCTTTCTTTAAGTTCTTGTGTTCTTGTTTTTCGTTTACATTTTATTATTGTTAATTTTATTATTTTAAAAAAAATAAAAAAGCACACAATGAAAAAAAAAAGAAAAAAAGAAAAGTATAAAAAAACAAAAAAATTATCTTCTTTGTAATTATTGTCCTTTTCATATACTATTTTTCTACCTACAAGATTCGAGGACGAATTTTTTTTGAAGAGGAAGAGAAGGACAATTGAGGTTGATGAGTCCCTCTCTTGTTACATCGGGGAATTGAGTAGAAGGTTGATGAGTCCCTTCAATTCAATTCCCAAACTATGGCGTTAAGAAAATGATAAAGAAATAAAAGATAAACAAAAAGATAAGGATTCAAACTTAATAAAAAAAGATACATTGAAATTGAATAGAAACAAAAAAGATATATTGAAATTGAATACAAAAAGAATCACTTTACTTTCTACTCAATTTCTTGACGCAACAAAAAAGTGACTCCTCAACCTAACTTGTCAACGCCATAGTTTGGAAATTGAATCGAAGGGACTCCTCAACATTCTATCAAATTTCTCGATGCAACAAGAGAGGGACTCATCAACCTCAATTGTCCACACCATGGTTTTATCACGAAACCAAAAAAAAATTTTCAAACATCTAAATCATTCTATACTACTACTACCATCCTAGTTTATGAGGTATTTATAACCTCTTATTAGATTAAAATATAGAAAATATAAACCCACAAATGTAAGACTCAATCTAGTAATTAAATAAACAAAATCAAAATACATCAAATTAAAACATTCTAAAAATATAAACTAATATCATCTAAATAACACTTGAACTCTTCATATCACGAACATTTAAAACACGTATCATTCTCCTCTTCAAAAAAGATTCGTCCTCGAATCTTTTAGGTGGAAAAAAATAGTATATGAAAAGGACAATAATTACAAAGAATATAATTTCTTTTTTTTTTCTTTTTGTTTTTTTCTCTTTTTTTGCACTTTATGCTTTTTTTATTTTTTTTAAACAATAATGAAACGTAAATAGAAAATAAGAACACAAGAACATAAAGAAAGACACGACAGACATTGAACTCTTTTTTTAATTGATAAAAGAAGAACAAATATAGATTAATAAGAATTAATCTAATACATGAGTTCTAATACCAAATGATAAAGAAATAAAAGGATAAACAAGACAATAATTGAAATTGAATAGAAAAGATAACTTGTAATTGAAATAAAAACAAAAAGGATAGATTGAAATTGAATACAAAAAAATACTCTATTTTCTACCCAATTTCTTGACGCAATAAGAAAGGGACTTCTCAACCTAACTTATCAACGCCATAGTTTAGGAATTAAATCGAAGAGACTCTTTAATCTTCTACCCAATTTCCCGATGCAACAAGAGATGGATTTCTCAACTTCAATTGTCCATACCATGGTTTCATCACGAAACCAAAAAATGAGTTTTTAAAAACCTCTAAATCATTCTCTACTACTACTACGCTAGTTTATGAGGTATTTATAACCTCTTATTAGGTTAAAATATAGAAAACCTAAGTCCACAAACATAAGTTTAATCTAGTAATTAAATAAACAAAATTAAAATACATCAAATTAAAACATTCTAAAAATATAAATCAATATCTTTTAAATAATATTTAAACTCTTCATATCACGAACATTTAAAGTACGTTTCAGATGATTTTTGTCCCATCCTCATTTCCATATTTGGGTATTTCTATGGATATTTATGTTTATAAATTTTATTGACTCATTGTCATCTCTGTATGAGAGTAATTATTGTAAAAAATCATTCTGATTTATGAAGTATTTTAAAATATGTAAAGGATTTGTGAGACTACCAGTAATTAAATTATGGTTGAAAAATAAAAATCTAGTTTTAAGTAATTAAATGATACGCTCAGTTTTCAAATATTATAAAAAGTAGATGTCGAAATTTGTAAAATAATACATTTTTAAATATGTTATATATATATATATAATTATTAAATTAATTATTGATATAAAATATATATTAAAAATAAATTAAATAGTATAATTTTTTTTTAAGCTGATCTGTACAAAAACACACAAGTTCAAAGGAAGACTTATCTACTTTGATAATTTATTTATCTCTTAGAAAATGAATTTGGATCTAAATGGTTGAGCTAATTTACTATGTCTACATGACTACATGTCTTTTCAGGCTCAATTTTATCGAAATGGAACCTATACGTGTGCTTTTCTTAGATATGGAAGCATGGGGGACTAGACGTATATGTGGGACAGCTTTTTGTCAGTGTCACAGAGAAGAACTCGGACCGTGCGTTTTCTTTGTTTATAAATTTTGCCTATCAAATCGGACCGTCCGATTTGTATGCTAATGAGAAATAAAATTTGGGGTGCTATAAATCGGACTCTCCGTGTTACCTTAACGTGGTTTTTTAATATGCAATGTAGTACAAGTCGCATGGTCCGAGTTCCATGCTTTGATTTTGAAAAGAACTCGGACCCTCCGTTTTGAGTACAGATAGAAATTGTTTTGGTGAACTGAGAGCTGGAATCACATGGTGAATGAAATCGGACTGTCCGTGTGGGTGGTGTCAACTCGCAGGGTCCGAGTTGTTCCCTCCTAACACCACAAACATGTTAAGCACACCCCTTCCCCATAATGGAGTCCAGCACGTACTCTAGCGCCATATGTAAATTAAAAAGCGGTCTTTTTATAGGTCTAATTTTTTTTTTTTATAAAAACAAGTTTAATATGTCATTATTTATTTATCTATACAAAACATAATAAAATTTATATAAAGAAATGAACGAAAATTAGTAGTTGTTTATCGTGGACCCCTAGACATAAGCTTAGTCCACCTTTCACTGACAGACAATAAAATATATGGTATTGGACTGCATGAGCTCGGTCCAATAATGTTAAATCCGGTGTAGGTGGTCTCACTCATGCAGATTGGACCGATCTAGATACCAGTCTCCAAAATTTGTATCCAACCCGATTTGAAAATGCTAAATGTCACCCCTGCTTCGGTTATCACCACCCAGTTGATAAACCAACCTAACCATGAAGGATAACTTCCTACCGTGTAAGAGAATAACAAGTATGATTTTTAGAAGTTATGTTTATTTTTAAAACAGAATAAAATATAATAAGATATTAAAAATAAAATATAAAAAATAAAGATATAAAATTTTGTGTTTTTATATTTTATTTGATGATAAATTAAAATAAATTATAAAAATTTAATTTATTTTTATTTTTTTTATTCAAAAAATTTAAAACGAAAAAAATAATTATAAAAAATTAATAAAAATAATAAAAAATATAAAATAAATTGTGTTTTTTGTTAGTATTTTCGTGTTTTTTCTATTAGAATGGACACAAAATACACTTATTTAGTGTTTTTGGACATAATGTCTATGTTTATATTTCTCTGTCAAATACGATTGTGTCCTTGGATCTCCATCTAATATCTTGTCTTTGTAAATAATACAGTCTAAAAAATGTCTAAGTCTTGTGTTGTCACTATATAAATATTTCAACACTCAAGTATTTTTTTCAAATTCAATCTCGTTTTAAACCTATTTAAATCATTGCTGACTTAGGTATTGAAGTCCTATGTAAATACTTCTTACTATTGTCGAGGTGAAGATATCGAATAAACTATCATTCCAGCGAACAAGTCGAAATTCTCACTAAAAAATATTTGGACTTTACATCTAAACTCAAATTCACCTAGGTTTTAGGTAATATCTTGGAACAATTATTATTGTTGTTGTTACGTTACTTATTATTATTATTATTATTATTATTATTATTATTATTATTATTATTATTTAAACCTTATATGTTATTATTATATTTATTGTTATTATTATTTGTTGTAGTTATTGTTATTTATTTATTTATTTATTTTTTCTTTTTCTTCGTGTTTGCTGCGTTTTCTTCAATACACCGCTGCGTTTCTTTTTGCTATGGCAACTGAAGAAGAAGATCACTATAGCACGCTGCTGTACTTCGTCGCATTCTTCGTATTTGTGACTTCTTCTTCAACACACCGCTGCGTCCTTTTTCGCGTCCCTTTCCATCAGATCGCCATGGCACGTTGCTGCTTCTCCTTTTGTCATGGTAGTATCTCGTTGCATTTTCTGTTAGTCGCTGCTTCTTCTTCAACACAATGTTGCATTTTTTCCGCATTTTCTCTACTATGGCAGCACTTCGCCACTGCGTCCGCTTCCGCATAGCAAAGAAGACCCTTCCGTTATAACGAAGAAGAAGAAAACTCTATGTCATCATTGGAACTCTCTTTGAACGGTTACATCAGTTTTTTCTTCTCACTATGACGTCATCTTTTATATGATTGGGTATTTTGTTAAATTTTAAAATTTTTTAAGAGTTATTTTATAAATAACAAAAATTAAATATTATTTTATTAGTGCTAAAATTTTTTAAATATTAATTTGATATTTATTTTTTATAAATTTATTATGTTAATATTCAATTAACATTATTCGGTATGTTATGAATTGTGATGCCACTTAACATGATATATTGACAAAAGAAAAGTGATAGCAGGACGAATTTAATTAAAAAACTTTCTAAAACTAATTTGAAGAACAACAATTTTGTCGAAACAAATTTTACCATTTATTCATATTAAAATAATTTCAAATGATAAAATTATTTTTTAATAAAATAAAATAAAGAATATATACCTATTTCCTAAGAAAGTTATTCCCATGTCTGTTGGTGCTGAAAGCCCTGCACCAATTGGGGAGTCGGTTGTTGGACTGTGGAGGTCGATGTGACTTTTGAGGTAATGAAATATTAAAAACAAAAATAAGAAAAAAAAAAAAGATAAGGACTAAGGAGTTGAAAGTGGAGAGAAAACACAGGAACTATTTTGTTTCACTAATATTCCGTAATCCACTTGCAAGTTGGTGGTGCTGATCGTTTCACCTTCTCTCACAATCAACGCTGCACAAGAAATCAATGGAGCTCACACCGCAGCAGCTAAGCCAATACAACGGTACAGACCCATCCAAGCCCATATACGTCGCCATAAAGGGCCGAGTCTTCGACGTCACCGCCGGAAAGTCCTTCTACGGCCCCGGCGGCCCCTATGCCATGTTCGCCGGCAAAGATGCCAGCAGGGCACTCGCCAAGATGAGCAAGAACGACGAAGACGTCTCCCCTTCCCTCGACGGCCTCTCCGAGAAGGAGATCGGCGTCCTCACCGATTGGGAGAACAAGTTTCAGGCTAAGTATCCCGTCGTTGGCCGTGTTCTTAACTAATTTCATCGCTATTTTGTTGTCGTTGTTGTCGTGTTTGAAACCCTAATTATGCCGTTTATAATGTTTGTGTTGTTGAGTGCGCTTTGACATGAAAAATTTCCGCTATCATAATAACAATAAAAGCCCTTTCTCTGTGTGTATTGCATATTTGCATGATGTATCTAATGTTAGGTTTTGCAGTTTTTCTTGCTCCTCTGTGGTTTTTGATTCTTTGATTGCAAAATTGGTAGTTTGATTATGGTTTGTTGAATCCATTTGTGCCTTTAATTTTGTCAATTGATTATGTTTCAATGGCTGGTGAAGTATGTAAATTCTGGAAGTGAAAACTGAAATATTGCTAAGATTGGCGTCATTAATTTGATTGCTGTTCGAAAGGGGAAAGTATTAATTATATCAAATGAGAGAGATTAAGACAATCTAATGATCTAGCTTCCGTCCCTTTACTTGTTCTTCAAAAACACATACCAATCTGCCTCTGAAAAACTCGAGTCAGATTCAAATTCAGTACCATTTTGATAAAAATTTAAGTGTGATGTTTAGCACTTTCGAACGTATCTGAGACCATTTTGCGGTATAGAAAATAGTGATCCAAAACGCTTCCCAATTGAGGGTATAAGTTAATTGCTCTGCGATCTGCACAGTCATTTTTAAGGTAGAGTCTAAATAAGACATATTGGAGAATAAATAGAAAATATCATCCTCCTAGATGATAAGATCATGTTAACAATCTTCACATGATATATCGAGCTAAAGCTCAATGTGTTAGAAGATCAGATCATCACCTAGATCATTCAATAATTTGTGGGTGGAAAAGTGCAGTTGATTTCACGTAAAGTAGTGAGAGCCGTTAAATAATTTGAACTGATTTGATTAAATTTTTATCTAACAATTTTCAGGTATCGACTTCACGTGAAATCGACTTTACGACTTCACGTGAGTTTTTATCTAATTTGTGGTATATGATCGCAAAGATGACCAAACTTTACAGCAGTGACACTTCGGCTAGCAGCAATAACTATTAACTAGTGCCATTGATTCATGCAAACAGATTTATTACTCTTTTGCCACGCTTAGGAATTTGTATTGGGTTCTACTCAACATTGGTACCCCTATAGCTTGCAATATCAGCTTCAGCTTTAAATATATGAATGCATCTGTCAACGGCTAAACTTATATAAAAATGAGAGAACTAATTGCAGAAGAAAATCATTCATTTATACTTGTTTCAAAAGAACAAATATTTAATACGCGTGGTTAATTAAGCGGAATAAACACCTCAGTTGAATATCAATTTGAAATGCTTATGCAAACTCACATGTATTGTTCATTACTCCTCATTCATCTCTAAATTGCATTGCTTAGAACCTTAGCGTCCTTCAATTTGAAATAAGCATAATCATAAAAACAAAGCTATCCTTTTACATTTAAAAATAATAAAAGCATCATCTGTGCACATGTTGAAGATTTGGATTTGCATGACCGTTAATATCCACGTGTGCATTCGTAAATAGAGAAAAGTAGTTGGTGAGTTAGTGTTATATGACAGGCGTGTACTTTATCGTTGCTTTAATTTTCGCAAACCTCGTTTCGGACACAGTTGCCACCTTCAGCAACAAGATCTTCCTTTCAGACCTTTCTACCTTTTCTACTTATTTTACGTTATTTAATATTTGCGCTACGAAACTTCTTAAGAAGTCTCTAAAATTTTTCCTCCTGCTCATAATTGTAAGAGTAAAAGAAAAACAAATACTCTAATAACAAGAAAAATAGGCTCTCTTTATTTATTTATTTTTCTAGGAAACATCAAAGCACCCTTTTGTTAACTTACTGGGTCGAAATTTAGTTTAATGTGAGAACAAAAAGAATGCCAAATTCAGATCAGTTTTATAATAATTTTATATATAAAACATAATTTATAATTTATTTTTCACCTAATAGCTTTGCGATTATCCAGATTCATATGGTCTGAGTCAAAGCGATGCAACTTAGTGATGAAACTCAGTTCCATTCATAGTAATTTTGATTTCTCTATTTTGTTGTTTTTGTTCTTTTCCTTATTCTCATTCTAGATCCTCCACTGCCATACCACCAGGTCCAGGTCAACGCTTCCATATACATAGTGATTGGACATTGAAATCAGAAAAGAAAATAGTGGATGAATCTGGTCTTGTAACATATTAGCCTTTATCATCAAGAGAGATATAGTTATGCAACAAGAAGAGGAAAATCTGAAGGATCCCTGTGGTGAAGAAAAAGAAGGAGAAGAAGAAGAAGATGAAGAAAGGAAGAAGGGTAGTGTCTGGTGTGGTTGTATCTGCATCCCTGTGCATTGGTTTAAGATGCTATCAAGGGAAATGCATTGGAGCTTTGTGTTTGGTGTGATAATAGTTTATGGAGTGAGTCAAGGACTTGGTGGAGGCCTTTCTGGTGTTGGAACAAAGTATTACATGAAAGATGTTCAGAAAGTGCAGCCATCACAAGCACAGGTTTATGCAGGAATCACTTCCATTCCTTGGATTGTTAAGCCTTTGTGGGGTCTTCTTACTGATGTTCTTCCCATTCTCGGATATCGCAGGCGACCTTATTTCATTTTTGCTGGTATGTTTTTTATTAATAGTTAATACATTCTGTATTTTTGTTCAATTCAAATACATTACTTATTGATGAACTTTGTTCCACAGTTTTGAATCTCTCCAGTTTTCTTGGATCTCAGTCAGTTTATAAGTTTCTTATTGATGAACTAGTAGAGACAAAGATAAGACAGAAAAATCATGATGCTTGAAGTGGATTCAGATATATCATAGTGCAGATTTCTAAATGATTTTCTTTTGTTTTTTGGCTTGTCTTTCATTGTGACAGGTTTCATAGGAGTGATTAGCATGGTTCTATTATCTTTGCATGAAAACCTGCACATTATGTTGGCCATTTTGGCATTAACTGCTAGTAGTACTGGTGTGGCTATAGCTGATGTTACCATTGATGCTTGTGTGGCACAGAACAGTATCACCCATCCTTCACTGGCCGCCGACATGCAAAGTTTATGCGCCTTCAGTAGTTCTGTAGGAGCATTATTAGGATTCTCCATCGGTGGTATCTTTGTTCATCTCATAGGCCCTATGGTTAGCCTCTTGAAACTTAAAAAGTTTTCATTAATCTTGAGAAGGTTTTCTGGTTTTCAATGCACTTCATTGGTTATATACTAATGAAAAACCGTTTTTCTCAGGGGGTGTTTGGTTTGATGACAATCCCTTCTGGACTTTTAATTTTGCTTGGGTTTATGCTTGATGAGCCTTATATGCCTAACTTTGCCTACAAACAGGTATAATAATTAGCTTGTGTCGTTCATTTATTTTCAATTCAATGATATCCTAGCTAATACAACTATCTATATATAATTGTGTGTAGGTGAACCAAAAGTTTGTTGATGCTAGCAAGTCTATGTGGACAACATTGAAGAAGGATGATGTATGGAAGCCTTGTTTATACATGTATTTATCATATGCTTTGAGTCTGAATATCTTTGAAGGATTGTTCTATTGGTATACAGATCCAAAAGCTGGGCCATCTTTCTCTCAGGTAATTTGGTTAGGAATATTAATGATCGAGTAAACTACTATTTTTATCTACAAATATTAAAAATGTTGACAAATCTATTTATAAAAAAACAAAATTGACTTTGTACCTGTGAAGATGTGCTTTGATTGACAAAATTACCTAAATCCTAAAAAAAAAACAACTTTGGAGATTGTAATGGTGGTGGTAAAGAGAAGGAGGTGGCAATGGAAGCAGTGGTCGTAGTTGGGGATGAAAAAGAATTTGGGTGGTGGTAACAAAGAGTTGAGAGTGGGGTATGTTAAGTTAGGAAGAATAATTTAGGAATTTCGGATAACTTTTTAGGTTTTAGATAATTTTGTTGGCCGAAATTCATTTTTCATAGGTACAAAGTCAATTTTATTTTTTTATGGGTAAATTTGCCAGCCTTCTAAACATTCGTGGGTGAAAATAGTGGTTTATATGAAATTATACCATATCTAGAAGGTGATGCATATTCTCAATTGCCTTTGAGGCCCTTCTTTCTTTGCGCAGGAGACAGTTGGTTTCATATTCTCAATTGGTTCAGTTGGGGCCCTTTTAGGTGCATTACTATATCAGTATGCATTAAAGGATTATGCATTCAGAGACCTCCTCTTCTGGACTCAGCTAATATATGCATTATCAGGCATGGTAGATTTGATTATGGTGTTGAGATTGAACCTCAAGTTTGGTATACCAGATTACTTGTTTGTAATGATAGTTGATAGTGTTGCTCAAATGACTACTAGACTCAAATGGATGCCCATGCTTGTACTCAGTGCAAAGCTTTGCCCTTCAGGTATTGAAGGCACATTCTTTGCATTATTAATGTCCATTGATAACTTTGGAGTGCTATCTTCTTCATGGGGTGGAGGACTTTTGCTTCACTTGTTTAAGATTACAAGAACAGAGTTTCATAATCTTTGGTTAGCTATTTTGCTGAGGAACATCTTAAGGATCACACCACTTTGCTTGCTTTTTTTGGTGCCTAAAGCTGATCCTAACTCTTCCATTCTTGCAACAAGTGAAAGCTTGGATTCAGAAGTGGTTATTGAAACTTCTGAAATGGAGAATAATATTGAATTGGTTTCACTTGTGAACAATGTTGATGCCATGTAGCAAAGCAATAATAAATCTAAGAAACATTCTTTCAGATTCGCAATCTCCATTACACACAAATGATCAAGCCAATGTTGTAGCAATATTTTTAGAGAAGTGACAAGAAATTGAGAATCCTTCAAGTGAATTTTGTACTTTTCTTTAATTTCTTTTAATTAATGTATCTTTTAATTTTTTCTATTCAATAACTAATGCATTTACATAAAATTGTTGTTTCTAACTTAAGACTTGTTTGAGTGAGTTTTTTTTTCTTTTAAATTTAAATTATTTTTAAAAAATAAAATAATTTAATATTTAAATATTTTATGAGTCTAACATCAACAAAAATCAGTTATAGGTAATATTACTTTAAATTATTTTTTAATTTAATTTGACTTAGTTCATAAAAAAAAGTTAGAAGTATAGTATTATTCTAAAATTATAAACTGCACTTATCATTTTTAAACATACTATACTTTTTTTTCTTAAGTTTAAAAATAAAAAATAGACAACAAATTTTGGTATTAATTTTTTTTTAAATATTGAAGTATCTATAAAATATCACGAATTCTATACTCCCATATAAATGTGGGAATAAGATACTTCATCACAAAAAATATTAGATAATTATTTTGGCATAAGTGCTACACATACAAGTCATTTTGGTTTACAAGTCATACAAGTTGAGTCAAACCCAACAAAAAGGACGCTCTCACCCATACCATCATGTTAACACGCGCGCTACTCAACGGTTTCCATAGCGCCCACCATTTTGAAAGAGGTTTCTTCTTCCTCGATCAAAATCACAATCGTCGTTTTTTCTTCGCGTTTCTTATCCTTCTCCTCCCCCTCTTCCCTCTTCTTTTACTTCTTCTTTGCGTTTCTCCTCTTTTTTTTGCGTGTTTCATCTTCGTCGTCATTTTTTTATTACTGTTATTGTTGCTGCATTTTTCTTCTCATTCTCTTTCTATTTATTTTGCAACATTATGTATTTTTTTCTTTATTTGATTTTTTTCTCCCAAGAAAAATTATGAGAATATGAAATAAGAAGATGAAGAAGAAGAAGCAGCAAAAGATGAGGAGGAGGAAGAGGAAGAGTTTTGAATTATGCATGCAGAACTTATCAGCACACATACAGCGAAAATTCTTAAACAATATACCCAAATATCTTCGTGTTACACTCAAATTTGCTGCAAATATAGAAAAATATTTCCTTTAATGCTGCATTTTTTCTTCTTTTTTTTCCTTGTTTCTTTCTTTCTTTTAGTTGAATAAATGTAAGTTCATCTTCTTCCAAGTAATTTTGTACCATTATGTGTTTTTTCTTCTTCATTGTTTGATTTTTTTGTTTTTATTCTTGTTAAAAGAGTAAAACAAAAAGAAACTTGAGAATATAAAATAAGAAAAAAAAGACGAATAAGAAAAAAAAAGATGATGATGATGATGATAAAAAAAGAAGAAGAAGAAGAAGCAGTAGAAGATGAGGAGGAGGGAGAAGAAGAGTTTTGAATTATGCATAATTTATAAACACACATACACCGAAAATTCTTAAAGAACACCCAAATATCTTCGTGTTACACCAAAATACAGAAAAATATTTTCTTTAATGTAGAACTTTTATATTACATTCAATTCAAACCATCAACGATGAACAACAATTTTTACAAATAAAAACAACATTATTCACCTACAGAATCATAAACTACTAACGAAAATATTAACTAGAATCGAACCATACCTCAACCACTTGATTGGATTCAAAATAATCAATTTTGTTTTGGTTCAATTGACAATCTGAACTTGAATTATTCATTATTTTCAACAATGAGATAACTGATGTTGGAGGAGAAGGAGGAAAAGAAATTCTAATGAAAAAAAAGGAGGAAGAAGAGGAGGAGGAGGAGGTGGTGTTGGTGAGAGAGTAAAATAAGAAGAAACTTGAGAAGGTAAAACAAAAAGAAAAATATGAATAAGAAAAAAAGAAAAAGAAAATGGTGATGATGATAAAAAAGGAGCAGAAGCAGAAGATGAGGAGGAGGAGGAAGAGGAAAAGTTTTAAATTATACAGAACTTATTAGCACACATACATTGAAAATTTTTAAATAATACACCCAAATATCTTCATGTAACATCTAAATTTACTATAAATATAGAAAAATATTTTCTCTAATAATGCATTTTTTCTTCTTCTTGTTTTCCTTATTTCTTTCTTTTTTTTAGTTGAATAAATGTACGTTCATACTCTTCTAAGTAATTTTGTACCATTATGTGTTTCTTCTTGTTCTTTATTTGATTTTTTTATTTTATTCTTGTTAAAATTAAAGAGTAAAATAAGAAAAAAATTGAGAAGATAAAATAAGAAAAAAAAAAGATGAATAAGAATAAAAAAGAAGAAGATGATGATGATAATGATGATGGTGATGATGAAAAAGAAGAAGAAGAAGTAGTAGAAGATGATGAGAAGGGAGAAGAAGAATTTTGAATTATGCAGAATTTACCAGCACATATACACTAAAAATTATTAAAGAATACACCCAAATCTCTTTGTGTTACACGTAAATTTGCTGCAAATACAGAAAAAAATTTTTAATGTAAAACTTTTACATTACATTTAATTCAAACAATCAACGATGAAACATTATTCACCAACAGAATCATAAACTACTAACGAAAAAATTAACTTGAATCGAACCACACGTCAGCTACTTAATTGAATTCAAAACAATAATTAATTTCGTTTTGGTTCAATTGACAATCTGAACTTGAATTATTCATTATCTTCAATAACGAGATAACTGATGATGGAGGAGAAAAAGAAAAAGGAAGGAGGAGAAGAAATTCTAATGGAAAAAGGAGGAGGAGGAGGAGGAGGAGGAGGAAGAGATAGTATTGGTGACGACGATAACGAGAGAGAAAAATAACAAAAAAGAAGAAGAACGTGTAGTAACGGTACAAAAAAAACGTACACGTATGAATATAAATGACTTATATGGAATAATTTTTATTTTGGTACGATGACAAATTATTATGTATCAATAAAATGAAAACAAAGACGAATAAGCAATAGACATATATATAGATTATATTATTAGTATGAATATTTATTTTTTACTTATTTTTCAAAAAATATATTATATAATTGAGTAGTGTTACACAATTAATTTTTTCGTTAACTAAATTTAAGTTGGTCTAATATTAAAAAAAATAATTATGAATGATATTATTTTAAGTCTTATTATTTAATTTGATTAGATTTAATTCATAAAAAAATTTAATTGTATAGTATTATCTACTTAATATACTAAAACTGGGTTTTCCCCCAACTACTAAAGGTGACGTGTCGATCTCTCATGCCTCCGTTTTCCCTCCAAAACGAATAAATTTTTTTTCTATTTTAAATTATTTTATTGTAATTATATTATAATTAATAATAAATAAATAATATATAATAATACTAATTTGGCAACATATCCTCATTATAATTATATCAAATCAATATTTAATGCACTATTAAACTACTTATTAATTATCAATTAAAAATACTTTTAATAATTTTAATGATAATAATAATATCAATAATAATAATAATAATAATAATAATAATAATAATAATAATAAATATTTGTTACCCAATTTATGTATATCAAATAATTTTTCTAAATTATTTTATAAAAAATATCTTTAATATAATTATATTATAATTAATATTTAATGAATAATATATAATTATACTAATTTAGAAACATATCTTCATTATAATTGTATCAAATCAAAATTTAATGCATTATTAAAAAATTACCTTAATAATAGATAATTTACATATTTATTTTTGTTTTACTAAAGTCTATATATAGTGTTTTCCTGTGGTACATGAATCTAAATTTGAGAGTCAATTCATAATTTTATATTTAGTATTTTTTTACTACTTCATAGAATAAGAATGTATTCTTCGTTTTTTATTGAAGTTGATCCTTTTAAGGTACAATTTATAATTTTTTATATACTTATTCTATTATATTATTCTTTTGATAATTTTTTATTTGTTGTTACTCTAAGTTATTCTTATCGTCTAATGTTCTAGTTCGATTGTCTTTTGCCACAATCATTTACAATGCATCACATCCATGAAATACCTCATCGAGTTGTCTTCGCTGATTCGGGTTCCAACTACATGGATGTAAGCGTTCAAAGAAGAGGCAATAGTCTCTACTTTACTGAAGGATGTAAGCGTTCAGTTTTGCTAAATTCATGACAAATTCAAATATGCAATTTCAACGATTGGTAATATATTTAAATTTTCTTAGTTTAAGCTGTTCATTATTAGAATAATTTTTTAACATATTTTAATTTTTTTCAGAAATTACCAGCTTTCTTTTGCATGCATGCAATGCCATTGAGGGGAATAAGAGTTAGTTTGGTTTCTCGGTGTGGCAATTTTATACCTTGCCGCATTGCATGGATAGCGGATGATGAAGCTTATCTAACAAGAGAATGGTCTGATTTTGCACGAATTCTAAATATTAAAACTTACGATGTTATTTCAGTTGGTTGCCGTTACAAGAATGATTTTATACTATACGTGAATAAGGATTAGAATATGTTCAATATTGTTTAGGTAATTTGGTTTTACTATTAGTATTTGATTAAATTATAATTATAGAATTTTAAATTATTGCCTCAATTTATATATTACGATTATTTTTCGTGGATGTGCTATTTTTAAATAATTTAATAAAATGAAGTAGTGTAAGATATTATTAAGTTTATTTTTATCCTTTATTTATTTATTTGTATTTTCATTATATTTAACAAAAAATGAACCTACACATATATTAAATCGTTGACCTAAAGACAATTTATTTGTCAATAAAAACAGATTTTATTTATAATTGGAATAAAATTTATTTACCAATAATCGGTGGATAAAATTGAAATTACACCCGTGCCATATAATTATAATTGATTAATTGGTATAAAATGAAATTATACCCGTGCCATGAGTAATAATCTAAATAATTATATCTTAACAAAATATAATTTGAAATAATTTATAAACAATTATTTAACAAAAATAATTATTTAATAATTGATTTAAAAATCAATGCAAAAAATAATTATTAATAATAGTATTATTAACTGGGTAAATAATATAATTTTAAATTATTACTTGAAATATAAATAATATATGAAAATCTATTGAGTAAATCAATGATTTTGCACCTTAATAATTTGATAATTATTATTCAATTAACCAGTTAATTGAATTAGTAATAACAATTTCCAATTTCATATTTTGTATATTAAGTAGTTATTAAAAACTGGGTAATAACGATTTACACAGAAAAATCATTGATAAATTCAATTAACCATATAGAAGATAATATACTAACAGTTTTAGTATATTATTTATGGCAAGCGAAATTATGTTCTCATATTTTCTATTAAAATTGAAATTAGTAATAGTTTAAAAAAAGGTTTATTAATAAAATTACTAATAGTCACATTTTTATACACAAGATATATGTTTTCTATATATTATTTAAAAAATATAATGAAACATGAATAATGAATGAGTATGTTATTTCTTCGACTAGCTAATTAATGCAAAATCGAGTACCTTTTTTATTCGATTGAGGTCATATTCTCTTTGGTGAAAGTTTTAATCACCTTAATTAAATCCTGTCTTTGTGCCTTAACTTATACAAGTAGTAATATGTTACATATTATTTGGTATATCTAAGTAGTTATTTCTCATAGTGGAGATGTAAAAAATCATATTAAGGTTTATTTCCAAATAATTAATGGATGAATAATAGTAGATTATATTATTTTGGGAAAGTATTTTCATTATAATTATATCAAATTAATATTTAATTATGATAAAATATGTTAATTATAATTATATCATAGAATTATAATAATTACGATATTTATGTTATATATTTTAATCATTTATGTACGTAAATAATTAGAAATCAATCAAATTAAATTATCACGGTAAATAATATGTTGTATATTATTACGGGAAATAATCCGTAGATAAAATTAAAATTACACCCGTATCATATAATTATAATTGATCAATTGATATAAAATGAAATTATACCCGTGTCATGAGTAATAATCTAAATAATTATATCTTAACAAAATATAATTTGAAATAATTTATAAATAATTATCTTAACAAAAATAATTATTTAATAATTGATTTAAAAATCAATGCAAAATATAATTTTTAATAATAGTATTATTAATTGGGTAAATAATATAATTTCAAATTATTACTTGAAATATAAATAATATATGAAAATCAATTGAGTAAATCAATAATTTTGCACCTTAATAATTTGACAATTATTACTCAATTAACCAGTTAATTAAATTAGTAATAAAAATTTCCAATTTTAAATTTTGTATATTAAGTAATTATTAAAAATTGGGTAATAACGATTTACACGGAAAAATCATTGATAAATTCAATTAACCATAAAGAAGATAATATACTAATAGTTTTAGTATATTATTTATGGCAAGGGAAATTATTTCCTCAAATTAAATTTTATATAATTATAGTAAGTCTCTATAATTAAAGCAATATAAAACTGCTTCATATATAGCAATAATATTATACATATTTATATATCTCTTCTTTTTATCTCTTTTTTTAAAATATTGACATATAATTAATGTAAAAAATATATAATATTAAACTGTGTTGTTATGCATATATATGAATTTATATAATAATCCGTATAATTTATACGTATGGCATAATACATATGTCAAAAAAAAATTCCATAATTTTTGAAAACCACTATTTTGTTATATGAAATTAAAATTGAAATTAAATAATTTCTATTTATATAAGTTTTTTCTATTAGTATCAAGTATTTCCATTAAAAATTCATATCGTTTATAATTAGTATATATATATATATATATATATATATATAAGTCGTAATAGTCAATTGTTTCAATTATTTTGACGTTAATGCTCTTGCAAATGAACTAAGTGGGTATTTAAAAAGGCTAACTAATGAGCAGAAATTTGCATACAATCAAATAATTGGTGCTGTTAGCGGTAATATGGGTGGACTTTTCTTCTTATACGGTCAAGGTGGTTGTGAAAAAATATTTTTATGGTCAACTATATCATGCTCAATTAGGTCTAAAGGAGGTATAGTTTTAAATGTTGCTTCGAGTGGGATTGCTGCACTTTTGTTGCCTAATGGAAGAACTGCACATTCAAGGTTTAAAATTCCTTTTGCCATAAATGAGGATTCTTTGTGTAGCATTAAATAGGAAAGTCCTATTGTAAGGTTAATATCCAAGCTAAGGCCAAATTAATCACATGGGATGAAGCTCCAATGATAAGTAAGTATTGTTACGAAGCTTTAGATAAATGCCTCAGAGACATCTTAAGATGCTCAGATTCGTATAATGCTCATTTGCCATTTGGAGGTAAAGTTGTTGTTCTCGGAGGAGATTTTAGACAAATTTTACCTGTGATTTCCAGAGGCTCAAGGTAAGATATAATTCAGTCTTCTATTAATTCTTCATATTTGTGGCATAACTGTAAGGTTTTGAAGCTTACAAAAAACATGAGATTGTCACTAGGTGAAAACAACAACATAAAAGAACTCAGAAGTTTTGCAGAATGGCTACTCAAAATTGGTGATGGTTTGGCTGGTGATACAACAGATGGTGAATCGATCGTTCATATACCATCTGACATTTTGATTAAGAACTCCGAGACAACTTTGGATGACCTCGTTGATTTCGTGTATCCAAATATGTTATCCAATTTATCCGTTGAAAATTATTTCAAGGATAGAACAATTCTTGCACCAACTTTAGATTTTTGTGTCACTGATGTCAACAACAAGATGACTGCAGGGCTACCTGGACAAGAAAGAGTCTACGTAAGTTCAGACTCTGTGTGTGTTGAAGAGGAAAATATGGAATTTGAGTTAGATGCTTTCTTGCCGGAGATTCTAAATGGAATAAATTGTTCAGGTCTACCACCACACAAGTTGGTTCTGAAGGTTGGCGCTCCTGTTATGTTGCTGTGGAATATAGACCAAACTAATGGTTTGTGCAATGGCACGAGGATGCAAGTTAGAAGAATAGGAAATCATGTGATAGAATGCAAGACTTTAACTGGTAACAAAGCTGGAAGTATTGTTCTTATCCTAAGACTGAATCTAATTCCAAATAATGAAACATTGCCGGTCAGGTTTCAAAGAAGACAATTCCCAATTATCATGTCATTTGCAATGACAATAAATAAGTCCTAGGGACAAACTCTATTCAAAGTTGGAATTTACCTTCCAAGGCCAGTTTTCACCCATGGTCAATTGTATGTTGCGTTATCAAGGGTAACGAGTAAAGATGGTCTGCGAGTGCTGTTGCAAAATCATGGATACTTGGAAGATAACTGCACGATGAATGTGGTATATAGAGAAGTTTTTGAGAGCCTATAATAAAAAGGTAATAACAAAATGTCTTACTAAATCTATTTATTTATTAAAATTTATTACTATCACTTAAAAAAATTTAGAAATTCTAGGAACTAATAGATGAATTCTTATTATACATTAATAGTTTGAAAATATTAAAATTATCATTAAAATTCGTATAATTTTATTCTCTTGACAAACAATTTTATAATTATGTTAATCATATAATTTTATATACAAACATTGATACGATGTTGTTTCATGTATATATTTTGCAGGTATCAAAAGATAGCATTGAATTGTTATTCAGTAGGTTTAAATTATTTATTGTTTATTACAAAACTTTCTACATTAGGATTCTCTATTAATTTGTTCTTCATTTTGAGCTGATTTTGATATTTTCTTACTTTACAGTAAACCAACATATAAAATTTTGTTGGTAGATTTAAGTATTACTAGATTATTTATGGTCATATTGAGTATATATCCTGATTTATTAAAAAAAGTAGATTAAATAACTATTTTTATAGTTAATACAATTAATACTATATTAAGAAAAGAAAAACAACGCATACAAGTTATTTTTTTATTAATTAAATTATTATAATTAAAATGAAATTTAACATAACAACTTAAAATTATGATTTCAATCTTATCACGTGCATGGCACGGGTGATTAAACTTGTTCAAATGTATAATAGCCATTATAAACTCACGCCTTAAAATTAGGGCTTGTTTGGTTTAATTTTGAGAGAGAAATTTTTTTTGTATTATTTTTTTGTTTAAAATAAAATAACCATGAGTAGATTAACATCTGAGCTTAATGCTCAAGAAATAAAATATAACTACAAAAAAAACTAGCCTAAAGAGAATAATTTGTTACGTTGTTAGAAGAAGTTTTTCAAAAATAAAAGTAAAAGTGTAATTGTGTTTTTCTAAAACACAAATTTTTTATTTTATGTTTAGTAAATTAAAAAGAATATATATTTGTATTTGTAATTTTAAAAAATAAAAATACGTTTAAAAATATTTAAGGTAAAATTTTTTAAAATTTAATTTATATTTATCAAAATTAAAAAATCTAATATAACTTATATATTAATTAATTTTATATTTATATTTATTATGAAATTTTTAAAATTATTTTATCGAACACAACTATTATTATTTGTGTTTATTGAAATAATTTTTAATTAATATAGATATTACAATTTTTAAAAAGCTTAGCTTTTACAAATTATTTTTAAAAAAATAAAAAATTTACTAACCTAAATATGTAACTACTTTTTTGAAAAACATAATACTAAAAATGTGTGATATTATTAATTTTCAATGGTCAATTGGTCATTGGAGTAACATTGTGTAGTGGAAGTGGCTCCATATTATAGACTATTTATGTGAGATTGTGAGGCGTTTAGGCTACTAGTTAGCTTATTAAATAAAGCACTACCTAATAGCTAGTAGCCTGGAGCTCTGGACGTCTTAAGTGAATGATCTATAATGTAAAGCTACTGATTCACTACACAATGTTACTCTAATGACTATTGAAAACTAATAATATCACACATTTTTAGTATTATGTTTTTTGAAAAAGTAGTTACATATTTAGGTTAGTAAAAATTTTATTTTCTTAAAAATAATTCGTAAAAGCTAAATTTTTTAAAAATTGTAATATCTATATTAATTAAGAAGTTATTTCAATAAACACAAATAATAATACTTGTGCTTGATAAAATATTTTAAAAATTTTATAATAAACATAAATATAAGAGTTAAATTTAAAAATTAATTAATATATAAGTTATATTAGATTTTTTAATTTTAATAAATATAAATTAAATTTTAAAAATTTTACTTTAGATATTTTTAAAAGTATTTTTATTTTTTAAATTTATTAAATACAAAATAAAAAGTTTATATTTTTTAAAAAACACAATTATACTTTTATTTTTTTTTTGAAAAATTATTCTAACAACGTAATAAATTATTCTCTTTAGGCTAGTTTTTTTGTAGTTACATTTTATTTCTTGGACATTAAAGTCGAATGTTAAGCTAACCTTATAATTACTTTATTTTAATCAGAAAAATAATACAGAAAAATTTCGCTCTCAAAATTAAACAAAACAAGCATTAATTTTAGGGCGTTTTAACTTTTGTAATGGCTATTATATATTTGAATAATATTACATAATAAAATTTTTTTATGAAAAAAGTCTAATCAAATTAAATAATAAAATTTTAAGTAATATTACTCATAACTAATTTATGTTATTATTAGACCAAGTTGATTAAACTTGGTTAACAACAAAATTTAGATATGTAACTTTTTTTTTTGGTAAAAGTAACTATTTTTTATTTTTTATTATTGGCTCATTAATTTTAATATGGAAAACATGTTGGTGATTTGGGAAAATATGGAGCAACTGTGTGTATTACACAGAGATGGACGTGTCAGATGAAAAGCACAGCACGCAGGGGGCGTGGTGCATACATCACGTGGGGGGCGTGGAAGCTAGGTGGCAAGCTGTGGTTGAGCCACCTAGGCAGCACGTAGGGGGCGTGCTTAGTCAGCACGCAGGGGGCGTGCTGACGTGGCGAAATCTGGTTGGCCCGTTGTTGCACCACGTGGGGGGCGTGCTGACGTGGCGGAAGGTGATTGGTCCAAGTGTGAACCACGTGGGGGGCGTAGTAAGTTCACCGCTCTATATAAGGTAGAGCTCGATAGTGTTTTCCATACTGAGTGAGTGAGATTTGAGTGTGTTGTGAGGATTCTTTGATGCTGTAGTTGGTGTAATGGAGGACACCGCAAATTTGGTGGTGTATCGTAATGGTGAGATAATACGTAATACTCATGAGGGAGTGAGGTTTGTGTCACAAAATTCGTTTTCGTTTGTGGTTCCATGCACGATGACGTTAATGGAGCTGCAGAACGGCCTATGTCAAAGCATGGAGAATGGTACGTTAATGAGAGTGAGCAGAATTCTGTACCGAAATCCGGTTGTGGTTTTTGGTGGCCTAATACAGTTTGATACCATTCCGATCACGGATGAGGCGAGTATGCAGAATATGTTTCAAATTCACCGGCAGACTTATATGAGACACCCACAGATTGAGTTGTACGTTGAGTTTGAAGCTGAAGAGGCAGAAGCGGTCCAAAATGATATAGATGTAAATGATGATATAGCTGCAGTGTACGAAGGTATGAATAGTGACAGCGAAGAGGACTTCGAAGCCACTTATGCCCCATGCAAAACTGTCCAATCATGTAGCTGCACTCCACGTAGAACGACGCAATGCTGATCAACTGGAATATCTCTTACTGCTCGCGGAGGAGGTTGTGCATATCCATACTGACGCATCACTCGGTCCGCAGGGTGCCACTCGACACACTCGAATGACAACAACGGAGCAACGATGTCACACACCTCAAGATGGGGATATAACTCGTCCGGAACGATCAATCCGTGATACGGCCGCCACTCAAACTGCCACAGTATTATTGGCATATTAGAACCCTAACAATAATGGATTGAAAAACGGAACAGCTAAAATATAACTATTTACCTCTTCCATGTAGTCTATGTCATGCCTGAATGTCTCTACGGTCTTGGATAACCACGCTGTAGTCCGTTCCGAATGACTCCACCTGACACGTTATTAATCGAAAAAATTTAAATAAAACACCATAAGTCAAACATGCATCATGAATATAACACAAGACTAAAATAAGACTTATTACCTCCTGGCAACTGGTATCTCGGCGGGTGGAAGGGTTTGTCTCGGTACGGGAGCAAGACACGGCATTCGCTCCCATGCCCAAACAAACAATAGATTCAGAGGGCCATCCATCTCCTTAGTATCATATCGTGATGCACGGCATAGTGCTCTGTAAAGATGAGCGAGACAAGCTGACCCCCAACTGTAAGTATGGATCTGCTCGAAATCGCGCAGCAATGGTAATAATACTTCGCATGGGCATATGCGGTCGACTTGTCCGTGAATAGGGTCGACCCTAACAAACAGAAGATATGACATCTGACGTATCTCCTGATGGACTCCTCAGTATCCAACGGCTCTGCATCTCTAATACGTCGAACCCAAGCCAACTTGATATAGGACTTCGCATTATGACTGACTGATGGCTCACGACCGAATATCGCTATGCCCTGACTTTGAACAAACTCGCTGCTACTATCTGTCCATCCACTGACAGGCTCTCCATCAATGGGTAGGCCGAATATATGAGCGACGTCCTCTAATGTCACTGTAACCTCACCAATTGGCAATACAAAGCTATGGGTTTCAGGCCTCCACCTTTCAACCAGAGCAGCTAACATGGGGTGAAATCCTCTTATGACTCCAATTCTGGCCACGTGGTAGAATCCTGTGGCGCGTAAGTGGTTCTCCACCATCGGATTCCACGTCTGTGGTGGATCCAGTTTACGCACCAACAAATTCCTGTTAGGTTGCATTAACAAAATTACATGTTACATTAATTAAATAATAATCCTTATAATATTATAATATACATTCACATATTTATACGAAAACAATATTAAATAATATAAAATTATATATATAATATTATTATTATAAAAATAATTATCTTCTTAAATATATATATATATATATATATGTATATAATATACGATAACAATATTATTATTATATTTATATATTATATTATACGATAACAATAACATAATAATATATATATATATGTATTATACGATAATAATTCATACTATTATATAATATATTATTATTTTTTATACATTTTACATATTTAATTTATTATAATATTTACTTACTAAATTTTTTAATAACGATACAGTATAATATAATTTAGGGTTTATTTACTTACTAAATATATTATTATTATTATTATTTTATAAAAAATATTATTATATTCTTAAAATATTTAAAAATATACAGAATAATATTCTCAACACCAAAATATATATGTATCATAAAAAAATACATAAAAATTAAAATAATTTAAATACATCAAAAAAAATTTATTTACTTACATAAATAGGATGATCCAAATAGTTGATAATATGTTCTTCGGGCGCTAGATAATTACGTATCATTTTTTTTTAGTCCTTTAAATTAATATTCTTTTTATTTCCACATATAAACTTAACTCACCACTATTCACTACTACTTACTATACCCTCCTCACTAATACTACCCAACTCACTTCTTTCTCTCCTTCTCCCGTGTATCTCTTTTCTTTCAGCTATGATTTTATGAATGGGAGGAGAAGAAGCCCGTCCTGCATGCATATATATATACATGGAGCAATTGTAGCGCTGGTTCCCAGGGTCGGGGGCTGTCTCCTGCATGCAGACAGGACTACAACACGCCCCCCGCGTGGTGCTGCATTGGGACTCCGCGCAATGCTGCCACCCCTGACGTACCACGCCCCTGGCGTGATGACTCACCACGCCCCTAGCGTGCTGCCACCTCAGCCACCACGCCCCCGGCGTGCTGCCACCTGGGCTATCCACCTCAGCCACCACGCCCCTGGCGTGCTGCCACCTGCCACTCCTGCTCAGCCACCACGCCCCCGGCGTGCTGCCAACTGTTTCTCCCGCTCAGCCACCACGCCCCCGGCGTGTTGAGGGTGAGCTCCACCCTCCAGTAATTCCCCTCCTTGGCCAATATCCGGCCAATTCACCAACACTTCCTCCATAAATAAAATAATTTCCGTTTATTTTATTGATGTTATATTTATAGCTGGCCCATATACGGGCTTTCTGCAATAAAATATGAAAGTATTTATTAAATAGTCCATGAATTGTTCCAGTTGGATCCTAAAATGCCAAACAAACAGGTACACGAGGGTTTTGCTACTTATTCCGGAATTAGGGTTGCTGTGTTACCAAACGCGCACCAATTTCACGAAACTGTTGAGCTCACCACTCTAGCGCCACCGTTAATAGCTTCAATCTTTCTATCACACTAAGACCCCTCTTGCTTTACTAAGTCTTTAACCTTCAAAGCTCTGATCTTTTTCCAATTCCAATGACTTAGTTCTTGCCGGCATTTGTCTCTTTTTTTTTTTTTGAAGGTGATTTTTTTAACATTTTGTGATAGTATGAACTATGAATTTTCTTGCTTGACAGTGTCACTAACGCAGAAAAACGTTTGTGTTTTCTTTTGTAAGGATTGAACGTGATGGGTAGCCAAGTTGCTTCAACCAATGATCGTTCAAGGATGCATTGGACCCCATCAATGGAACGTTATTTTATTGATGTTATGTTGGAGCATGTGCAAAGAGGGAATAGAGTTGGATACACCTTCAACAAGCATGCTTGGAGTGACATGCTGGCAAGGTTCAATGCCAAATTCGGTTCCCAATGTGACAAGGATGTGTTGAAGTCTCGGTATTCTAGTTTGTGGAAGCAGTTCCATGATGTCAAGAACATTCTTTGTCATGCTGGTTTTTCATGGGATGCTGCAAGGCAAATGGTGGTGGCTGATGATGTTTTTTGGGATGAGTACCTCAAGACTCAAACTGATGCAAGATGTTACAGGACAAAACCAGTGCTGAATTTTGATGATTTGTGTGTGATATATAGTCATACAAGTGCTGATGGAAGGTATAGTTTATCAAGCCATGATGCATGTGTTAATTCTGAAGTTCAAAGAGGTGAGTTAGTGTCACTTTAACTACCTTCTTTTTTTCCTTCTATGCTTGTTTAGAAATATTATTATACATAATACATTGCTGTTAAAAATAACTTAGAATTTAGAATCAGTGATGTGTTATGCAACTTGTATATTAGGTGATGGAATGGGAAGCAATGCTGTATTGAATAGTGGTCTGAGAACAGATTGGAGTGCTTCAATGGACCAGTATTTTATAGAGCTTTTGCTTGATCAACTGAGCAGGGGCAACATAATCAATCATCAGTTCAGTAAAAAGGCTTGGACAGATATGCTTGACATGTTTAAGGCTAAATTTGGCTCTCACTTTTGTAAGAGGATTTTGAAGAATCGACTGAAGAAACTGTTGAAGTATTACTGCGACATAACAAACCTTTTAAAACAAGGATTTTTATGGGATGATCAACAACAAATGATTGCTGCTGATGAAAGTGTCTGGGATGCTTATGTCAAGGTATATTATCGAGGGAGATTCGGGTGTGATAGGGGTTGGGGTGAGGAGGAGTATGAGCTCATATACATGTTTCCTGTGCCTGACTGACTAAAAAAAATTCTTGTAGGCACATCCACATGCACGAACATATAGATTGAAAATTTTGCCAAACTATCGTGATTTAGAATTAATATTCAGAAATGTATCTGATGATGAGATCAGTAATTTGCATCAGGAACAAAATCATGACGTGACATCAGGAAAAAAGGCTGGTGAGTTGCAACTTAGAGGTTTCTATCATTTGGATTTATATTTTATGGAAAACTAGCAATACGGTCCATAATTCATTAACCCGGTGGCATTTAGACACAGGGACTTTATTTACATTTATCCCATTTATGACATTGAAGAATGAAAATTAATAATTATAAGACGTCTTACATTTTATAGTTTATATTTGACGCCTTAAGATAATTGGAGAACTGAGTTGTTATGCCAATGATATGTTTCTTTCTGAAGGTGAAGGAAAAGGATGCCGCAATCCTAGTGGATCTGATCGTACTAGAACATATTGGACACCACCAATGGATCAATGCCTTATTGACTTGTTATTAAAGCAGGTCAAAAGTGGAAACAGGCTTGGGCAGACATTCATTACCCAGGCTTGGAATGACATGATTACCTCATTCAATGCACAATTCAAATCTCAATGTGACAAAGAAGTTCTGAAGAATCGTTACAAACATTTGAGGAAACAGTTTAATGATGTGAACAATCTTCTTCAGCAGAGTGGGTTCTCATGGGATGATAAGAGAGAAATAGTTGCTGCACAGGATCATGTTTGGCATGCTTATATAAAGGTGACCTATTTTGCACATTGATCAGCTGTCTCGGTTGTTCCTTGGTTAACAAAAAATTGCTGCAGGTACATCCTGAAGCTCGATCACTAAGAGTTAAAACTTTGCCAGGCTATCGCAAACTGTGTGTTATATTTGGAGAGGAATGCTCTGGTACAAGATATATCCAGTTATCGCGCAATGCAGACCCCAGTTGTGAAATGCCAATGTCGATAGCAGGTATTGGCCGGTGATTATAGTGTGTTTGTATTTATCTTGTCATGTCTTACATTCACAACATTACCAATATTCATATTCTTAAAAACATTTATGATATAAAGGTGAACAGAAAAATAGCACTCCTCATGGTGTTTGTGGTGCTGCTTCTACAATAGATTGGACGGAATCAAAGGAATGCTGTTTTATTGACCTTATGATTGAGCAAGTAAATAGAAGAAATATGATTGGAAACTTGTTCAATGAGCAAGCTTGGACTCATATGACTGAAGCATTTTGCGCTAAATTCGGACATCAGTATGACAAGCAGTTTCTAGTGGATCAATATCTCTGCTTGATGAAACTACATGATGACATTGGCGATCTTCTCAGTCATGATGGATTTGCATGGGATGAAACCCTACAAATTATAGTTGCCGAAAATGATACATGGGATGCATACATTAAGGTGGTGTCCTCTCCATTGACATTGTTTTTTGTTTGGTATAATGATTTTTAGTTGCCTTTATTGTTACCCTCAGTTAGTGCTAATAATCCATTTTCTTTATTTGATGTGCTTATTTTCGTAAATATACTATATGCAGAATAATTTGCAACTTACTAATTAACCATCTTATGACTGCAAATTGTTCCTGAATACTATTTGCAGGATCACCCAGATGCCATCTCATATAGAAACAGGATTTTGTATCTTTACAATGATCTGTGCAAGGTATTTGGAAACATTGTGTCAGATGCGAGAGTGAGTTCTCAGGAGCAACTTCACCTGATGGATGCAAATGACATTGCCATTGAAATGGATATGGATGGAAACTTGGTTGTGAGTGACAACACTGAAATATTAAGTCAAGATAGAAGAGTTTCAAATGATGAAATGGATATGGTTGGAATATCAGGGAATTTGAATGTGACTAGTAACAATGGAATATCAAACCAAGATACAGAAAGGCCAAGGGAAATGGATATAAATGGAAGATCTGGAGATTTGGCTGTGACTGGAAAAAGAAACAAAATGGATACAAATGGATTGTGTCGAAAACCACAGCATGTTAAGAAAAGGCCGAGGGCAAAGGCAACGGACTCTAGACCTCCCAAGAAGAACATGAGAGTAAAAGAAGCATTGTCTGAGATGGCAAGTGCTGTGAAGTCATTGATGAACAACAAAGAGAGAAACGACTGTAATTCCCCATTGGAGAATGCTTTGAGTGAACTTCAAGCTATGCCTGACATCGATGACGAGCTGGTAATGGATGCATGTGATCTATTGGAGGATGAGAGAATGGCCAAGATATTTCTAGCCTTGGATATCTCTTTGAGGAAGAAGTGGTTGCTTAGAAAGCTTCGTCAGTAACTCTGGCTGCTTGACTTCAACTCTGTATATAACAATAATATATTCAAGCGTAAGCTTAGCCTGTCAGGAATTATTTAATAGCGCTCTTTAATTATTCAATTAGATTGAACATTTTCACGTCCATATATATATATATAGCTCTCTTGCAAACCCCTCATAGTAAGAAAAAAGCGTTGAGTTCAATTATCCTTGATGAAGGCTTGAATTAATAAAAGTTGTGAAATATCTATTATGTGACCAATTAATTGGTGTCGTTGCATGCATGAACAAAATGTTGGGGATAACAAAAATGGAAAATTGGTTAATAACTTAACATTGACTAAAATGCAACCAAAAAATATAGGTAATCTGATATTTGTGATTTAAGTATACAACTTCACCAGCACCAACTATTGAAGGTAGCTTGGTTCTGCACTTCTTGATATCTTTACAATAGTCGCTTTAAACAGAAGAAAAGAAAGAAAAAAGGATATCACATATCAGTAATCAATGTGCAAATTTCTTCAAATGTCGCAATGTTCTTTGCTTAATCCACTGTCGATCATGTGGCATGTAAGCGTGAATGGAATGATCATAGCTGCGAGCAAAAACCAAACAGTCGTAGTAGTCACCAGAAAAGCAACGAGTACACAGAGAAAAGTAGAAAACCGAACAAACAACAATTGCTCAACTATAAACGTTACATTCCGCTACACTATTTCTAAATTTTCCCTGAAGAGGGTCATGTTAGATAAGAAGCAGAATATGAGAATATAATACAACGCATGGTTTATTTTAGTTCATAACATCCTCTTTTCTCCAATTAAGATTCTATAAATGGTTTTGGAGCGCAAAAAGAAACGAAAACAACAACAAAACATTGTTCTACTAGATGGGAATGCCTATATGGATCATAGTTCATAGACAACAACACAATAGTTCCCTATCATAAAAACTTAAAATCAAATTTAAAGGAAAAAAAAAAAGCAGCAGCAGCAGTAATAAGCAAGGTACTCAATTTGTTAGGACTAGTAGTTGGTATAAATTGTCATTTATGACTCACGATCTTAGTTTAGACTAGCTTGATTAGTAGAGAAAACACAATGCAGAACTCTACATCAGTCAATACTCAATAGAAAAAACAATGACAAGGTCATGTGAAATTTTTCACGATAGGATCCATTTTCCTTCCCATGCAAGATCAAAGCTAGGTGAAAATGAGAAAGTTACTAGTCAGTAGTTTGTGACGATTAAAAAGGCCGGTATATAATTCCTTCAATGTTTTCATTTTTTTGTTGCCACTCAGCAGATTATACTTTAATTTATACAAGTATAAAGTATTAGCAATCACAAAATGCAATAAATTAAAGATATATTATACTAAGAAATCTGTGAGTATCAAAGCACTATATATGCATGCACATGATTTTAACAGAAGAAAAAAGAGGGAGAGATATACACAAGAGCACTCATGTCTGCAAGACCATCCATAAAGTTGTAGAGATCTGCAATATCATAAGAGAAATTTCGAATAGCTGGATTTAACTCCTTCAGTTTCCTCTCATACAATGCACATATACCTGTTGATTGATGAAGCACAATATTAATATCCAAATTCTCTACTTCAATGCACCAAATCCGTACAAGGCTTAACAAATTCATATTATCCCCTATTTTCAAATTTCAATCATGATTATACAAGGATTTGATCCTCCTCAAACCCTAAATTCCCTGGAGATTACGTGGAACATAGTCGAAAAAGAAAGAAGAAAAAATATACCATCCATGGCCTGAGTGACTGATTCGAAATCCATGAAAGTTCGGGTTGCTCTGTTGTGAGAGCTCTGAATTAGAATGATGGTGTGGCGATTTGACTGCAGAATGCGAAAAGAACAGAAAGGTATATAGGTTAAGAGAGAATGAACATGCAGAGTTTGAAAAACCTAATAAAACAGAGGATATGACAAATGAAATTATGATAGGATCGTAACATAGGCATAAATAATAAGTCTCTCACCATGTTTAACAGAAACAACAAGAACAGCAACAACGCGAATATCGCAGGAAGAAGAAAAAGAAGAGAGGCGGGGTCGTTGCAGAAACGCAAGGTACCTCAACAGCAAGTTCACACAATCACACTTCATCGCCCACTCTACTACTGCCACGTCACCACTCACCACTGGCCCCGCTTCATATTTTCTTTTCTTTTTCTCCTTAATTAAATTTTCATCGGAAAAGGAAAAGTTATCATGAAATGCTTCAATAATTTTTTTTGGTATCTTCAATCCAATAGGTTAATGACTAGAGGTTTATTACACATACAAGTCTTTTTGGCTACAAGTCTTATAAGTTGGTACAAACCCAACAAAAAACACGCATTACACTCCCACATTCAAGAGTAAATAAACGCACGTTATTCAACCACTTCCTGTTTCCAAAGCGCGCTACTCACCACGCATTATAAACGACTCCTCTTCTTCTTCTTCTTCCTCCATGAAAACGAGTTTCTTGCCAAATTTGAAGATAATGGAACTTTAGAAATACACCCAAATGGTTACAGAAATTCACCTAAACGATTATAAAAATACACCCAAAGGATTACAGAAATACACCCAAAGGATTACAAAAACTACACCCAAAGGATTTAAGAAATACACCCAAAATTCGTTGAAGTACACCTTATGCATAATTCAGAACTCTTTCTCTTTTTCCTCCTCATCTTCTGCTGCTTCTTCTTCTTCAAAAACGATTTCAGAGTTTGATGTCAAAAAACAATGGAAATCGAGAATAACAAAGAAAGAAAACAGAGAGAAAAGCACGTAAATGAAGAAGGAGAAAGAGAAGGTAAGAAACGAAAGAAAAGAAGAAGAGGAAGAAGAACGTGCAGCAAGAAGAAGAAGAAGGTGCAGTAAAAAGTGCAGTAACGGTTGAAGAAGAAGAAAGAGAAGGCAAGAAACAAAAGAAAAGAAGAAGAGGAAGAGGAAGAAGAACGTGTAGCAAGAAGAAGAAGAAGGTGCAGTGAAAACGTGCAGTAATGGTTGAAAAAGGAGAAAGAGAAGGCAAGAAACGAAAGAAAAGAAGAAGAAGAAGAAGAGGAAGAGGAAGAAGAACGTGCGCAAGAAGAAGAAGAAGGTGCACTTGTAAAGACTTGTATAAAAAAATGCTTGTATGTGGAGAATTTCTCTAATGACTAATATGTTAAGATACTGAATTTTATTTAAAAGTTTGTTGCTAGTCAATGAGTTACTATATGCACAAAGCGAAATTCTTACCTCCAACATTTGTTTAAACAGGCTAATAAGCTAACCATTAGACCAATCTAACTTGGTTATATTTTTATTAAATTTATTAAAATATATACATCACACACATTAAAAATTTTGTGTGATTTTTTTGGTTAAAAAATAACAGAATAAAATTCCATTCCGATCCCTAATCATTTATGAAAAAGACCTGGTGTTTCCTAACCATTATAAAATAACAACACGACTCTTATCCATTCACTCCATGTGACCAAAATGACCTTTTTGTTAGTTTTCGGGTAAATAGTAATCGAAAAAGCCTACGTGTACCAATCACTCTTATACGTGGATTTACTATAGTTGATAGGACAAAAAAAAGTCTCTACACAGTCATAAAAAACGTTGCCATCTTAATTCCAATTCTTAAAAAGAACAAATCCAAATATTAATGTGAACCATAGATATCAAACTCTACCTTTAATGATGAATATGAAAGAGCATTCATCAGATTCAATCTGTCGTTCATGGAAAGAAAAGTCAGTGAGCTCTTGAAGCAACAACTCTGGCAATGTTGGCATGGTGAGAAAGAAGTTCACACACCCAACTTACAATTGTGGAGCTTATGCAATTCTTTTTGAATCCATGACATCAAATAACTCAAATAGGTTATTCTTTAGCTGTAGTTATTTCAAGGTACATTAGTATCACTCCATCTTATATTTTTTTTTCTGTAATTATGTTGATTAAAAAATAATTATTTATAATTATAGGCTCCTTTAACACATTACAAATATTTTAAGTAACTGAATGAGCTCATAACTAAGTTTAACTATATGGTGGTGGAAGTACAGAAGATAAAAGTTCATGGTAGATTAAAAGAGTTACAGGATAAAATTGATAAAATGGAGATTAAGTTATATGATGGAGTTAAAAAAAAAAAGATATACAAGACAAAATGGATGTATCATCATGCCATTTTTTATTGCTATTCCTTTTGGATTCTTTTTTACCGTACTTCAACCTAATAGGATGTAAAATATTGTAACTTTTTTGGGTATTATATATTATAAGTTAGATGCACATTAAATATGGTGACTGATATGTAAAGATTGTTGAATTTTGATAATAAAAAGATTGTTGTAGTTAAATTGCAAGTAAGAATGTGATTTATGGTCTTTTAGAATTTATCACTGTTTTAAGTTGAAGTGACAATTTCTTAGTGTTTTGTTATTTGAAGTATGTTTGCATACAATTTCATTGAATAAAAAATAAACTAAATTCAATAAGCAATGAAAATCTTTAGCTTGAAACACAAATATTTAATATATAGAAAGTTACAAACTACTTACGGTATATAACAACATCTCACAAAGACAACACCTACATGTCAATACATATTATTCCCTGATAACTAAACAACACAGATAATCTAAAGTGTTTAAGTATTAGAAGTTCCAAAATACTTAACCAATACTATTCATAGTTTGCATTCAGATATGGGTTACAAAATACTATCCAATTCGATCAATACTATCCAATTACTGTAAATACTAACACTAGCCTAATTATTATACCTTTGATTGTCTTTTCTTCTTTTTTTTTATTGCCAATTGGGATCTCTTGGGACTCCCTTACATGTCTTATAATAGTGAATTTTTTTCGCATTTGCTACATGTCACCTCGAAGGTCTTCTTCTCTTTGTTCCCTGTTAATTGGCTCTTAGACACATGATCAACAATACTTTTCTTCCTAGGACGATCAGGGGGTCTCTTGATGGCGGGTGCCACACGCCTAAGATCATCCAATATCTCTTAAAATTTCTCATTATTTATAGGTTGAATTGTTATACCATAAGTGGCACGTATGACATCCATAGTAAGTCACTCATGCACAAAATCTTCGGGCTTCAAGTTAAGCTTTCGCAGCCTAGATATTGCAGCAACTGCAAGTTCACAGCCTCATTTCTATCCAAAATATGCCTTCTTGTCTTCTCCACATATCTCTTATTTTTCTTCTTCTTGGTTTTAGGAGATAAGCCATCATCATCATTAACTTTTTTTTTTCACAGGTATCACAGTCTTCTTCTTGATTTTAGGAGATAAGCCATTATCTTCATTAACTTTTTTCTTCACATATGTCACATCTTCTTCTTAGGTGTTGCTCTCTTCTTCTTAGGTGTCATTGTCTTTTTTTTTAGGTGTGTCCTTCTTACTCTTATTCCTAGACATGTTTCTTGAGCTTAACTCTTCACTACTATTGCTGCTGAATGTCTCATAACCAGGTGGGGGAGGCTTATAAGCCTCATCTTCAGCGCTCTCATAGCCATCATCAGTGGAGGAATCAATCAATTCTACAGGAACATCTCCTGCTTCATTTATAACTGGCTGGCTCATAGGATGATCAAAATATACATACAACTCATCAGTTTTTAAATTTGTCATCTTGTTATCACATATCTAGTTAATTTTTGTCACTTTTTAAAATGTGGAGGCCAGACTCTAGGTCAGAGACAGTAGGGTCTTACCAATACATAGTCTTATACTTTATATAGCCTATACCTTTGAACATCTCCTTTAAATCCTTAAAATTAACAAAGTCAATATCCAACTTGAGAAATCTCTCCACCTTACCATCAAGATAGCAGAGCACTCCATTGTCGTCTTTTTCAAACCTCCCTCCATGGTGAAATATTGGTATAATCTCAACAGACATCTGTAATATATAAAGTTTACTGAATAAGGCACAAATAAATTATAATTAACAGACATTAATATACCCAAAATAGACAAAAAAAAGCTTTACCTGAGGTAATAATCCAACCCTAGTGAAAGTGACTACTCTTGACAAATGTAAAATAATACATATATCATGCTTTATGGTGGTCTATGGGAAGAATACTTGTTTCAAATAAACAAATGAAGGATCACACTGATATGGTTTATAAATGGTTAAAGAAACTAACCTCAAAGAATGGAAATACAACTCCGTCAATAACACGTCATCACCTGCATCAGCAAACGCCACGTTACTATGCAGTTACCTCACCCTCGCCAGCTCTCCTTCATCGTCATTTCTGGCGAAAAGTCTGATAGTCTCTAGGGTTTACGGTAATTCTATGTGTGAGATGAAGGCAAAGAGTGAGAGTGTGTGATATGTTAGGGAGAGAATGAGGAATGTCTCTTAAGATCTGGTTTCACGGTGCATCAAAATGTCAATGTTTTCTATGATTGTGCAGGGACTTAATTGTCTCATTAAATTGTTTGAATCCACGTCAGAGAGTTACCGTTATACATAGGATTTCTCGGTTACATTTCACAGAAGAACTATTACAGGGTCCTTTTGATCATACAGAGTGAATGGATAAAGGTCGCGTTGTTTTTTTATAATGGTCAGGGAGCGCCGAGTCTTTTTCATAAATGGTTAGAGACCGGGATGGGGTATTACTCAAAATAACATTCAGTTTACTAAAATTTTATTGAAGTAACCAAGTTGGGTTGGTCTAGTGGTTAGCTCACTAGCCCGTTTAAGTAAGTGTCAGGAATTTAAATCCCGCCTTATGTATGCAGCAACCCATTAACTAGCGACAAACGCTTAAATGGAGCTTCAATGGTGGAAACAATCACTGTTCATGGAAACAAAGGTTGGTTGAAACTTGATAGTTGCATCGAAGCAAAGAACCATGCTAGGGTGTTAGCTAAATGGTCTGATTTGCAATTCTATTATTATTAAATATTAAAATAGGGTAAAACACACAATTAAACTAAATCCAACTCAATATTACACAATTTATCTAAATGAAAAAAGTTACATGGATCTTTCTGATAAATTCTTTAGTAAATCGAATGAGTCTGACTAAATTTAGTTCTTTATGTAAATCGAAACACACTGGTTCGATTTATGCACGCATGCTATCCTAGTAAATCTAATCACCCTATTTCAATTTACTAGGACAACATGCATAAATCAAAATAGGGTGATTAGATTTACATAAAGAATTAAATCTAGTCCGACTTATTCGATTTACATAAAGAGGTGATTGGGGAGATCTATGTAACATTTTTTAATAACTATAATTTTTTTATTCATTTGATAATTTAAATAATTATCAATAATTATACACTACTCACATATGGTTTCTACCTTCTTCGATTCTCCATATTTATGATTGCACTAAATTCTCGTGTTCAATTTTTTTTTGTTTTAGTTAAGTTTAAAATTTTAAGCATTATTTTAGATAGTAACGTATACGAACAAAAATTACTAATTTCTAAAAAAATCGATGTGATTTAAAATTGTTCATTTGAAACTAACACATTATTTTTTATAAAAATCAACACATTTAAATTAGTATTAAAAAAAATTTAGTATTAAAAAAGAATAAAAAATTATAAAAAAATAAAAATCTTGATAAATTTTATTTGATCATATATAATAAGAAATTCAAATATGTTGGTTTTCAGAAATATAATGAGTTGATTTTAAATGGACAGTTTTAAATTACTACTTTTACGTAAATTCATCTATTTTTTTTAAAACTAGTGATTTTTTACGTGTATGCTAGTAATTTAAAACTAATCATCTATCTCTATTGTTATTTGAAACCATCTATTTTAAAAAGTTCAGTATAAAAAAAATATGAAAAAGTTATTAATTTAAAATTTAAAATATAAATGAGATATAATTTAATTAAAGTCGATCCAAATAGTAACAAAATATATCAATTTTTATTTTTTAAATTGGTCTAAATTAAATTATTTTATTATTTTAAAAAATTATATTTTTATATTTATGAAAATTATATTTTTATATTTATAACTTCATATATAACTATGAATTTATCTTATTATGTGTATTTTTTTAAAAATTCTATTATCTCTTTGTAAACGAGATAATGCCAAATAAAATAGTGTCTTATATCGTTTACAGTGTAAACGAGATATAAGTAATCTTAATTTGTTTACACGACAAACGGAACATGTAAAAAAAAATTGGTAAATATGCTACGAATTATCTATATTCGTAAATAAAATATTTATTTAAAAACTCCTAATGTATGTGTATGTATAGTGTATCAATATTTTAAAGAAATCATTTTTATACTTAATTTCATAAATTAAATGATAATATTGTTGATATAGTATTTTAATTATTTTTCTACAATTACATATTATAAATCGAAACACACTGGTTCGATTTATTCATGAATGCATGCTGTCCTAGTAAATCTAATCACCCTATTTTAATTTATGCATGCATGCTGTCTTAGTAAATCTAATCACTCTGATTAGATTTACTAGGACAGCATGCATACATGCGTAAATCGAACCAGTGTGTTTTGATTTACATAGAGAGTTAAATCTAATTTAACTCATTCGATTTACATAAAGAGGTGATTGAGAAGATTTATGTAACGTTTTTTTATTTGGATGAATTGTGTAATATTGAGTTGAGAGTTTTACCCGATTAAAATATGAAAATTATCTTTAATAAATTGAAAAAAGTAAATAAATAAATAAAATACAAAGATAGAATAATAAAAAATATATAATTTATTTTATTCATGTGATTAATTTTTTAAAATTATAAATTATTTTTTTTTACTTTAATATTTTTTAAACACAATTATTTATATTTTTTGTGGAAGATAATTTCTTTATATTCGCACATTATAGCTGATTATTTAAAAGAAGAAAATTTATAATTATATTTTTTGTTGTCTGAATAATGGCCTATGGAAAAAAAAATGTTCAGGAAGTAGAGATTTTTTTTATTGGACTATTGTGTTAAACTCATTTTAAGTAGAAGCTAATTATAAAAATACGATAAAATTAAATTGTATTTTAAATTAAAAAATTTAATTAAATTCTTGAGTGACCAGGAAGATAAAAAATAGTAAAATATAATTTTTTTCTCAAGAGACATTAAACTAAAAAAAGTATAATATTCTTATAGATATATAAACAAATTAAGGTTATAGCTTATTTGTATATAAAGTAAAAGAGGTAAATATTAAATTGGTATCCGAAAGATTTTGACACTGATAAAATGATACATGACTTTTATTATTGATAAAATGGTCATCCAATTTTAAAATTTGACAAGTGTGTCCCTAAACTCGCCGAAGCACATTTTCGATGAAACCGATGCTGAGGTTAGGGGTGTTCATGGTTTGGTTAATCCAAAAACCAAACCAGTTTTTTGGTTAACCAAAAATATAGTATTAGTTAATTAACCAAATTGGTTTTACATAATGAAACTGGTTATTAACCGGTTAGTGAAATTCAAAACTGGTTTTTAACCGATTATTAAAGCAAAAATTGGTTTTAAAAAATAACCAATTTTTACACTAAAATTCGGTTTTTACATTAAAAAATTGATTTTTATACTAAAAAATTAGTTTTTATACCATAAAATTGGTTTTTACATGTAAAAATAGATTTTAACACAAAATTAATATTTTTACATACAAAAACCAAAATTTTTAAACCGTTTTTTAATTGAATTTTTTTAATCTAAATTTTTTTTTTCTAAATGATATGAGTAACATTTGTAAATAATGAAATCCCTTCCATTGCTTTCGTTCCTTTTTATTTCTTATCTCTTTTCAGCATTTTCTATAAATAATTTTTTCTAATATAAATAATTTTCTTTCTAAATGATACGAGTAACTTTTTCTTATTTCCTTCTTCCCATCTCTCTCTTTTTCTCTCCCACTCCTCTTCTCTCTTCCTTCTCTCTATCTCTCTTTCTCCCATTCCCCTCTTTCTCCCCCTCCCTTGTCTTTCTCTTTCTCTTCCTCTCTCTCTCCCTTCTCTCCCATTTCTCTCTCTCTTTCCCCTTCCTCTCTCTCTCCTCTTCTCTTCCTTTTCTCTCTCTCTCTCTCACTCACTCTTCTATTTTTCTCTCTCCTCCTCTCTTTCTTTTCTCTCTCTACACCTCTCTATCTATCTATCTCTCTCTCTCCCCTTCCCCTCTTTCTCTCCCTCCCCTTTCTTTCTCTCTATCCTTCTCTCTCTCTCTCTCTCCCCATGCTCTCTCTCTTCTCTTCCCTTTTTTCTCTCCCCTCCTCTCCCTCTCTTATTCTCTCTCCCTTCCTCTCTTTTTTCTCTTTCCTTCTTTTTTTCTGTCTCTCTCTCCTTCTCTCTCTCCATCCTCTCTCTCTCCCCTCTCTCTATCTCTCTCTTCATCCTCTTTCTCTTTCTCCTATCCTTCTTCTCTCTTCTTATCTCTCTCCTTTTTTTTTCCTCCTCTATCTTCTCTTTCTCTCTCTCTTCTCTCTCGCTTTAGAGAAAAGAGGAGAAAAGAGATAGAAGAGAGATAGAAATTGAGAGAAGGTTGAGAGAGAAAGAAAAAAGAGAGAGTAAGAAAAAAAAATAGGAGAAGGAGAGAAAAAAAGAGAGAATGAGGAGGAGAGAGAGAAAATATGAGAGAGAGAAAGAAGAAAGAAAAGAGAGGAGAAAGGAGAGAAATATGGGAGAGAGAGAGAGAGAGAGAAGGAAAAGAGAGGAGAGAGAGATAGGAGGGGAGAGACAGAGGAGGAGGAGAGTTAGAAAAAAAGGAGAGATAATTAGAGGGAGTGAGGAGAGGAGAGAGAGGAAGAGAGAGAATGGAGGGGGGAGAAAGAGAGCAAGGAGAGAGAGAGAAAGTGAGAGAGCAGAGAGAAGAAGAGAGAGACAAAGAGAGAAGGAGAGAAAGAGGGAGACAAAGAGAGAAGGAGAGAGAGAAAGAGGGAAGGGGAGAGATAGAGAGAAGGATAAAGAGATAAGAGAGAGAGAAAAAAATACGAGGTGGAGAAAGAGGGGAAGGGGAGAGAAAGTGAGAGAGAGAGAGAGAGAAAGGGAAGGGAGAGAGAGAGGAGGGAGACGGGTGAGAGAGAGAGAGAGAGAAAGAGAGAAAAACAGGGAAAGAGAGAGATAAGGGAGAGAGAGGAGGAGAGAAAGAGGGAGAAAGAAGAGAGAGAAGTGGAGAAAGAGGGAAAGGAGATAGAGAAGGGAAAAGGAGATAAAGAAGAAAATGAGTGAGAGAGAGAAGGAAGAGAGAGAGAGGGGGGCGAAAGAAGGGGGAGAAAGAGGGAGAGGGGAGAGAAATAGGGGGAAAAGAAGAGAGAAAATGGAGAGAGAATAGAGAGAGACGAGGGAGAGAGAGAGGGGAGGGGGAGAGAGAAAAGGAGAGGAGGATAAAGAGAAAAATGAGAGAGAGAGAGAGAGAGAAGGGAAAGAAGGGAAAAAGAGAGATAGGAGGAGAGAGAGAAGGAAGAGAGAGAGGAGAGAGAGAGAGAGAGAAAGAGTATGTAATTTGGTTTTGAAATTAGGTTTTGAATTTAATTTGGTTTTAGTTTTGGTTAACCAGTTAAAAATCGGTTATTTTTAATTTGGTTTTGGTTAACCAATTCTAAAAGATATAGATATGATTTTTAAAATTGTTTTATTAAACTGGTTAACCAAAATGTGGCAATGGTTTTTTAACCAGTTAACCACATTTTAGTTTTTTTATGAACACCTCTAGCTGAAGTGGCCACCGTGATTTGATGACAAGGTAACTTTGTTTTGAGTTGGAATTTTTAATTAAATAAATTATAATCTGGTGCACGAAATTGCAATCACACTTTTGCAATCCCGCACAACTAACCAGCAAGTGCATTGGGTCGTCCAAGTAATACCTTACGTGAGTAAGGGTCGATCCCACGGAGATTGTCGGGCTTGAAGCAAGCTATGGTTATCTTGTAACTCTTAGTCAGGATATCAAAAATTATCAGGATTGATTGTGAAAAGCAAAAGAACATGAAATAAGTACTTGTTTTGCAGTAATGGAGAATAGGTTGAGGTTTTGGAGATGCTCTGTCTTCTGAACCTCTGCTTTTCTACTGTCTTCTTCTCAAACACGCAAGGCTCCTTCCATGGCAAAGTTGTATGTAGGGTTTCACCGTTGTCAATGGCTACCTCCCATCCTCTCAGTGGAAATGTTCAACGCACCCTGTCACGGCACGGCTATCCAGCTGTCGGTTCTCGATCATGTCGGAATAGAATCCAGTGATCCTTTTGCGTCTGTCACTAACGCCCCCAATCGCGAGTTGAAGCTCGTCACAGTCATTCAATCATTGAATCCTACTCAGAATACCACAGACAAGGTTTAGACCTTCCGAATTCTCTTGAATGCCGCCATCAATTCTAGCTTATACCACGAAGATTCCGATTAAAGAATCCAAGAGATATCTACTCAATCTAAGGTAGAACGGAGGTGGTTGTCAGGCACACATTCATAGTTGAGAATGATGATGAGTGTCACGGATCATCACATTCATCAGGTTAGGAACAAGTGATATCTTAGAATGGAGCAAGCATGATTGAATGAAAAACAGTAGTAATTGCATTAATCCATCAAGACACAGCAGAGCTCCTCACCCCCAACCATGGGGTTCAGAGACTCATGCCGTAGAAGACAATGAGAAACGTGTAAAGTGTCATGAGGTACAGATACAATGTCAAAAGATCCTATTAATAGTGAATTAGTAACCTAGGGTTTACAAAATTGAGTAAATGACAGAAAAATCCACTTCTGGGCCCACTTGGTGTGTGCTTGGGCTGAGCATTGAAGCATTTTCGTGTAGAGACTTTTTCTGGAGTTAAACGCCAGCTTTTATGCCAGTTTGGGCGTTTAACTCCAATTTTTATGCCAGTTCCAGCGTTAAACGCTGGGAATTCTGAAGCTGATTTGCAACGCCGGTTTGGGCCATCAAATCTCGGGCAAAGTATGGACTATTATACATTGCTGGAAAGCCCAGGATGTCTACTTTCCAACGCCGTTGAGAGCGCGCCAATTGGGCTTCTGTAGCTCCAGAAAATCCACTTCGAGTGCAGGGAGGTCAGAATCCAACAGCATCTGCAGTCCTTTTCAGTCTCTGAATCAGATTTTTGCTCAGATCCCTCGATTTCAGCCAGAAAATACCTAAAATCACAGAAAAACACACAAACTCATAGTAAAGTCCAGAAAAGTGAATTTTAACTAAAAACATAATAAAAACTGACTAAAATATACTAAAAATATACTCAAAACAATGCCAAAAAGCGTATAAATTATCCGCTCATCACAACACCAAACTTAAATTGTTGCTTGTCCCCAAGCAACTGAAAATCAAAATAGAATAAAAAGAAGAGAATATACTATAGACTCCAAAATATCAAAGAAACTTAGCTCCAATTAGATGAGCGGGACTAGTAGCTTTTTGCTTCCGAACAGTTTTGGCATCTCGCTTTATCCTTTGAAGTTTAGAATGATTGGCATCTATAAGAACTCAGAACTCAGATAGTGTTATTGATTCTCCTAGTTAAGTATGATGATTCTTGAACATAGCTACTTTATGAGTCTTGGCTGTGGCCCAAAGCACTCTGTCTTCCAGTATTACCACCGGATACATACATGCCACAGACACATAATTGGGTGAACCTTTTCAGATTGCGACTCAGTTTTGCTAGAGTCCCCAATTAGAGGTGCCCAGGGTTCTTAAGCACACTCTTTTTGCCTTGGATCACAACTTTATTTCTTTCTTTTTCTTTTTCTCTTTTTTTTTTCGTTTTTTTTTTTTGCTTTTTTTTCTTGCTTCAAGAATCAATTTGATGATTTTTCAGATCCTCAATAACAGTTCTCCTTTTCCATCATTCTTTCAAGAGCCAACAATTTTAACATTCTTAAAACAACAAATTCAAAAGACATATGCACTGTTCAAGCATTCATTCAGAAAATAAAAGTTGTCACCACATCAAACTATTCAACTAGTTTCAGAGATGAATTCGAAATCCTGTACTTCTTGTTCTTTTGTGATTAAAGCATTTTTCATTTAAGAGAGGTGATGGATTCATAGGACATTCATAGCTTTAAGACATGAACTTTAAATTTTATTAATCGTGAACTAAGAACAAGACTCAAAAATAGATATAAGATAAGACTAATAATAATGGAAAACAAAAAAATTTAAATAGGCTCCTAATGATAGAGGTTATCACAGAGTTAGGACTCAACAACCTTGATTTTGAGAAGTGGATGCTCCCTCCACTTGAGGGGAGAGCTTTTGCGTTTCATCTTGAAGTTCACGCCCCTGCTTCTCTTGTTCTTTCAGCAATTTGCAGAGCATGCAGTTCTGATTCTGCTGTTCCTCCTTAAGTTGCTCCATAGTTTCTTGCAACTTGGTGATAGATGCTTCTAGGCTGGCCCAGTAGTCAATTTCAGGAAATTCAGGGAGGAACTCCTGCGCCCTCTTTTGATAGAATTGTCTTGCATTTGTCCTTCCATTGACTTCTTGGTGATTGGATGTTCAATGGGTATGAATTCATCTACTCCCATCTTCACCCCACCCCCTCTTTACAGAGCAAGGAGATCAAGCTTGGGTAAGCCAGTTTGGCTTCAGTGGAATTCTTATTTGCAATTGTGTAGATCTCACAAGCAATCAGATGATGAACCTCCACTTCTTTTCCAAGCATAATGCAATGAATCATCACTGCTCTCTGATGGTGACCTCAGAACGGTTGCTAGTGGGCAATATGGACGCCCAATAAAGTCTAGCCAACCTCTTGCAATTGGTTTGAGGTCTCCCCTCTTGAGTTGGTTTGGGACACCTTTTGAATTGGTTATCCATTTAGTTCCAGGGAGGCATATGTCCTCTAGAACTTGATCCAACCCTTTATCTGCTCTCACCATCCTCCTATTAAAGGATTCAGGATCATCTTGCAGTTGAGGCAATTTGAAGACCTCTCTTATTTTGTCCAGATGGAAGTAAATAATTCTCCCTCTGACCATGGTTCTGTAGGTATGAAAAGCAGTTCCAGTCATTCTCTGCTTATCTGTCAGCCACAGATTTAAGTAGAATTCCTGAACCATGTTCCTTCCAGCCTTTGTCTCAGGGTTGGTTAGAACTTCCCATCCTCTATTTCGAATTTGGTCTTGGATCTCTGGATATTCATCTTCTTTCAGATTAAATTTGACTTCCGAGATCACTGACCTCAGACCCATTATTTTGTGGTAATGGTCTGCATGTTCTTTGGTTAAGAACTTCTCTTGACTCCAAACATCCTTTGGATTATTCTCTTTCTTGCCTCTTGAATTGGTTTGTTTTCCTCTAGGAGCCATGATCTTGATAAATCTTGGCCTAGTGATCATGAAAAGCACACCAAACTTAGAGGTTTGCTTGTCCTCAAGCAAAAGAAGGCAAAGAGGGGAGAGAAGAGGAGAGCAAATTCGAATGGTGTGGGGAAGGAGGGTGGCCGAACGTGTTTAAATAGGAGAGGAGGAGAGATTTTCGAAAATTTGAAGGAGATTTGAGAAGATATGAAAAAAATTTGAGGAGATAATTGAGTTTTTTGAAAGAGTCTAGGAAAGGATTTGAAATAGATTTGAAGAAGATTCTAATTTTTGAAATTGGAAGGTGAATGACGAAAGTTTGTAATGTGTTTATGTAAAAAGATATGGATTAAAACAAGAAAGTTTGAAAAAATTTGAAGTGGGAACAAAATCTCCTCCCCCTGCCTTTCTGGCATTAAACGCCCAGAATGGTATCCATTCTGGCGTTTAACGCCCATTTGGTGGCCTATTTGGGCGTTTAACGCCCAGCCAGGTATCCTGGCTGGCGTTAAATGCCAGAAATCCCTTTATCACTGGGCGTTTTGCTAAACGCCCAGGATGCAGCACACCTGGCGTTAAACGCCCAGAATGGTGCCCATTCTGGCGTTTAACGCCCAAAATGGCACAATTACTGGCGTTAAACGCCCAGAATGGGCACCATTCTGGCGTTTAACGCCCAAAGTACCCCTTACTGGCATTTTTTCGCCAGTAAGCTCTTTTTCTCTGCTTTTCGCACTGAATCCTTCTGTAACTCTGTGAATTCCTTCAAATTTGATAATTGCCCTTTAAGAATATGTATTAAATCTTGATTAGACAGAACAAATACCCTTCTAATCACTGGGTTGCCTCCCAGCAAGCGCTTCTTTATTGTCTTTAGCTGGACCTTCACTGGAAATCACTCAAGTCTCAGTTTTGAGCATTCTTGCTCAAAATTGCTTTCAAGATAATGCTTAATCCTCTGTCTATTAACAATGAACTTCTTGTCAGAATCAGTATCCTGAAGCTCAACATATCCATAGGGTGATACTCTTGTAATCACATACGGACCCCTCCATTGGGACTTAAGCTTTCCTGGAAACAATCTGAGCCTAGAGTTGAAGAGCAGGACCTTTTGTCCTGGCTCAAAGACTCTGGATGACAATTTCTTGTCATGCCATTTCTTTGCCTTTTCCTTATAAATTTTTGCATTCTCAAAGGCATTGAGTCTGAATTCCTCTAGCTCATTTAGCTGGAGCAATCTTTTTTCACCAGCTAACTTAGCATCCATGTTTAGGAATCTAGTTGCCCAATAGGCTTTATGTTCCAGTTCCACGGGCAGATGACAGGCCTTCCCATACACCAGTTGGTATGGAGAGGTTCCGATAGGAGTCTTGTATGCTGTTCTGTATGCCCACAGAGCATCATCCAAGCTCTTTGCCCAATCCTTTCTACGGGCAATAACAGTCCGTTCCAGGATTCTTTTAAGCTCTCTGTTAGAGACCTCAGCTTGCCCATTTGTCTGTGGGTGATACGGGGTTGCTACTTTGTGGCTAATTCCATATCTAACCATAGCAGAGTACAGTTGTTTATTGCAGAAATGGGTACCTCCATCACTGATCAGTACTCTGGGAACACCAAACCTACTGAAGATGTGTTTCTGGAGGAATTTTAGCACGGTTTTGGTATCATTATTGGGTGTGGCAATTGCTTCCACCCATTTAGATACATAGTCTACTGCCACTAGAATATAAGTGTTTGAGTATGATGGTGGGAAGGGTCCCATGAAGTCAATTCCCCATACATCAAACAATTCAATCTCTAAGATCCCTTGTTGAGGCATGGCATAACCATGAGGCAAGTTACCAGCTCTTTGGCAACTGTCACAGTTACGCACAAACTCTCGGGCATCTCTATAGAGAGTAGGCCAGTAGAACCCGCATTGGAGGACCTTGGTTGCTGCTCGCTCACCTCCAAAATGTCCTCCATATTGTGATCCATGGCAATGCCATAGGATTCTTTGTGCTTCCTCTCTGGGTACACATCTGCAGATTATTCCGTCTGCGCATCTCTTAAAGAGATATGGCTCATCCCATAGGTAGTACTTGGCATCTGAAATTAATTTCTTTCTTTGCACTCTGCTGTACTCCTGGGGTATGAACCTCACAGCTTTGTAATTTGCAATATCTGCCAAACCATGGAGCTTCCTGAATGGCAAAAAGTTGCTCATCTGGAAAGGTCTCAGAGATCTCAGTAGGAGGGAGGGACGCCCCAACTACTGGTTCTATTCGGGACAGATGATCAGCTACTTGATTCTCTGTCCCTTTTCTGTCTCTTATTTCTATACCAAACTCTTGCAGAAGCAACACCGATCTTATGAGCCTGGGTTTTGAATCCTGCTTTGTGAGTAAGTATTTAAGAGCAGCATGGTCAGTGTACACAATCACCTTTGATCCTACCAAATAGGATCTAAACTTGTCAATGGCATAGACCACTGCAAGCAACTCTTTTTCTGTGGTTGTGTAATTCTTTTGTGCGTCATTTAGAACACGGCTGACATAATAAATGACGTGCAGAAGCTTGTTATGCCTATGTCCCAACACTGCACCAATGGCATGGTCACTGGCATCACACATTAATTCGAATGGTAATGTCCAGTCTGGTGCAGAGATGACTGGTGCTGTGACCAGCTTGGCTTTCAGGGTCTCAAATGCCTGCAAACACTGTGTGTCAAACACAAATGGTGTGTCAGCAGCTAGCAGGTTGCTCAGAGGTTTTGCAATTTTCGAAAAGTCCTTTATAAACCTTCTGTAGAATCCTGCATGCCCCAGAAAGCTTCTGATTGCCTTAACATTGGCAGGTGGTGGTAATTTTTCAATTACCTCTACCTTTGCCTTATCCACCTCTATTCCCCTGCTTGAAATTTTGTGCCCAAGGACAATTCCTTCAGTCACCATAAAGTGATATTTCTCCCAGTTTAAAACCAGGTTAGTCTCTTGGCACCTTTTCAGGACAAGTGCTAGGTGGTTAAGACAGGAGCTGAATGAGTCTCTATATACTGAAAAGTCATCCATGAAGACTTCCAGGAATTTTTCTACCATATCAGAGAAGATGGATAGCATGCATCTCTGAAAGGTTGCAGGTGCATTGCACAGACCAAAAGGCATCCTCCTGTAGGCAAACACGCCAGAAGGGCAGGTGATGCTGTTTTCTCTTGGTCCTGAGGATCTACTGCAATTTGGTTGTAGCTTGAATAGCCATCCAAAAAGCAGTAATAATCATGACCAGCTAGTCTTTCTAGCATTTGGTCTATGAATGGTAAAGGGAAATGATCCTTTCTGGTGGTTGTATTGAGCCTTCTGTAGTCAATACACATGCGCCACCCTGTGACTGTTCTTGTAGGAACCAGTTCATTTTTTTCATTATGAACTACTGTCATGCCTCCCTTCTTGGGGACAACTTGAACAGGGCTCACCCACGGGCTATCAGAAATAGGATAAATAATCCCAGCCTCTAGTAATTTAGTGACCTCTTTCTGCACCACCTCCTTCATGGCTGGATTTAGCCGCCTTTGTGGTTGGACCACTGGTTTGGCATTATCCTCCAATAGGATCTTGTGCATGCATCTTGCTGGGCTAATGCCCTTAAGATCACTTATGGACCACCCAAGAGCTGTCTTGTGTGTCTTTAGCACTTGAATCAGTGCTTCCTCTTCCTGTGGATTTAAAGCAGAGCTTATAATCACTGGAAAAGTGTCACCCTCTCCCAGAAATGCATACTTGAGGGATGGTGGTAGTGGTTTGAGCTCAGGTTTGGGAGGCTTATCTTCCTCCTGAGGAATTTTCAAAAATTCTTTTGTTTCCTCTGGTCCTTCCTAATCAGGCTGAGCATCCTTGAAGATGTCCTCAAGCTCTGATTCTAGACTTTCAGTTATATTGATCTCTTCCACCAAAGAGTCAATAATGTCAGCGCCCATGCAGTCAATTGATGTGTCTGGATGTTGCATAGCTTTTACAGCATTCAACTTGAACTCATCCTCATTGACTCTCAGGGTTACTTCCCCTTTTTGTACATCAATGAGAGTTCGTCCAGTTGCTAGAAAAGGTCTTCCTAGAATGAGAGTTGCACTCTTGTGCTCTTCCATTTCCAGCACTACAAAGTCAGTTGGAAAGGCAAATGGCCCAACCTTGACAATCATGTCCTCAATTATGCCTGATGGATATTTAATGGAGCCATCAGCAAGTTGGAGGCATATCCGGGTTGGTTTGACTTCTTCAGTCAACCCAAGCTTCCTGATAGTGGATGCAGGTATTAGATTGATGCTTGCTCCAAGGTCACACAGGGCTGTCTTGGTGCAAGCACCTTCTAATGTGCATGGTATCATAAAGCTTTCTGGATCTTGAAGCTTTTCTGGTAAGCTTTTCAGAATGACTGCACTGCATTCTTCAGTGAGAAATACCTTTTCATTTTCTCTCCAATCCTTCTTATGGCTTAAGATTTCCTTCATGAATTTAGCATAAGAAGGTATTTGCTCAAGTGCCTCTGCAAACGGAATCTTTATTTCAAGAGTCCTTAGATAGTCTGCAAAGCGGGCAAATTGCTTATCCTGTTCCGCTTGACGGAGTTTCTGAGGATAAGGCATCTTGGCTTTATATTCTTCAACCTTGGTTGCTGCAGGTTTATTCCTTACAGAAATGGTTGGAGAAGCCTTTTTAGAGGGGTTACTATCAGCACTTGCAGGTGTCTGGTTCCCCTCTGGCGTTTGAACGCTAGGATTGGGTGGAAAATGGGCGTTTAACGCCAACTTTTCCCCCTTTTCTGGCGTTTGAGTGGTTT